>NW_027142353.1:6586331-7044303 GCF_026170545.1 Melanerpes formicivorus | reverse complement strand
CGTTAGTCCCATCTCTTTTTAAATAAAAGGTGTTTTTTACTGTGATGGAAACTGGAATGTGTACTGTTTTAGGTTTTTCAGTTATCAGAAGACTAAGACTATGCGTGTCAACACCATGTGAAATCAAATCGGTCTCTCTCCCTTTGATCTACACCCAATCTGTACTTGCTGAAGAGGATTTGGAAAACAACCAATCTTAGTATGACCCTCAATTAGGAAAGCACTTAAACACATAAGGAAACATTAATAGCTGTACTGACTACAGGAAAGTCTAAAGTGAAAATGCATAAAAAGGCTAATACAAGACCAGAATGAGGGATGGCTTGAACTTTGGGAACTGAAGTGCTATGGTTTGTGCGGAAATTTGAATTCAGTTAAAAGCCTCACAGAAGATGTGGTATTTATCATGTTAAGCAGTGTCTACAGTCGGAAATCGATCCTGGAAACATTGAATATGCTCAATTCCCATTGAGAACAATGAAAATATCAATCAGATTGTAATTTATCTATTTAATTTAGATCCAGTCTTTGACCACATTACAGTTCCTAAGTGTGCCAAAAATTTTCAGTACTGACTCTGTATAATAACTGTGTATTTCACTGAAATCAATCATTTATTTGCATACAGCTCCTCATAAACTACGTATCTCAAAAAACCTGTAGGTACAGATTGTCTTAATTCCACAAAATGCATGACTCTTGGCTAGTAATTTGATGAAGATACTATCCCACTTTTCTCCCACACCACTGTAGCATAATTAGCGGCGAAAAATCCCCACATTTTGTTGGGTTACATGCATGCTGCTGATCTATGTGTTTTGATGCTGCCATAAATGCCACATTTGCAGAATATGCAACAAACACTTCAGTGTTGTTACCTTATTGTGGCCAAACTTAGTTATGGATGTCAAAGAAACCAGATGGAGTCACAGAAACACATACTGAATCAGGGCAATATTTGTCTTAAACATTTCCTATGAATAGATTTGGCTATCAAAGTAATGCAGGATGCTAACTTTGTTTTGTTTCTTTTCTTTTCAGGATTCTTTTCAAAAAACTATTGTTACAAATTAATATGTTTTCACACTTATCATTGTATTGCTACCCATCACAGACATTTAAAGTAGATTTTTAATGTTACTCAAATACATTCTAAGTATTCATTATGGTTTCTATTGCCTGAATCAATCTCTATGTAATATCTTCTACCATATAGAGAACACAGGCTTTTCTAAGAGTTCTAAGCAAAGCTACTACTGCTTTGTTGTTGTGGTTTTGGTTTGTTAGTTTGCTTTTAAATGAATTCTATAGTTCAAAAACACAGTTTACTATGAATGACTATAGAAACTCCCTCTTTATTAACAGAATCATGTGAACAAAATATTTCTGCAAGATCATTATGAACATTTTGTATACAAGGACATAACAATAAAATAAACTTATTTACATTTAGGCTGCAAATCAGCAAGTCTCTGGCCTCATAAACCCTGACCTGAACATAGAGAATAAACACATTGCCAATTTCGCAGGCTGACTGACATCCTTGTTTTTCTTCTTGTAAACTAGAGAATCATTTGGAATTGGTATTCTGCTCATCACTGAAACTGGGATTGAGATTCACTTACAGAAGCATGCATTTATTGCCCTTTTTTGTTGCCTTTCTCCTACCCCAATAGTCTTCAAAGAACCCAGACTAGTCTCCAAGTACTCCTTTTTTAGAATAGAATAGAATAAACCAGGTTGGAAGAGACCTTCAAGATCATCGCGTCCAACCTATCACCCAACACCACCCAATCAACTAACCCATGTAACCAAGCACCCTGTCAAGTCTCCTCCTGAACACCTCCAGTGACGGCGACTCCACCACCTCCCCAGGCAGCCCATTCCAATGGGCAATCACTCTCTCTGTGTAAAACTTCCTCCTGACCTCCAGCCTGAACCTCCCCTGGTGCAGCCTGAGACTGTGTCCTCTTGTTCTGGTTCTGGCTGCCTGGGAGAAGAGACCAACCTCTGCCTGTTTACAACCCCCCTCCAGGTAGTTGTAGAGAGCAATAAGGTCACCCCTGAGTCTCCTCCTCTCCAGGCTAAGCAGCCCCAGCTCCCTCAGTCTCTCCTCATAGGGCTTGTGTTCCAAGCCACTCACTAACTTCCTTGCCCTTCTCTGGACTCGTTCCAGCAAGTCAACATCCTTCCTAAACTGAGGGGCCCAGAACTGGACACAGGACTTGAGGTGTGGCCTAACCAGTGCAGTGTACAGGGGCAGAATGACCTCCCTGCTCCTGCTGGCCACACTATTCTTAATGCAGGCCAGGATGCCATTGGCCCTGCTGGCTGCCTGGGCACACTGCAGGCTCATGTTCATCCTACCATCAACCAGCACCCCCAGGTCCCTCTCTGCCTGGCTGCTCTCCAGCCACTCTGACCCCAGCCTGTAGCACTGCATGGGGTTGTTGTGGCCAATGTGCAGAACCCAGCACTTGGATGCGTTAAATCTCATGCCGTTGGACTCTGCCCATCTGTCCAGCCTGTCGAGGTCTCTCTGCAAAGCCTCTCAACCCTCTAGCAGATCAACTCCTGTCCCCAGCTTGGTGTCATCTGCAAACTCACTGATGATGCACTCAATGCCTTCATCCAGATCATCAATAAAGATGTTAAAGAGGATGGGGCCCAGCACTGATCCCTGGGGGACTCCGCTACTGACTGGCTGCCAGCTGGATGTGACACCATTCACCACCACTCTCTGCGTTCGGCCATCCAGCCAGTTCCTAACCCAGCTCAGAGTGCTGCTGTCCAAGCCATGGGCTGACAGCTTGGCCAGGAGTTTGCTATGGGGGACCGTGTCAAAGGCCTTGCTGAGGTCCAGGTAAACTACATCCACAGGCCTCCCCACATCCACCAGGCGGGTCACCTGATCATAGAAGGAGATCAGGTTGGTCAGGCAGGACCTGCCCTTCCTAAATCCATGTTGGCTGAGCCTGATCCCTTGGCCATCCTCTAAGTGCTGTGTTAATGCACTCAGGATGACCTGTTCCATGATCTTGCCTGGCACTGAGGTCAGGCTGACAGGCCTGTAATTCCCTGGCTCATCCAACTGGCCCTTCTTATGGATGGGCACAACGTTGGCCAGCTTCCAGTCCTCTGGGACCTTGCCAGTGAGCCAGGACTGCTGAAAAATGATGGAGAGCGGCTTGGCCAGCTCCTCTGCCAGCTCCCTCAGCACCCTAGGATGGATCCCATCTGGTCCCATGGACTTGTGGGGATCCAGGCGGCTGAGCAGATCACCAACTACCCCATTTTGGAACAGTGGAAAACTATGTGCTCCCTGGCTCCTTCTGCCAGCTCTGCAGGCCATCTTTCTGGAAGACATTCTGTCCTGCTAGAAGATCTCAGGTCTCGTACCCTGCATCAATCTGCCTGATCATATGGCTATCTTTTTTTTTTTCTGAAAGGAAGAAACCTGTATGACAATTTTATCCTTCATGTGCTACAAGGATGTTAGTCTGATCTATGAACTTTCACTGCAGTTTGATATGTGGGAAGGGGACATTTCCTTCTTCGTTTATTTAAACCATTAACTTCACTTCTGCTGTTGTTTTGTACTTTTTATGGAAAGCAGGATAATAACTTCCAGGAATTTGTATGCCTTCAAATTGTTGGGTTTGGAACGTATTATGGTTTTTATAAGCTAAGTAGTAGTCAGGAAATTATCTCTGGTTAGAGTACAGAGCACTTTAATGCTTAAAATTACATCAACTTACAAACTCCTAGAGCAGCTGTACACAGATTTTCTTCAGCCTTTGCTGATAAATCAAGTAAAATCTCTCATTTCACAACCTGTGAAGGGTGAACCATATGATCTTTCTAGATCTGTGTGGAGTCCTTCTTGATGGACAAAAAAAAGCAAGGTTTCAGAGTAATGACTGAATACAATATTTCCCTTTGCTAGTTACACATTTACTTCTAATGGTTCTGAATTTAACAGAAAGAAATATATGATTTTCTTCAGTTTGATGACCTACAAAATATTTTCTTAGTGGACTCTGCTCCCTGTATAATTAAGTCTATCAATGATGCTGTTACAGCAACCCACATCTCCCAGAGATCCGTGAGATAAAAACTGGTAAAATAAGTAAGTTGGAAGAGGCTATCCATTTATTTTGAAAACTGTGGACAATCTTGAAAAGAAAACCTATAAAGTTTATAGACTCATGGCTCCTAAGAGTCACCATTTCTTATTTTACAAACACATATTAAGAATAAGCTTTTATCTTTTTTTTTTTTTTTTCAAGATGTAATTAGTTTGTGCTATACTAAAGAAGCAGCAATAGCTATTCTTTTCTGTCTCTACCATGTCACTGCTTGATGGCACCAGGGGGCAAAACTTAAACAATTGCAGCATACTATATAATTCTTAGAAAATACTGTGCATCTAAACCAAGGAATATACATTCTTCTGCTCAGCTGTGCTAGCAGTCTTCGTGCTTGTTTGCAGCATAGACTATACCATGGTTTGTAGACCTCCAAGACAGATTTAGCTGTCTCTCAACCAAAGTGAACATTATATAGGTCTGTCAACACATAACTGAGCCTAAACCCATGTTTTTACAAAAACAGGTCTTATTATTCGGAGTTCAGAACAGTGATAACACAGCTATACTGCACTGAGGCACAAATTAGCATCTCTATGCAATTCCTCATTTTTCTTTCTGGATATGTTGGATGTGGGCCAGAGGTAGCTCTGGAATCTCTGTCATAACATAATTTAGAGGAAACCACCTATGGAATCTGGGAAAATAGAACACAGTATTCAAGGTTTGACCTCACCAGTGCCAAGTACAGGGGCACAATCACTTCCCTTGTCCTGATGGCCACGCTATTCCTGATACAGGTCAGAATGCTGTTGGCTTTCTTGGCCACCTGAGCACACTGCTGGCTCATATTCATATGGTTTTCAACCAGAACCCCCAGGGTCTTTTCTGACATGCATCTCTCCAGCCACTCCACCCCAAGCCTGCAGTACTACATGACTCCAGTGCAGGACCCAGCACTTTATCCTTGTTAAATCTTATACAACTGACCTAAAGTCATCGATCCATATCCTTCTGCAATGCCTCCATCCAATTTGGTGTCATCTGCAAATATACTGAGGGTGCATGCACTCAATCTCCTCATCCAGTTATAATGTCAGACTGGCAGGTTAGATTAAAATGTCTGTATCCTGCTTTAATAATACTTCATACACCTAACCATCTTTTGTGGAACTGGCCCTAAGAGTGTATATTCACAGTTGAGCAATATTCCCAGCAAACAATAAATATCAGAGTTTTTTTCAACATAGAGAGCTTTACCCTTTTTAATTAGAGAACATCTAAAATGTCAAGGTATATACTTTAGTGTTCTATAAAAGTAACTTTTATTATCACCTGTCTTAGTACAAACCAGGCAAACAAAAAGACTTGTTTTGCATGTGAAAGCTCCTTGTTTAGTGCATTCCACATACATTTTGTTCTCTCCTCAATTGTTTCAGCCAATGACATTTTATCACTTCTGAGTATAAATGTTGTTAGTACAGATACTGTTTTGGGAGTTACAAAATAGAATAATTTGAAAAAGATACTTATTTAAGGTCAAGAATGTAAGATTTCTGTCAGGTGATTTAGGGCGGATATTTTTCTTGCTTATTTGGTCAAGTTTTTTCATTGTAAAAAAGTCACGCATAGCTTAAACATCAAATGTCAATAAATTGTCTAATGAGGTGCGATGATTTCTGAGTCACTGCTAGAGCATCCCCATGATTCATTTACTAAATCTTGAGGAAACCTATTTAGTGGCATGACAGATAACTGCGAAACACTTTCCTTCACTCCTACCATACCAGCTCAGTAAACTTCTATGACCTCTGAAAGATGAGATGCTTTTGTTGGTGGATCAGCAATGAGCAAAAAGTGGTACAACTCATGGGAAAGTCTGAGCATGTTGCTCACTCACACAGTAAAGAGTAACTACAAAAACTTAACTACGAAGAGCAATGATGCAACTAGGAAGTGGGAGAGCCAGCACAAGGTGTAATGATGTAAGGATTATCTGCCTTCAAAAGTCAAACCAAAATAAGGTGAGTTGTGAACAGGGACTGCTGGTGTTTCAAAAATCTCAATACTGTATTCTGGACAAAGTGCGTATTTTTCCAGCTTAATATATGTCATTTTCAAATTGTCTGAAAGTAAAAGGCAGGAAATTCTCCCTCCTTTTTCAGAGAATGACAATCTTTGTGAGACACTTAACAGTACTGCCACATTAACCTGACTATATCTTTACTCTGTAGCTGAAAAAAAAAATTATGTGTGGTGAATTCCTAAGATGTTTCACTTATGGAATGAAAAAGAAGAACATATAAAATATATCTATTCTTTAATACTTAATGTATCTTTAGATATCATTATAGTAGTGATAAACATCTAGATAAACAGATAACACCAAAAAAAAAGAAATGCCTTGCAGGATTTTTATTTGTTTCTCTTTGTTCTTGTCCAAAGTCCTGACTTGCCTGTTTTCATTTTACTGGGCTTAGCATTATTAGTGACACTTTTTAATCTCAGGAGCCTTTTAATGAACTTTATTTTTCAGAGATTTAGAAGGCTTAGGCTTCTCTTGTTGCTGGTAGCATTTTAGAGCTAGCCTGTCCACCTTAATGTTTTCTATTTGGGAACTGTCTTGTTTTTCTGATGGTCTTGTCTTGGAGTTTTCTTCAATCCTGTGGAATATGTCTGTCCCAGAATATGTATCTAAATCCTCATCTCCACATCTACATTCTCATCTTCAGTTTCCTTCTACAGACCAGGATCTGCACTGTATGAAAAAGGCTTCTCATTACTACTATATGACTGGAATCTAAATCCCTCTTTTGCAATAGTTTTGCGAAGAATCTGACTACATACTAATTCGAATCGGGTTTTCATAAAGAGCCAAATAAACTATGGCATATGTCCTTCTGTGAGCTCAGTAATTCTTGAGTAAACTTTCCACTTAGTACAAAATGTCTTAGTGACTTTAGTGGGATTAGGATTTCACACTGGTTTTGGTATAAGGCAAAATACATCAGCATCTCAAAGACATAAGACATGAAATGTCTGTCATGAACTACAGCAAATTCTGCTAAAACCGTTAACATTAACTGTAATATTTCATTATTAACAATAATACATGCTTGCAAGTTCTGTCTTATTATTTTAAAACTAGTATTTTAATATGTAGTTTGTAGCATTTTATCAGCAGATCTGAAACATCCATGCACCACACCTTAATTTAACTTCCTGTACAAAGTTTTGCTTTAACGTTTGCTGATGTCAATGGGAATGGAGTGCAAGCAACCAAGTAAAAGATTTGATCTTAAAAGATACAAGAGAATAATTTGTCTTTCACTACTTGATTCGCTCTGTGGTATTTTTATTTTCCTCCATTTTATTAACTCATTAAACCTTGTACATTGAATGCAGAAAATAACTTGCTTGCAGACTAATGAACAAGCCTTGCCAAGTATAAACTTACTGATGAGTTACTCATTTAACTAGCTCATATTCATAAGGAAACCGTGGCTGTGTTCTTATTAGCAGTCAGTTGTTCATACTTTAATAAACTACTCATCAGTGTTGATCTGAAACACATCTTTCCATTTTTATCCCTGTCATGCTTTGAGCAATGCTCAGTACATAACTCCTGTCTCTTAATCACAGAGCTGTTGTAATGTGTACTGGACATTCAAGATCACCAAAGCGAGAGACAATGAGCTACCATGGAACCAGCCTCTGAAGTCATATAATAATCTATCTATGCATATAATAATCTATCTATGCTTACATATGCCAATTAAGAATTGTTAGATGGTGTGGATCACAGCTTTTATTATAATGAGTCTTCAGTACGTAGGAAACCATATGGAGAAACTAGAGACTATTTTGGTAGGTGGAGATTTTACTGTATTTGTTCATCAACATCTACACTAACAGGTTAACACAGGTAGTTAAAACCCCTCTTTTCTCTGTTAATATTAGTTTTTCTTTAAGTTTTTCATCATATGCTTCAACAGATGTTTTAAAAAAAGAGCTGTCTAATAACACTGTTTCCTGTTGTGACTCCATTCTTCTTCATAGTCTCAAACCAAAAGGAGGTCCCATAGCTGCCATAAACCCAAATGTGGTTCTTGACTTTTAACACCATTTTTAGACATTGCTGTTGTACAGAATTAAAGGGTAACCAACTGTCTGTAGATCAATATGTTTATCTGTGCTTTTCTGCCCAGAACCCCACATGATTTTTGTTTCATGGTATTTTATAGAGCTGTTTCTTAACTCCTCATCTTGTGATTAAAACCAAAGTTTAACCAGACTACACTAAATGGTTGTTTTTGCCAGCTGTACCCTGGATAAATCCTCTACAGGAGTGGCATCTGCTCCTTTCACTTGCACTTAGTACTTCTATGTATTAAGCATGCAGAAAATGACCTCATCAAAAGAGGCCTGACATTCCAGTAAGGCTTTTGCAAGACTTTCAAAACATGAGCATATGTTTTTCTGGTACATATTTTGTGCCAGAAAGGGTGTAATGAGTCATCACCTCTGCAATATTTAATACCTCAATTAATGTAAAGCCTCTTTCAACCTTTTTGCTGCTAGTAAACCTGTTATACTTTAAAATAAAATATTTATCTCATCAGGATTGCCAAAATATGCTACTTAATCAGCGATGTGGGAGTGTTTTTCCTAGCTGGTCACCCTAAAAGACATTTATAGTGCTTAATGACTGACCATTGAAAATGTTGCATCATTTCTTTCTTGGCATTAATATGGGATAACAACAGCAGCAACAGTTAATGCACAATAGTTCAGTGCAGGCATTTAAAATGCTAAAATCCCTATGTACACTGATAATGATTTGAAATTTGTGGAAGATTTTCTCTTACCTTATTAAATTGAGTCAGGCCAAAGGGAAGAGGTGTTTGTTTCGTGCTAACAATATCTGAGACTATTGCTATGTATCATCAAAACATGACAGAGCAGCCTTGCAGTGAAAGGTGTATTTTTTTTTGTTAAGTTAAGGAAGTGCAACAAATAGTTGATTTCTCAACAGTAAATTTGTAGGTCACTTGCTTGTTACATCTGTCTGAAAATTAACTTCCATATCCTATTTGAGTTTGAGTCTTGAGGAGTTGTTTCTTTGTCTTTTATGGGCTGATTGATGGGGAAAAAAAACAATTAAAAAGGCTGCCCTGTGTCTGTCTGTGTGTGCACATATATATATATAGGGAGAGAGAGAGAGAGAGAGAGAGAGAGAGAGATCTTAGCTAGCAGAGCTCATCATGCAAGACACCAGATCTCAAGTGTCCTAATACACTAGAGTTTAAAAGAGAAAGATAAATAATTCATTGCCTAATGTTGTTCACTGTTCACCATGTGCCATAGCAATGTTCCTATATAATTATGATAATAAGATACAAATTTTTGCATATATATCTCTTCCAGTTTTTCATCAGTTTAACCAGATCTTCAAAGTCATCCATGTCTTGAACTTGAGGATTTCAGAAAAGACAGTTCTGGGAGGACAGGACATGTAAACACTTTGGGTAACAAGATGGCATGGTCTACCATATAATTTTGTTCTACAATATGTCTGTCTTCATTTCTTAAGTAAAACCTGTAATGATTTCACAGTCTGAAAGCCTGTGTAATGAACTTCAGCATTTGGATTGCATCTGGAACTGAACAGTCAAAGTGCTGCAGTGGTAGCTTCACTGACCCTTTTAACAGAATATCAAAATGAAAAATAATATATATTACATTAATATTTGTTACCACAGTTTCTGTGGAATAAGCTCTTACCTGAAGGACTTGGTATTTCAGCTTTTCACATTTCATTTCAGTAATTACTGAACACCTTCATTTCCTGAACTACCACTACACATTTCCAACGGTATCACCTAGTTTTCTGGAACATTATGTGAATAGTATGGCTTTTATTTAAAGGTATTATCTTGCTTATGTTGAAACAAAATCTTCTGCAGCATTTAGAAAAATACCTCCAACATGAATTAAACTACTTCTTTTTATTTTCTTTTCTTTTTCTTTTTTTTCTGTATGGTTTTGAAATACTTCTGTTTGAAAAACCTTCAAAACTTCTGATTCACTGACTGCCTGTCAGGAAAGCACTAATTCACTTGCAGATTGACTTGAGAAAAAATCTCTACTTCCCACCATTACATTATTGTATCAATGTCAACATGCCTCTTGTCAAACTTCAAGACCACAGCTTGGGAAATAAATTTTAGATGTTATCTACAACTGCACTGAATGAAATGAAATTTGGGGTGAGCCTCTCTCTTAATTTCATTAATATTTCCTCTGGTAAGAAGTTAGGCAAGCCTAATGAAAAGCTGTAATTATGACATTTTGACCTCATTCTTGACCTGTGTTCTGTGTACCATAGCAATGTGTCTGTAGTTATGAATGCCCTGAAATCACAGCGATAAGTGAGAGCTGAGCAGAAACAACTTCTCTGGTGCCAGGATAAGTATTGGTATACAGTAAGGAAAACTAAAGTTCTATTGAAACCCTAACTGAATGTATCATGTTAGCCAGCTGGATGTGTGCTCTGTAGACCACAGATTCATACAGATTCACAGATTCATTCATGTTCATCAGCTGTCAGATGCAGAAAATAAAGACACTTTGCAGTCAGCTGATTGCAGCTACAACCATGCATGATATCTTACACAATATGGACAAGTATTTCCTCTGAAACTTGTTGCTAGAGCACTTAGATTTTACAGTCCTAATACCTGAAGAGCAGCAGTGTCCTGTAATGTTCCAGTTTTCCTATACTATATGGGTGGCAAGTCAAAGGAAAGTTCAACGCAAATCTGATTTAGGCTGTCAACAGCATGAATTTTACTCTTTTTCCTCCCCTCTACTTTCTGTCCCCACCCTTAAAATCTGGGGCATCAGTAATTTCTAAACCTTTTTGAACTGTTTAATGCCATATAGATGTTTTGCAAGACCTACAAGGAAAAGTAAAGCTCTGAGATTCATTTTGTCCTAGATGTTATCATGCAAAATATTCTCTTTTAAATTTTTATCTCTGTATTACCAGTGTCCTGGGTTTGGATAGGGTAGGGTTATGTTGGTTGGGTTTTGTTTGGTTTTCTTTTTCCCCACAATAAGTTGGGAGGAATCACAGACTAGAGAACGAGCTGAAACACCCAAGGGGTATTCAATAACATACTGATGTGTCTGCTACATAAATGAAGGGCTGGACAAGGCAAGAATAGGTGCTTTGAGCAGGTGTTTATCACTTGGTGAGTTAGGTTAAGATCAGGTGGATGAGCCAGGCTGGGCCAGGCCAGGCTATGCAGGGCCATCACAGTCAGCCTGTGTTTTGTATCAATCACTGTAATCCATCAGTGCTATTGTTCTCCCTGATTGTTACTATCTCTTTGTGCTGTCCTGTTAAATTCTCCTCATCCCAGTTTACAAGACTTTGCCTTTTACTTCCAGTTCTCCTTCCCATCCCACTGTGGCAGCTGTGTGAGTGGCTGCATGGGGCTTAGTTGCTCCAACATATTTTTAGGTGTGTTAGATAGCAGATATATTGCGCTCCTGTACTTTTCAAAGACTGGTCCAAACTTCTGTAAGGATTAATTTCTATCCATTTCATTCAGTGTGCACAAAACACTCTAGATGATTTTAGGGGAAAAAGTGCACTCTCCATAAGTATTTAAAAATGGCAATTTCTGCTCAATGAGTTACTATGTATTATAGATAGATAAACCATGCTGTCCAGAGATTCCAAGTTACTTTCATACAGTGGAGAAAAGCCAGCAGATTTTTTTTCCCCAATTCTTATAATAAGTTCAAGGCAGAACAGTAAAAGCTCAGTACAAGATAAAGAAAGTAGTGAGCAGAACTGAGCAGAGTTTGAGAGCCTAAGTATTTCCATCACTGTTTGTAGGTCATCCTTCCAAAACAGCACATTCTAGTGGCAGGGGGCCTCAGACATCTCTGCAAGTTTGTGTATTTAAAACAGTGAAGTTACCATTTTGAAAGTGTAAGCAATAATTCTGTTTCCAAATCAGAATGACTAACTTCTGACAGCTTGTACTCATCCAGGGAACACGTGCTGGCTACAGAGAGCAGAGCTGCTTCTACTTCCAAGATGATTATATAGAATTGTCAGGGTGAGTCCAGGAAGCAAGTGACATTTTCTGTCATGCAGCTGTCAGGCAATCACATTTACCAATTTACATAAGATCAGCTTCTCTTTTAGGTGGTGTATCTTGTGTGCTTGATTATGAATGGGAGAAATGAGAGCAACAGAAGGCAGCAAATGGCACAAGCGTAAGCATGCAGGAGGTAATGAGTGACCAAAAGAGGTTAAAGAATGCAATTCAGGCCAGTCAGTTTTGTCTGAAACTGCAATGGCAAGATGTCAAAAAGAAGAGGCAGGTCATGCAAAAACTCTCTAACCCCTAAAGCTCTAACCTCTAAAGCCAAACAGAGGGTTGTCTATGTGCCCTACAACATGAAGGAAAGCTTCAGTGATTTATAGGAATTTACACCTGTTGGGCATTTGGCTTAACATTAGACAAAAGTTATATTCTATGGCCCGACTTCCTATTGCCCCATCAGGATATACTGCTAGACAGTATTGTCTGAGTTCTGTATTTTTGCAAATTAAAAATCCTCGCCCTGTGCAGGACAGATCTTTTTCAGCTGTCTATTGCTTTTCAAACTCCACCCTTCTTTCAGTTTCAGCTTGTTTCAAGGGTGAGTGTAAACAGACATTTAAACCAGTAACAGGTGTTCCCAGAGAAGCATGTTTTTGTTTCATTCCAGGAGGATGAGGTTTGTGACCGTCTGCATTTCCTTCCCTTATATGACCAGGACCTTCCATGCAGAAAAATTGTACTGAGCCAGTGTCAGCCAGCAAAAGCAAAATTCACTAAGGGGATTCACAGTATCGCTCTGGAGGTCTTTGCACAGAATAATATTGAGACGGGTCATGAAAAATACTAGCCTGACATCTGCAGCCTCCCATGTGGGGTGGTGCATGCACGTATGTGCTCCACAGGCAGATGCACATATGAATAAGAAGTGGCAAATAATCCCCTAAATTTCCCCTTTCCTGCAGTTCTCAACAGCAATTGTACTGCTGTCTCTTACCTGTGTGTATGGGACCAACACCAAGACATATCAGCAACAGGCAACTGGTGCATATGAGGGTGGTTTTCCTTTCTTTGTGTACCAGCAAACCCAACCTTTATTAAAAACAGGAAGATGAGGGTGGGGAAACCTCAGAGAGAAATGTCATAAATTGGGTAAAATTAGGGTGAAAAAGAAAAGGTTGGCATGAACTTATTGATTCTCCTGAGCTTTTAATATTTCCTTATTTGTATAATTAGACATTTCATCTTTGATGAAATGAATTATTTTTATAGAAATCCACATTTCCCACTGAAAAGAACACAAAGCAACAATATATTGATGTAAAATGTCTATATATCTTGAGAAATTTTCACTTTCACCAAACTCTTCTGTCTCCTCAACATTTTATACAAAAATTCTGGAGACCATTCTTTCCATCCTGTTCCTCATATAGGCCTAATCTTTACCCTGCTGGAGCCCTTGGCCATGTTCCATCATCACCACTGACTCCATCGCGTTTGTTTTAGATACTGGGCTTGTTGCTGAAATCACAACCTCTGTGATTGCCATTATTTTTTAACTTTGCTGCTTTCCTTGTCACTTTAAAGGTATTTTCATAGCACAACAGCAATGCTCCTTTGCAGGGAAACTAGCCTTTCTCCCTCAGTCAGCCCAGATACTTTTGGGAGTTCCTTTCAGAGATCTTCTACAGATGTGAGCTCAGCTACTAAGAATGGCTGGGCATGGTCCCAAGTATTCAGCTCAGCACATGACCCTTCCCAGAGAGAAGACCTTCAGTCTGTGTCTCAGGCCACATCTCTCTTGCTAGCACAAACCAGTACAAATGCGCTCTGCCAAGAGCAAATCCACTGGGACTGATTCCATCCGCTGCTGGGGTACATTACTACCTTGCATGAACTTTGGCTACTAGCCTTTGAAAATTGACTTGATGCACAGCTTTTACTTAAAAACCTGACTTAGCTTCTCATTAAACTTTTAGGAATCTAAACAGCTTGTAATGAAACCCATTCCAAATGGCTTACCAAGGAGGAGGGGAAAAAAAAAGAAAAAAGAAGGAAAAGAAAAAAAGAATAGAAAAAAAAGTAAGAGGAAAAGGGAATTGTGTATGTCCTTATCTTGTGCACAACATTTATTCCAGCTAGTTTCTTACCCTTAGCCAGTAGGGAAAAGAGAACTTTGTTAGGTCAGAGAAGAGAGAATCTGGTTCTCTGCTTTGATTCAGGCCAAATGCAAACGAGTCTAGAATTTTTCAGGAAAGCTCTTGCTGGTGCCGATCTTGTGTCCTCATGTTTTAGTATATACAGCTCACAAAGTCTTCCTCTTGTGGGGAAAGATCATGTTCTTGGGAGAACTACAATAATTCTTGTAACAAAAACAAAGAATGTATTTTTGTTTATTTTTCCTAATGGCCCTGATCCAGCCAGGTTTTGCGTGCTGCTAACAGATGTTTCTTGTGAGTGACCCTGCATCTGGCACAAAGATCTTCTGTTATAATTGTTACAATGAAAACACAAAGGACTGTAGCATTAGACACCAAGAACTGCATTTTTTTTATATGGGCATGCTACTTTGAAGCCATGAATGTGTACACTGGGGTTGGTCCAAGGTCTTTGGAATTCAATAGAAACTTTCATTGATTTCAATGGGTTTAGGTCAGTCCTTCTATGAACCATGATGTCTGAATGTGCAAAGGTAAAAAGAAAACTGCTGATCTCTGTATGTTTTTTATCTTTTTGTGAAAACAGTGAATTTTCATGCATTTTAATAAGAAATCACTGTCTTCCTTGATGCACAGCTTTTGTTCACAAGTCTTTCTGCTTCAAAATCTGGCTAGACAATAACACGAATCACAAGTCAGTTTAGATAGGCTCACTAGACAAGCAATGCAGAATCTATGTGAGTAAAAACAATATAAAATCATAACAATTTTTGGCAGAGCTAGAAATCAGAGAATGATCTTTCTTGCAGTGTCAGAGGAATCTCTCTATAACAGAAATAAGTTTTAACATCCACAGTATCACAGTATCACCAAGGTTGGAAGAGACCTCAAAGATCATCAAGTCCAGCCTGTCACCGCAGACCTCATGACTAAACCATGGCACCAAGAGCCACGTCCAATCCTCTCTTGAACACCTCCAGGGATGGTGACTCCACCACCTCCCTGGGCAGCACACTCCAATGACGAATGATGCTCTCAGTGAAGAACTTTCTCCTCACCTCGAGTCTAAACCTCCCCTGGTGCAGCTTGAGACTGTGTCCCCTTGTTCTGGTGCTGGTTGCCTGCGAGAAGAGACCAACCCCTTCCTGGCTACAACCACCTCTCAGGTAGTTATAGAGAGCAATAAGGTCTCCCCTGAGCCTCCTCTTCTCCAGGTTAAACAATCCCAGCTCCCTCAGCCTCTCCTCATAGGGCTTGTGCTCAAAGCCTCTCCCCAGCCTTGTTGACCTTCTCTTGTTGCCTTCTTCTTAAAACAGAGTTCTTGTCATGAAGTTGAAGGACTAGTCATTTATCCCTGAACTTCAGAAGCAGGATGCCTCAAAATTTAGAGTCAGCAGTGTATCCAGCTGGCCAAGAAAACCAAGGGCATCCTGGCTTGTATTAGAAACATGGTGGCCAGCAGGAACAGGGAGGTGATCATCCCCCTGTACTCAGCCTTGGTGAGGCCACACCTTGAGTATTGTTTTCAGTTCTGGGCCCCTCACTACAAGAAGGACACTGAGATGCTGGGGCATGTCCAGAGACGGATATTAAAAAATACTTCTTCGCAGAGAGGGTTACCAAACACTGGATTGGTCTGCCCAGGGCAGTAATAGAGTCACCATCCCTGGAGGTGTTTAAGCAGAGTGTGGAACTCGTTCTTAGGGACACAGTTTAGTGTTGACTCTTCAGTGCTGGGTCAAGAGTTGGACTGGATGGTTTTTGAGGTCTCTTCCAATGGGAAGTATTCTCTGTGTGTGACGCACACCTCACTGCAACCTACTTTCATACAGCTGTGGAGAACAGTGAGGTCTCTCCTCAGCCTTCTCTTCTCCAGACAGAACAATCCCTGTTCCCTTAGGTGCTCCCTGTAATACCATTCATCCCCTGCTCTCCAGACCCTTCACCATCTTTGTTGCCTTTCTCTGGTCATGCTCCAGCACCTCAGTGTCCTTCTTATAGTGAGGGGCCCAAAACTGAACACAGTATTCAAGGTGTGACCTTACCAGTGCCAAGTACAGGGGCATGATCAATACTCCTGCTGGCCACATGTGGTGGGTTGAAGTTTACCCCCCCCCAGCATTAACTTGGCCAGCCCAACTCAGTTAGAAGCAAATGAAGCTGTATTTACAAGCGAAAACTGCTCTCTATGATGGAATGCAACGAATACGTACAAAATTTACAGTATTTACACATAGCAAACAACACGAGAGACCAGGGAAGCCATTGCACTGTCCCTGTCCCAAGAGAGAAAAGGAGCAGAGAGAAGGCAGTGGGTTAGACTTAATGAAACAAAGCAGCCAAGTCCAGTTGACAAGCAGGTTAATCTCTCCCAAGCAAAGCAAAACAGCAGAGACCATAAATGAAGAGAGAATTGTTTAGGTACAACCCATCTTATTCTAGATATTTATCCAATAAATTTGTTCAGAATAATCTTTTGTTTTACGTTTTGCACCCAAGAGTGATTTATTTATATTTTTCTACTTTTCAGCTCAAAATCTATAACTATATTTTAAAGGCATGGCCTAAAACCACCACACTACAATATTCCTGAAACAGGCCATGATACTGTTCACCTTTTTGGCCACCTGAGCACACTGGTGGCTCATGACAACTGTCAGCCAACACCCCCAGGTCCTTTTCCACAAGGCAACTTTCCAGGTATTCTGCCCCTGTAGTGTTGCATGGGGCTGATGTGACAAGTGCAGCATCTGGCACTTGGCTTTCTTAAATTTCATATAATTGACCTTGGCCCATCGATCCAGCCTGTCCAGATCTTTTTGCAGAGCCCTTACACTTTTGAGCAAATCAACAGTTCCAGCCAATTTAGCGTAATCTGCAAATTTACCAAGGGTGCACGCAATTTCCTCCCCTAGATCTGGCCCCAATACTGAGCCCTGGGGAACACCACTACTGGCCATCAGCTGAATTTAACTTCATTCTGCACAACTCTTTGAGCCTAACCTTCCATCCAGTTCTTAACCCAGAGAAGAGTCCACCCATTGAAGCCAGTACACATTCATATTTTATGAATATAATCTCTCTAAATGCAGTTACTTTTGTACTATTTCTCTTGGCAAAGAAGAGAAGTGTGGAAAAGAGAATGAATGAGGAGAGGAAATAAGAATGGGGAAGGAGGAAGGAAGAAGGAAAGAAGGAAGGGAAGGGAAGGGAAGGGAAGGGAAGGGAAGGGAAGGGAAGGGAAGGGAAGGGAAGGGAAGGGAAGGGAAGGGAAGGGAAGGGAAGGGAAGGGAAGGGAAGGGAAGGGAAGGGAAGGGAAGGGAAGGGAAGGGAAGGGAAGGGAAGGGAAGGGAAGGGAAGGGAAGGGAAGGGAAGGGAAGGGAAGGGAAGGGAAGGGAAGGGAAGGGAAGGGAAGGGGAAAAAAGGGAAAGGGAGCTAAAAGAGAAAAGGGGGAAAAGGGGAAAGAGGAAAAAGGGGGGGAAGGGGAAAGAGGAAAAAGGGGGGAAGGGGAAAGGGGAAAAGGAAACAATACAAGGCAATTTGACTGACAGGCCATGATTCACTTTACAAGCACTACAGTACTAAAATCTCCACTAATATTAACATACATTTTACTCCTAAGTAAATTAAGTTTCCATCAAACATTGTTACTAAAGCAAATGTAATTTAAATGTATTAGCTCCTTATCCAGAGCTCTTCTTCTACACAATTCCATCCCCTAAATATATTTTTTTCTTGCCTTCTTTGCCTTTCAGAAGCTTTAATGAAAAGTCTCATAGGCACAAATAGTACATTTCCTTACCTAATATAAACACAAAAGGCTTTTTGCTTTGGAAACAAATGTAGAGGAACAGCTGTGCTGATGAGCTACTCAGAGCTCCTATTGAATCTACAGCTGCTTCTCTCTGTCCTCAGAAAACTCGTGGCTTGATTGACAGATGCAGAGAGAACCACACAGAAGAAGAGACCAGATACCAGTCGCAGGCTTAAATCAGAGCACACTTAAATCTATGAAAATTACAGTTCTTATTTTTAGCTGCTGATGTGGCAGCCATTTAGTCACAAATCTGAAGCTTCTGCAGAGTAGGTATAAATCTATCTTCCAGAATTTTAAGCCACTTACTATTTATGCAGGTTCAAACCAGTAGGTTTGCTGTGTCAGTTTACCAGTCTTAGCAGAGAACATTAAAGAAGGAAAGAATCTTTATTTACACAGACCATTTTTTTCAGGAAAAAGCTAAAGGAATTCAAAATCTTTTCTGTGTTCTTTTGTTTTCTTTGTGAGACTACTTGGTATTGTGGTTTCATTAGAAAATTTAGCTAGCCAGGTAAGAACACCCAAAAAGTGTGTACTGATTGCTCTCAAAAGAGGGATTTTCACCTGTTCTAGTCTGAAAGGTGCATTTCACATGTTGGGTAGGTTAACGATGCTGTGTCCCACCATTGCACTCTCTGGTGATCAGGGAGATGCAGGACCCATCAATTTTCAAGATACAGTGGATAAGTCAAGATCCCCTTCTCCTAGGAGTTTAGTAAATAGTGTAGAGGAAATTGGTATTTTTGGCCATAGAAAAACAGAGTTTTCAGACATTCACATCACCAGGTTAGATGCTAGGTAGCATTTACACATTTATAACATCAGAGCATATCAGCAGGCTTTTGCCTGGCTTTTTAGGTGCCTTATCAAGTGTAAAGTAGAGTAGGATGCTTCTGCCAAAATTTGAGGTCCTAAATGCCATATTTAGTGTCTAAATGGTTTACTGAATTGCTGTCTTAAGACGTGACTTTTCTGAAAAGGCAAAAGCATTTATTTGTTTTCCTTAGCAGCTGCAGACCTATTACTCCACCCTGAAAATTGGTGTGATTATTATTATTATACTACAAATTGGCAGATAGACAGGAAGTACAGTGGGTACTTGGAAACTTAGAGGCTGCAATCTAAACTAGGAGGAGAACTGGGAACACTTCAGAGCTGATGGGTCTGGATAGCAGCCCTGCCACCAATTCAGAGCAAACCTTCTCCCTCTCAACTGTTTTCTACAGGATGGTTACCTGGGAGTGCTGTCTGGATGGGAGCCATCACATGCTTCCGCCAGATTTCTGATTCAGGGCATACTGTGGTGCACACCTGCAGCTTGGTTTAGATGCAGTCAGAATTGATTTTCTGGCTATGTTTCAGCTCTGTGCTGATAGGTATCTGCCTGACCACCCATGTAGGAATCCTGTCACCAGTGGCTTACCTCAGCATTGGCACATGCAGCCTTTCAGCACTGCCTGTGGGATGCGGACCTAGTTTGCCTCTGACACCTGTTCCAATTGCTCAGTTCTACATTTAAAAGAACAATTCAATATTTATTTCTCCCAGCATGAGTGAAAGACCCCTGTATTTATTTATTTTTTATTTTTTCCTTGTTCACATCCCCTTTGCAGGAATCCCTTCATTAATCTTATTTGTCTGAATGCTAAAGAAGGTATTTTATTATTGCCTTAAGGGAGGGAAAGCTGCCAATGAACAATAAACATACTGTGGTCCAGTCCTTGCACAAGAAACCATCATTTGATGGTAACTAACCTACCAGTCAGGCCTGGCCTTAGAATTTCAATGCTTTAGGCAAGATAGGCTTGTTGGAGTTTTCTGGAGTTTTCTTGCCACACACAGAGCTAAAATAATTTAAAAGCTCGTGGACAGATATAAAAATATATGTATGTGCATGCATTGGTATGTGATTGTTTGCAAGTTTAATACACATACAAATGCACACACAGAGCATTATGCCCCATATCTAAGCATATGAGACAGATCCACTATAACTGAGTTATGTGCTTTTACCGTTCCCACATGACATTCCGTTCTGCTCCATATTCTTGGATCCCATAAGACAGGACTTGGAAACTAAACACAAATTTGAGCCCCTTCAGACTGCAGCCCCATCTTCTTCTTTATGTGACTATAAAATATTTCTATCTTTCTTCCTCAAGGGTAGAACATTATGTGAAAAACTGGGTCTAGTGTGTGGCTACACATCTCAATCTACATTTCATTAATTAAAACTTTAAAAAAATATAGATTATTTTCCATCCTTGCAGAACCAGAAGTATTAGGTTTCTCCTGGTCTGAAGAGTATATTCTAGGTTTCACATGGGCCATAAGGACCAGATTTTCCAAGCACATCATTGATTTAAATAAGCACACCTTTATCTGTATAGGCATACCTAAAGTTAGGTAAGCTTCCAGTCTAATATATCCACATTGAATACATATAAAACAGAGCATGCTGGGACTAAGGTTTTTGGATTACTTTCTTGAATTACAGGAGACAAGATACAGTTAACCACTCAGCAAATCAAATAAAAGTAATCAAGACATACCTGAATACTATCAGGGAGAGATGAGAAAGGTTCTGCTGGAGTTAGTAAGGCTATGCACTTTCTTAGATTAAAACAAGTGCTTAACCACTTCATTGAATTACAACATTAATCTATTTCAAATAGATAATTTATATTTGACTTTACCAGAATTTATCAGCGTCTCTGCCTTCAAAATCTGCACCATACTCAGTCAAAAATAAGTACAAAATACTCAGAAAATGCATTCCAAAGGTATCTTCATATCTGGTAAAACTAACATATATTCTACCCTTACAATTCCAGCTGAATATTTTAATTTCTCTTTAAACCAGTTTTCTGTGACTATAAGAAGAAAGGGAATTAATGACTCAGCTTGTGAGAAAGGAAATGCAGGTAGCTATTACTCTGTTTTGCATTTCAAATCTGTTAGAAGGGTTTTGAAACTGAGTACATTTTATGTGAGTCATTTTCCAAGAGATATTTTTACTGTTGCCTTTTAAAAAAAAGACAGCAGTAACAAAACTATTAATTTTTTCTACCTTAATCTGTTTGTTATTTAACTGCATCTTTATTGCATTCTGTGTAAATATCAATCTTCTGTTCAAGAAGAAAATTATGCTTTAATTTTAGCATTTTAATTCCTCATTGTCCTAGACTTTTTTGAACTAAGGTTACAACACTTCTCCTTGTTTGTATTCTTATCCACTCAACCTCTACTTAGAGTTTTTTGTTTTATTGATTCAGTCTCCCAGCACCTGTAATATGATAAATATGTGGAAACTTGAAAATGGTATCTTGTTTACATGGCTATGCAGCTGCCAAAACAGCTGCTATTTCAGTTTTTGAAAGGGAAACAAGGGCCTCTTATCTGGTGTGGAAGAAAAATAGACTGATCCCTCCCTTCATTTTTAGTATGTCTCAAACACATTTAAAAACACAGATGAGCCAACATTTAAAAGATATATCAATCTCTACGCATAACATTGGAACGCCTTTCTAAGAATGAAAAGAATTTATATTCTTATTTGAAAGCATTTTTATATATCAAGGTTATAAGGAACTAAAAACTGCAGATGCTAGTTATTCCAAAGAGTTCAACACTCACACAAAAATATAATTTCTACTGCACAACTATCAGACAAAAAAAAAATAAAATAGTTGGCATTGATGGGTCCTGGTAGATGCTGGAGGTTTCTGCCAGAAAAGGAGTATCTTTTCACTGTCACTTGAAAATGAGTTACATTCAGTGACAAGCTATTGAAGCATTTAAGTAGAAGCAGCTCTGTTTCAGGTAAGATACAAGGGATGTTTTCTTATGTGGATGCATTTTCTGAGGGTAGTGTTATTCACAGATAATAGAAAGTCCTCAGAAGATTTACATTAATTAATTGGTGCTCTCAGACAGTTTAGTGAACTGATAGATTATGGTGATCTGAAATGCCAGTGACAAAGTACACTAAACCATTTGTGTTTTACAGCATTTCTGCTTCATCCATCATGTTAGAAATAGGACTAAGCCCATTGACTTAAGGTTTCCCATTTGTCCCTGCTCCAAGGGCCAGAGTTCAATAACACTAGGTGAAGTATTTGGTTTCCAGTTTGATCTTACTCAGAAGTTGCAGTTTGAGTTGGTTCCAAACCACAACTGAATCACAGATTTCTTCCAAATTGCTACCATCTTGGAAACATCATGAGTTATTGGTGATAATGCAAGGTATGTGAAGTACATGGGCTACAGATTAAGTACATGATTACACACAAGAATCCTGGGATGCATCCTGTCCTTATTTGTGACATCTAGTGTTTGGCTATCGCTTGCTTTCTCATTTTAATTGGAGTAGGTTTATTTTTGCAATTAAAATTTTATTGTTTAAAAGCCTTCTGAGAAAATAAGGTGTCCTGTTTCTGTGTCCCACAAACTATAAAAATACTAGTATCAAGTCCTTTACATCCTGAACTGCTAGCAGTAGATACTCAGAAGGTTTCTCAAATCTGCTTAAGATTAGGCCTAAAAATAAATTGAAGTAAAAAGAATGTTTTTATGTGCTCAGATATTAGGACCAGCTTGAGCTGCAGATCATCTTGGCAGCCATTGCTGGACCTCCCTGGTGTCTAAGGAATTGCAAACTCCTTTCCAAATCCTTTCGGAAATTGCCAGTTTGATAGAATAACATTGCAGGAAACCACTCAAATTTAACATATTTGCTGTTTCATGTTCTGCCAAAACAATGACAGGATACCAGATTAGGTCATACTTTGGAAAAAACCACAGACAATAGATTCAAATGCTGCATTTTATTATTTAAAAGTTATATTTTTTTTTTAATATGTGGAGTGGGAAGAGTGTGTACATTCCCTATGTCATTCCTTCCTGGCTGGTTTCAGAAACTATATCATGAACATTTTGTTTCAAGGACAAATCCTACTGCTTCTTTACAGAAAACAAAACAAAACAAAAAGGTAAATCAACAAAACCCCAACAAAACCCAAAAACCAACCTAACCAAAAGCCTGTTGTCATGTAGCTGTGAGGATATCATTCACATTTTGTATTACTGGTAGTATATAGAGATTACACTGAGAGTGGTGATTGTAGAAAAAGTATTATTCTGCTCCTAAAGGATTTCAAATTTAAGTACAACACAGCAAAATAATTCCAACGTTTAAGTTGTTACATTTGCTTTACAAAGTAAAGTATACATTTTGTCTGCATACTTAATTTTTCTTATGAGAGCACAAATTAAATGATTTACAAATAATCTTTTGCTTTCAAAACGAGTATCTGAAACTGGTACAAATAATAACCTGTTTCTCCTACTTGATCTTCCACTGAAATACAATGCAGAAGCTGAAGGACACCAATAGCAGGTTCTATTAGAGCTGAATTTGAGTGAGCCAGAAGCAGATAGTTAAATGATACTCTTACAAATACATATTAAGTATCCTTTATATGTCCTTTATATATCTTAATGGGAGCTTTTAGTAAACAAAACTGTTTTCTTCTGTTCCCTGGTTTTTTAGAGATTAATTATCAAGGTCAAACAACTCACCACAGATCTGGAAGTGTTACAAGAAAGAATGTGGCACCTTTTAAGAGCCACCAGGCCTTCCTCTAAAATACAATGAGACCATCTGTATTAATTCTTATTGCTGAAGAGTGGCTGTAGCCAGAAGGGGGTTGGTCTCTTCTCCCAGGCAATCAACACCAGAACAAGAGGACACAGTCTCAAGCTACACCAGGGGAAGTTTAGGCTCGAGGTGAGGAGAAAGTTCTTCACTGAAAGAGTCATTAGCAATTGGAATGGGCTGCCCCGGGAGGTGGTGGAGTCACCAATTCTGGAGGTGTTCAAGAGGAGATTGGATGTGGCACTTGGTGCCATGGTTTATTCATGAGGTCTGTGATGACAGGCTGGACTTGATGATCTTTGAGGTCTCTTCCAACCTTGGTGATTCTGTGAATTCCTCATAAACAAGACGCATCAAGCCCATGTATTATGATATTAACATGAGTAACTCAAGTTGTGGTTGCATGGAATTGCTTTGATAAATATGGATCCCTAATCTAGCAGTTGAAGGAGAATTAGATAATTTTTCTGCTCTTCTGTGGCAGTAAAAAGACTAATTTCCTCTAGCAGAAGATTGAACTCCCCTTGAAAATTTTGGTCATGCATCCTTTTGAAGGAGAATGAGCTCTCAAAGCTATGACCTATTTTATTCCCAGGCAAGAATGCTCAACTCCAGAGTTTGAACATCTCACTGAACATGTTTCCACTAATAAAAGCTGATTCAACAGGAAGGAAATATTTCATAGAGTCATTAAGGTTGGAGAAGGCCTCTGAGACCAAGTCCAGTCATCAGTTCAGCACTATCATGGCCACTAAACAATGTCCTGAAGTTTCACATCTACATGTTTTTTAAAATCTCCATAGATGAGGACTCTACCACTTCCCTGGGCAGCTTGTTTCAATGTGTCACCACGCTTTCAGTAAATAAATATTTCCTAATATTCAACCGGAACCTCCCCTTGTACAACTTGAGACTATCTCCTTTTGTCCTGTTGCTCGTTACTGGGGGGAAGAGACTGACTCCGGTCTCACTGTAACCTCTTTTCGGACAGTGGCAGTAAGCAATACTCTTCTCTAGACTAAACAATCCCAGTTCCCTCAGCCTTTCCTCAGAAGACATGCTGTCTAGACTTCTCACCAGCTTCATTGGCTGTCTCTGAACTCAGTTCAGGACCTCAGTGCCTATCAAACTGCAGCACACATACTTAATGCTGTACTTGAGGTGAAGCCTCACCGCTGTGGAGTACAGACACACGATCACTTCCCTACTTCTGCTGGCCACACTGTTCCTGAAATAAGCCAGGATGATGTTGGACATCTTGGCCACCTGAGCACACTGCTGGTTCATGTTGAGCCAGCTGTCAAGCAGCACCCACAGGTCCTTTGCTACCAGGCAGCTTTACAGCCACTCTTCCCCAAGCCTGTAAAGTTGTTGCATGGAATTGCTGTGACACAAACACAGGACCCAGCACTTGGCCTATTAAATCTCATGCAATGACCATGACCCATTGATCCAGCCTGCCCAGATCCCTCTGCAAATTTCCTGAGAATATATTTGTATTGTCAATATTTTGCAGGAAAATTGTAAAATTTCTTGTTTCAAAAATGCTGACTTAAAAAAAAGAAAGAATAAAATTTTGTATTATTTGCTCTAAGTCAGCTTATCCTCATCTAGAAGAGCATAAGTCACAGTGCTTTGACTTTTAGACCATTTTGCTATCAATAAAAAAAATAATAATAATAAAAAATAATAATGTTAATGATGTTTAATTTGTTTTCAAATCAAGGTTACATTGTGACTTTTGATTTAGTTTATCATAATTATTTTTCAAATATATTAAACTTTACTTGTGGTTTCTTTTGTCGGTTTGGTTTGGTTTGTGTCTGCATGTCCCCCTAGAAAACAGCAGTGTTTTGGTCAAGACGTTCTGTGGTAAACTATGCAACAATAGTATTTCTATTTTTCTGCAATGCATAGCTGTCTGAAGTTTCCACTATTTAAAGGAAGTGATTAAGTCTTTACCCACATTGCAGGTACACTGATCAAAACTGATTCTTCTACCTGTAATTATAAAAAGACAAAAAAACTGAAATTTTGTCCAAAGAGCACTGGTTTAGGTTGAACGAAGTATGAGACTTTTTATACCATATTTTGTATAGAATCATAGAATCAGTAAGGTTGGAAGAGACCTCAAAGATCATCAAGTCCAACCTGTCACCACAGACCTCATGACTACTGAACCATGGCACCAAGTGCCACGTCCAGTGCCCTCTTGAACACCTCCAGGGACGGTGACTCCATCACCTCCCTGGGCAGCCCATCCCAATGGTGAATGACTCTCTCAGTGAAGAAGTTTCTCCTCACCTCAGAGCCTAAACTTCCCCTGGCGCATCTTGAAACTGTGTCCCCTTGTTCTGGTGCTGGTTGCTAGAGAGAAGAGACCAACCCCCTCCTGGCTACAACCTCCCTTCAGGCAGTTGTAGACAGCAATAAGGTCTCCCCTGAGCCTCCTCTTCTCCAGGTTAAACAACACTAGCTCACTCAGCCTCTCCTCATAGGGCTTGTTCTCGAAGCCTCTCACCAGCCTCATTGCCCATGACGCTTAAGGGAAATGAGATGATGGTGATTTCTGTGAAGGACGGACAGATTCCAGTGATGTTTAATGAGGCAGTTTCAGAATTACTTGGAGATTGTTTGTGTGTTTGAATTGTATATTTTCTCCAATTCTAGATAATTTTTATAGAAATTCCAAGATAGAAAGTACATATGGCAAGAAAACAAAGACTATTTGCTTGAAATTTAGTACTGTAAGATGCCAAACACTCTCAGCTCTTCTTGGAGTCTTTAATTACCGGCAGAGTTTTTAAACTCAAAAGAACACAGGAAAATTCAAGTGGGAATGGACTTCAGGAGCCCACTAGTCTGACCCTCTGCTCATAGCAGGGCCAGATCTGAGGTCAGACCAGGTTCCGCATTTTTAAGAGTTCAGTGGTTACTCTGAAGGGCATTTACACAATTTCCTGGACTTCTTTCAAATTCCATGAAAGAAAAGAACTGAGGGAGGAATAAATGACTGAGGGGAAGTAATGGGAAATAATTTTTCATCTTCATTATCTGCAGCCAGGAACATGGAAAATGCCATTTGTGCCTTTTGTAACTAAGTACATGGAACCATAATGCAATAACAAATGATGCAGATTCAGTGACCCTGCCTTTAATAGAGGTCTTTAAAGTGTCGACAGTGTCGTCAATTGGTCTACATCCGTTGGTACAGAATCTCATAATCCATCAAGCTTTATTAATTTCCTAGGATTAAAGGAATAATTACTGTGTAGCTCCATGCTGAACACTTATCTTTGCCACTAGTTAAGACTTCAGGTTCTCTTAACTCTTCAGGCAAGTAACTACCTTTCAATGATATTCTCATTCACTGTGGAGAGTAATTCTTTTATCTACATCTCTGGAAAAAAAAACCCAGAGTGCCATGTTTTTAAAAGCAGGTCCTTTTCTTTCATTCCAATACTGATGGCTTCATAAATATATGGGGATCTGCTAATGAGCATTGATTTGGTTTGATCTCAGCTAGGAAATTTAATCTAGATTCTTTGCCCAGAGTGACATGGATGTGAACAAATGACAAACTTATATACAGTAGAAGGAGAAACTTTGGAAGCTGCAAAATAAAACAAAATCAAATGCCACATTAAGGAATGAAAAACTTATAATTGATGGTGCCTAGATATTCTGTGCTAAGGCTGATGCTGTGAGGTATCCATTGATTTTGAAAGAAATTACACAATGTTATACACCCGTGTATGTGTGTGTGTGTGTGTATGTGTGCATACATCTGTCCTTTTTGTTACATCTTCGGTGATCCATAGAATAGAATGGAATAAACCAGGTTGGAAAACACCTTTGAGATCATCGTGTCCAACCTACCATCCAACACCATCTAATCAAATAAACCATGGCACCAAGGACCCTATTCAATATCTTCCTAAACACCTCCAGTGATGGTGACTCCACCACCTCCCTGGGCAGCCCATTCCAATGGCCAATCGCTCTCTCTATGAAGAATTTCTTCCTAACATCCAGCCTAAACCTCCCCTGGTGCAGCTTGAGACTGTGTCCTCTTGTTCTGGTGCTGGTTGCCTGGGGGAAGAGACCAACCCCCACCTGGCTACAACCTCCCTTCATGTAGTTGTAGACAGCAATAAGGTCTCCCCTGAGCCTCCTCTTCTCCAGGCTAAGCAACCCCAGCTCCCTCAGCCTCTCCTCAGAGGGCTTGTGCTCCAAACCCCTCACCAGTTTTGTTGCTCTTCTCTGGACATGTTCCAGCAAGTCAACGTCTTTCCTAAACTGAGGGGCCCAGAACTGGACACAGTACTGAAGGTGTGGCCTAAGCAGTGCTGAGTACAGGGGCACAATGACTTCCCTGCTCCTGCTGGCCACACTCTTCCTGATGCATGCCATGATGCCATTGGCCTTCTTGGCCACCTGGGCACACTGCTGGCTCATGTTCATCCGACTATCAACCAATACCCCCACGGCCCTTTCTGCCTGGCCGCTCTGCAGCCACTCTGACCCCAGCCTGTAGCATAATAAAGCATTCTAGTCGCAATATTCATGAAGGAAAAGGATCAAGATAAAACATTAATGGCTAATCAACAAGAGACCATTGCTGAAGCCCTTCAGACCTTCAGGCAATTCTCGCAGCTCCAGTCACAAGAAATGTGTTAATTCCATGTTTGTGATAGTTATATTTTGGGAATGGTCACGGTCACAATACATCATTTAAATTCCGAGTTTGACTGATGGGAAAATGGAACCAAAGGTGATAATTCCTGCAGTGCATAATATCCTTTCATGTATTTTCAACTTTAGAGCTGAAAGAATGATTTTAATGACATTGTCTTGTCACTCCAGTGCATGAAAAATCTCACAGCTGTAACTAGCATAAATGTTACTGTGAAAAAAAATATTTTACAAGCCCAGAGAATTTAATATGCAGAATTTACACAAAATACATTAGGAAAAAACAACAAAACAAAACCAACAACAAAACCCAAAAACGCAAACATTTGTCAGTACAGACTCCATCTTTGTTGTAAAGGTTTCTTGTTGGTATCTAAAACTATTTCTGTGTTGTAAAAGTGATAATTTATGCAAATGCATTTAATTATCTTTTGCATACATTAGAACCTGATACATGAGTTCAGTCAATTGTGGTACAAATGATTCTTATAGCACCTGCAAAACTCTTCTGATAGCAAAGTTTCAAATCTCACATAAGTGACCAAGAAAATATTGTCCATCAGTTGACCCACAGCAGTTGATTATACTAATAGTCATAGTTTGGTCTAAATGCAAAGTAATGTAATTCAGATCATGGTCATGTGTCATGATTCACCTGGCTCAGAGTAAAGTTTAACAAGTATGAATGCATCCATAATTACCCCCTCATGACATGAATGTCTTGTCCTTCTTCCTGTGTGTGTCTGGGTTAAACAGATCTGCATGTTTCAGTGGGAGTGGAGCTGAGATCACCAATTCATCTGATGCAAACATAAGAAGAGCTATCAGATGCTACTACCTTTTTTTTTTTCCTGATCAAACATTTAGTAATGAGTTTGATTAAAAATCTTCCTTTGACTTACAGAAAAAGCAGAATTAGAAGTAAAAATGACAAAAAGGAAAGAAAAATATATTTAAGTTTTGAGAGGAAATGACAGGCAATACATTCCTGTCACTAAGAGCAACTATGAAATTCTTTCCATTTTGTCAAGATGTTAAATAGCAGACTCAAATACTACACCTTAAGTCATAAGACTATGAAATTCACACCTTAGATGTTTAAAACATCTGGAAGAGGATCTCTAGAGCTTCAGTGGTGTTTTCAAAGAAGTCCTGGAAACTGAGAAGAGCTAGACTGAAGAAAGTAGGTTTTGGCTTCTTTCCCAATATTAAAAAAAACCCAGAACTTGGATACCAATAGCTAATTGGTCAATTGGTCAATATAAGGGAGTGAAGATATAAGATCTTACCAATAGAAAAGGAAAAGAGATTACCACAAGTAATGGCAATTGTAACAGGTTTATTAGGAATAAAATGTTAGACTCATGCAATATCATTTAGCTTGATAAAATGTTTGAGAAAGCATGGAACTGGCTTCCTCTATACCTACATTAATCCAAAACCACTTTATCTAAGATTTTCCTCCAATTTGATTTCAGAGATACTGTAAACTTTGTTTCTATTTCTAATATGTCACATGCCAGTTCACAAATATGATGTGCAAGGCTCATTAGCAGTCAAAGGGATTTTGTCCTGTCATTACCTTGACAGATTTGTTGAACTGATCATTGTCATAACATACAGAGACAAGGTTTCTCTCCTGTCTTTCTTACCATAAAGAATTCTATAGCCTTTCACTATTGGTGTATATATTCTTTTTTCTTAATGTCTCTCATCTGTCACGTTGCTGTCCTCCATACTATTGTCTTCTGATCTCTGTTTGAACCACCTATACCTTCCTTTTAAGAGTGAGGTTGAAAAGCACAGGAATCTCGGCTACATACATTATAGTGCAGTAGAACTGTGATTATTATTTCTAGCATTTTGTGCAAAGTACATCATTTTGGGGGGTCTATAATAAGCCTGGTTTATATCTTAAATGAAGGACTTTCTTTGATGCTGTTTCACTGGTATACCTGCCAGGAAGTATTTTGAGGTTTGTGCTTCCCAAAAGTAAGAATTTATTTTCTGCTTTCTACCTATGGCACTGGTCTTTTCAAAATTATATCTTCCTAATTTTGAACAGTTTTCACAGATTTATTTTCAGTTCTGATCATAGACTTTTAAATGCACACAGCCTCTGTGGCCTTGCTGTCATCTGTGAATGCCATTGGTACGAGCTCTATTCCATAACTGAAGTTGTTATTGCACAGTATGAATAAAACCAGGGTCAGGATAGGCTTTTGGATAATCCTGTTTGGAATCCTCTGCAAGCTTGAGATGGAAAAATTGATAACTGTTCTTTGAAGCAAGATACACAGATTCTCCCACTCATGATTGATTGAACTAGATCCAATTTAGAAACAAACTAGCCTCATTCGCATAGCTAGGCTTCTTTCAGTATCACGTTGGTCCATCAGCAAAGGGTGTTACTGGAAGATAAATCTTCCCAAACTGTTGCTAGCCCAGGGATTTCACAGTGAAGACCTGCTCAACAGGTCTGAAAGATGTTAGGGAACGTTAGAGTTCATGATTACTTATGGCAAAGTTGCGTAACCTACTTAGTCTTCATAAATCGCGCAGCCTTAATAAACACTTTCTACACAAGTTCATGTACTTGCCTACACAATTTGTAACGATTTTTAGGTCTATCACACCAACCCAGATCAATTTCCCCTTTTTGTAGGTTCCCATGGAGACCAAAATATCTAATTAATTCCTATGCAATATGTTGAAGGTTCTATAGGTTCATTTGGGGAAGAGAAGTACCATAGAAGTTGTACCTTCTCCTTTCATTAAAAGGGTTTTCTGTATCAGTTAATAAATGCTTATTTCTCCATTGATGCATTGCTTGGGCATCACAATATATTCCTAATGGACCTTCCTAGTCAGAATAGAAACCCTAACCATAGGTTTTAGATCAACAGGAAATGGATTTCTCAAGTGTGCCATACAAATATGAAGCCCTGGAAACTATAATATAATGTAACATGGTACAGGTGCATTGATGAGATGACTTGTTGATGGTTGCTTAGGTGAGGAGGGTCTGTTATTTTTCACAGTTGAAGAAAGAAATTTGTCAGTGACAAGAAGGATGGCTTACATACCTCACATTCCTCAGTACTGAAAATAATGAAAGGAGGGAGGAGTGGGACAAAAATCAAATTTCGGCTAAGGAATCAGCAATTAATTTAATGCAGGTGCAATATTTCTTGAGACAAAGAGTTTTTTGTTTCTTCTCCATATTATTCTACAAAAATGAACTCCTCCCCTCTCCCTCTCTTTATCAGCACAAAGTAGATTAAAATGTTGATACTCTTTCCTGGCAAAGATATTTTTACAGTCCTAGTCAAGTTGTTGTGAGTAGGATTAAGTTCTAACAGAACTTAAAATAGGTTCATTAAATGTAGCAGAGTTCCATACAGGTTCACTAACCTGCCCAGTTTTGCTAAATACTTTCTACATCTACTGCTGCACAACTGTAAACTTCTGTGCTCTTCCCAAATCTATTAGAAAAGCCAGGCACTTCACTGAGCCAGCATATCACTCCAATCACTAAAATGACATCTACAAATACACTTTTAACTACAGACTGAATCAAGATTGTGTTTAACCCCTCTGTTGCTGGAAATCATAATATTATGTTCTGCCTAACAGAAAGTGTGTGTTTGCTTTTGTAACTCTTGTACCAGGAGTTATTTGAACTGCATATTGATTTAGAATATGGCTTCACTTTCACATAAAACTATAGCTTACAAAAAAATAATAATTCTATTCAGTACTGGAAAGAAAGTCTCAAACCATGCAAAAAGACAGAAAATGTGAGCACAGCTACTAGGAACAGGATAGGAAAGTGAGGTTACTTTCTTGGGGAAGCAGATGCACATTTAATGATGCCTGGTACTTTTCTAAAGGTGAGTTTTGAAAAGAAATAAGTACAAAACAAAAGCGACACAGGCTTCCAAACTGCAACAAAAGCTATATGCAAACAATTTTCTCTTCTTCTCAACCAGGGAAAAAATAGTCTAAATTCCTGTGATTCTATCTGAGTTTTTGGATGAAAGGTAAACTCATACTGTATTTAAATTAGGAGTAATTATACTGAAAATTTAGCTGGAGAGATGGTGGCATCTGAATCTTTGGAAGTTTTCAAGGCACAACTGGATAAAGGCCTGATCAACTTGTTCTGACCTCAGAGCTGCCCCTACTTTGTTCAGGAAATTTGACTAGAGTCTTCATGAAGTCCTTTCCCATCAGGTTTATTAAAGAACTAACACATTTCATGAACTGAGAAGCATAAACTGAAATAACTGATATACAAAGCAAAGAAAGTAAATAATGCAAGCTTTACTTTTTGAGGAAAAAGCTCTGAAATATAGAGATTTGTTGAAGCAGAAGTTTAAAAAGTGAAAGATACTCAGTAAATACATTTGCAATATGGATGTAACACAAATAAACCATTCGAACTGCTTCACATATAAAAATGAGAGCATTAACAGCCTCAGGCCCTTTGTCAGCCATGCCAATACTCGGCATTTGTGGAGTAATATTTGACATGAAAGTCCAGCTAGCACCTAATAGCTCACATCCACCCAGCCAAACTCTCTACCTGCCAGAGCTGGAGAAGTTGTATGCAAACTATGCAGTGGCAGGGTTTCTACTCTGTACCAACTCCCAGACAACATGCAGACATTGTCTGGGAAACTTTTCTTGTAATAATTCAAACTTCAGCTATTTAACAGGATAGATTAATTTTATAATATGGGAACATTTCCTGTTACAGTTTAAGCTAGTAAGAAGAAAGATTTGACTATGATTTGACTAGAAGCTTACATCTCAGTCATTATATCATTCATTTATAGATATAAAATTCAAACTGACATAGTGAATGATTTGCACACAGCAGATAACATGTATAACAAACCTGTAAAATATAGATGAAAGGTCACTGAATGTCCAAGTTAAAAGGAATATCTCATTATCTCAATTTTAACACTTCTACCAGAAATGTTTTCTATTCTATGTAATCAAAAGTTTCTGTGTGGAAACACATTAAATCATCAATAGGAAAAACTAGTATGAAAGAAGTAAAAAATTATTTTTGCCTTGTATTTACCACATGACCTCTCTTCCAGCATCAAGGGTGATTCAAAGCTTGTTTATCATAAAGAGAAATTCTTGAGGAAAGGCTATATCCAGGTATCCAGATATCATTACCATAGTTAGAAATTATATTTTTTTCTATTAGCTCATGCCCAGGAAAAAAAATACATAGTATAATTCAAGCACAATTTGAAGACCAAATGATATAATGTCACACTGCAACAGCATCTTGACAAATTGTTAGTAATAGTTAGTAATATAATATTTTGAAGTCTGAATAGTGAATGGCTTTCAAGTCTGTATGTACTTTATGTTACAATGGTTCATATACAGCCTCCTCCCTGTGAAATCTGCTGCATCACTACAGATTTACACTGCTATAATGGTGTGCAAAATTTAGTCACCTTACTTTTTTGAAAAGAGCCCTAAACAATTGTGACACTCTATAAAGAAGGAAAATAATGTGAAATCTGGAGCATACGAATCCTATTAAAGGATGCACCAGTAAGAGTTAAGCAAGTTGGGAATGAAAGGAGGAAAATAAATTTAATTATATTTCAAGAATTGGCTGAGATGATCTGGCAGCAATGAAGTGACTTTGGTATAATTTTGTTTCTTGGCTGTGGTCCACTCAGCCTTGACATAAAAATAAAGGAATGCAGCCATAATACCAGAATCTCCCTGGGCAAGGCTTATGGTCTTTCCAGGATACAGAAAGATTCTCCATGTCTGATTTTAGCAGGAAATGCAATTGCCAGCATGTGGAAATTTTGAAGTGTAAGTGAGAAAAGAAAGGTGTGATCAAACTACAGTGAAAGTCTTGCTTCCTTACAGCTATTCAAAGCTGCAAGAGAGTCAAGTATTTCCCATGTAATAGTGAGTGTTTCATGTTGTTAAAAAAAACCAACATTAAATTATATGCAAATATGCAGGAGGGAGTGAGTGTCAAACAATTAAAATATAATGACATTATTTCAGGGAGCTAGTGTGAGCCATCATGTGCAAGGCAATTGTGAACATTAATAAAATTTGCTCAGGATGTTACTGTAAATATTTGAAGAAGAAATTTTCTTCACCATGAAGAAAACACTGATCCAGTTCTATGGTGCCATAAATTTATGTCAGTGTCATTAAAACATGTCTTGTTTAACCGATTTGTTGAAGCCTAATATAAGACTAACACTTTCCATCTTCTGTTTTCAAAATTTCCATATCTTTCCCTATGCTTTCCCACTCTCAATCATTTTCCAGCAGTCCTGGTTCACTGGAGAGGTCCCAGAGGACTGGAAGCTGGCCAACGTTGTGCCCATCCAGAAGAAGGGCCGGTTGGATGAGCCAGGGAATTATAGGCCTATCAGCCTGACCTCAGTGCCAGGCAAGATCATGGAACAGGTCATCCTGAGTGCAATCACACAGCACTTAGAGGATGGCCAAGGGATCAGGCCTAGCCAGCATGGATTTAGGAAGGGCAGGTCCTGCCTGACCAACCTGATCTCCTTCTGTGATCAGGTGACCCGCCTGGTGGATGTGGGGAGGCTGTGGATGTAGTCTACCTGGACCTCAGCAAGGCCTTTGACACCGTCCCCCATAGCAAACTCCTGGCCAAGCTGTCAGCCCATGGCTTGGATGGGAGCACACTGTGATGGGTTAGGAACTGGCTGGATGGCTGAGCCCAGAGAGTGGTGGTGAATGGTGCCACATCCAGCTGGCGGCCAGTCACTAGTGGTTGCCCCAGGGATCAGTGCTGGGCCCCATGCTCTTTAACATCTTTATTGATGATCTGGATGAGGGCACTGAGTCCATCATCAGTAAATTTGCTGACAACACCAAGCTGGGGGCAGGAGTTGATCTGCTGGAGGGTAGAGAGGCTCTGCAGAGAGACCTTGACAGGCTGGACAGATGGGCAGAGTCCAACAGCATGAGATTTAACACGTCCAGGTGCCGGGTTCTGCACATTGGCCACAACAACCCCATGCAGTGCTACAGGCTGGGGTCAGAGTGGCTGGAGAGCAGCCAGGCAGAGAGGGACCTGGGGGTGCTGGTCGATGGCAGGCTGAACATGAGCCTGCAGTGTGCCCAGGCAGCCAAGAAGGCCAATGGCATCCTGGCCTGCATCAAGAGCAGTGTGGCCATCAGGAGCAGGGAGATCATTCTGCCCCTGTACACTGCACTGGTTAGGCCACACCTCGAGTCCTGTGTCCAGTTCTGGGCCCCTCAGTTTAGGAAGGATGTTGACTTGCTGGAACGAGTCCAGAGAAGGGCAACAAAGTTGGTGAGGCGTTTGGAACACAAGCCCTATGAGGAAAGACTGAGGGAGCTGGGATTGCTTAGCCTGGAGAAGAGGAGACCCAGGGGTGACCTTATCACTCTCTACAATTACCTGAAGGGATGTTGTAGACAGGCGGATGATGGTCTCTTCTCCCAGGCAGCCAATACCAGAACAAGAGGACAGAGTCTCAGGCTGCGCCAGGGGAGGTTCAGGTTGGATATTAGGAAGAAGTTCTATACAGAAAGAGTGATTGCCCATTGGAATGGGCTGCCCGGGGAGGTGGTGGAGTCGCCATCATTGGAGGTGTTCAGGAGGAGACTTGATGGGGTGCTTGGTGCCATGGGTTAGCTGTTTGGGTGGGTTGGATTGGTGGGTGGGTTGGATTGGTTGATGGGTTGGACGCGATGATCTTGAAGGTCTCTTCCAACCTGGTTTGGTTTATTCTAAATTCTAAATTCTAAAGGATAGCATATAAACAATGCATGCTATGCTACTGGAGTCATCAGTTTCTTTCCCTCTTCTTATTGCAGAAAACTTTGCAGTTTATCTCTCTTTATCATGTTCAGCTTTAGCTATGACTCTAAGTCAGTGTTTTTCACAACAAACTGCTCTGTAAAAACGTGGCAAATGCTAGTCACACAGATGATAATGCTGCATTTCTCATCTGCGATTTTCTTTATGGCAAGCTACTTTCCAACGCAAAACTGTGTTTAGAGAATCACTTGCCTCCATAGTTATATGTGGGAAACTGAATAGCCACTCGGTAGTTTTAATTGTCTTCCATTCTCTTTTTATAAGACAGATTATGACCTATGGTAACATCATCAAATTTAATCAAATCTTTCTGAAATGCCACAGGTGTGATCACATGCCAGAATAAAAATTGTCCAGCCAGTTTGAGGCAAATGAAGCAAAGCATTTCTGTCAATGTGAGGATTCAAACTGAAGTGATTTCAAATGAATGTTTTTTCTCTCTTCTCTCTTTTCACTTGCCAAAGATTCAAAATGTCTTGGCCTGAATCCTGCAAATCAGTTCAACTTTGTTGGACAAAGGCAGAGGAGACAAAAAAGCCATGCCGTGGGGTCAGCCTGGAGCAAAAGGTGGAGGTAAGAGCCACATGAGAGTGAAATAAGCTGTCTAGGAAGGTGTGTCCTGAGAATAACAGAACACAAATCTTGTTCCACAAGTTTTGGAAGGTTTATGATAGGACTAGACCAAGAAAAGACCTCTTAAGGTAGCTTTTTGTTGTGCAAGGAGGATTACCTCTTTGGAAATATTCTCATGGAACTATTCACACATACATTTCAAAGCTTCTTTATGAAACCAATATTGAGCAAAGGAATGTTAGCTCAACTGAGAGTCAGAAAATGTAAAAAAAAAAAAAAATAATAAAAAAGAAAGAAAAAAAGAAAATTAATTAGGATGTTGTCTAGACACCTTAACAGTTATCTAGACACTTAACACCTTTTGCAAACTCCAACACCTCTGCATCTCTCAGTTGTGTCCATTTGAAGTGTCACAATTGATCTTCGCACAAACTATAGTAGCGAAGGGGGGGTCAACTACTTTGGAACTTTATCACTGTTGCTTTTTTTTTGTTTTTTTTTTTTTATGAAATTATATTTTTCACAGTAAATGATATAATGTTTTATAACATTGTCTCAAAAGGCTTTCATACAGGCCCATACCCCTGGTGAATGCGAAACCAGGAACCTAGGTTTGAGAGTTGATTTTACTCTTCATCCTTCTTAGATTTGGGAAGTGTATGTTTTCACGTCAAGTAGCATATTAGGATTTCCTCAGCTATATATTTCAGCTCTAGGCCTTATCAGAAATTAGTTGTGTCTCATAGGGTGGGCTTTGGTTCATACTTGTTAAGCAGCTGAACATCCCCTGAACAAGTATCCTTTCATGGATGGTGATCTTCATTCCAGGTTTTGGAAAAAAAAACAGCAAGGAAGGAAGGGATATATTTTCATTTCCAATACTGTACATGTGGGTAGGCTTATTAAAAGAACTAAATGAACACTGGGCCTCCATGTTAATATTCTTTCTCTGTCCTGGAGGAAGGATATTAGCTGTCATGGTTTAATGGCCCACTCTAATGTAAAATCCAAACCACAACAACAAAAAAAAAACCCACCACAGAAGTATTTTGCAAGAATTTTGTAATTAAGCTTTTTATTGCCTGGTTTTCTAAAGAGCAGCTGATGATAAAAAGTTCCTTCCTCCAAAATCTTACAAATGAGCATCAATATTAATGTTCGTAAGTTTTGAACAGGATAGTCATTGTATTCCAGGTATTCTACATGTTTTGTTAGGAATCAAACATTTATTCAATCAAACAAATCTTTGTTTTGTCCCTCTAAGCAGTGTTATATGTCTGTGCCACGTTTGAGATTAAAAGATCACGGGCTGCACAAAACAATTAAACATTTGTTCTATCGTACCCATGCTTGAAAACTAAGAGCTTCTCTGTAAAAGAAAAGCAACAAATTCATAACTAATTTTGAGATAGGATGCAGTGATCTGATACAGATAAGATACACTCCTTTTGCCCTGTTCAAATGTCTAGCTATCTAATGTGAATATTGTTTTCCAGTAACTGAAATGATTCATTTATCTGCATCTTCAGAAAAGCATGTATGCAAATCTCTTTTAGTTACTGAGGTAGCTTTCACTAGCTTATTTTTATGAGACACTAATGGCTTTGTACTGTGACTCCTGTTTTCTTCCTATTACAATGAAACTTCAAGGCCTGAATGAAAACAAATAGTACTTTACAGTGTATTATTTTTATTTCCCCATATTTTAAGATCATATTTATATTAACAGTTTCCATTGATGTTAACAGTTTGTATTGTAAATCTTGTAGTTGCATTTACTTGTCTATTTCAATTGAATTTATAGATATTTGTATATATATTTTGTATATTGTATGTTATGACTAAGATGCAGTTTACCTATAAAGTCATCTACTATCTTACACTTGGTATCTTGTTTATCTCATAAGTCTTTCCTGTTCTGTTTCACGATGGCTGTTAACTTTTCAATAGATTTAGAACAAAATGTCTTATATGCCTTTTACTCTCTATTTCTCTTTGTAAAAATTAGCAATGATTTAAACCCTTAAAGCAAACAAGAGCAGCTCTGCTGTGAGAAAGAGAAGCCAGGGAACAAGAACCACTTCACAAATATAAGGCAAACAAGCCATCCTTAAACTCCCTCCTATTGATCACAGGGAGCAGCCTCAAACTGATTGAAGGGATTCAGCCAAAATAGGAAGTTCTTGTGGTGAGACGGCTGATATGGTCAGGCTGGAAAACCTCTCAACTGCTTCCTGTGGTCACCCAAATTCCAGAGCCTTGCTGAACCAGAGGACACTCTGAATAAAGGATTTCTTAGAATTTACTCTGCTGTAGTCAGGGGCTCTGCAAATGGCATGTGACTCAATCCTGGATGATTTCAGTTCCTTGAGCAAACTAAGATAAAGTAGAAAAATGTTTCCCTGCTTACCCTGGAAAGATTCCCATGAATAAGAGGCACTGAAGTCAAGGGAAGTTTTCTGTGTAGCTCTGCTGACATTTTGGTGGTGTATAGCAGCCTCCAACTTCAACTGGCTTCAGCATAAAGAACAAACAAGCACTACTAACACCTGTTACTGCATATTCTTAATATAGATATGTCAATGCTTTGAGAACTAAAATTGCATTCATCTTGAAAATGATGTTCTCAGGGATCAGTGATGGGCCCCATCCTACTCAATATCTTTATTGATAATCTGGATGAGGGAATTGAGCCCATCATCAATACATTTGCAAACAACACCAAGTTGGGAGCAGATGCTGATCTGTTAGAGGGTAGAAGGGCTCTCCAGAGGGACCTTGACAGGCTGGACAGATGGGCAGAGTCCAACATGATGGCATTCAACAAGCCCAAGTGCCAGGTGCTGCATTTTGGTCACAACAACCCCATGCAGTGCTACAGGCTGGGGTCAGAGTGGCTGGAGAGCTGCCAAACAGAAAGGGACCTGGGGGTACTGGTTGATAGTAGGCTGAACATGAATCAACATTGTGCCCAGGTGGCCAAGAAGGCCAATGGCATCCTGGCCTGCATCAGAAATAGTGTGGCCAGCAGGAGCAGGGAAGTCGTAGTGCCCCTGTACTCAGCACACCTTGAGGACTATGTCCATTTCTGGGCCCCTCAATTTAAGGACATTGAGACTCTTGAACGTGTCCAGAGAAGAGCAATGAGGCTGGGGAGTGGCCTCAAGCACAAGCCCTCTGAGGAGAGGCTATGGGAGCTAAGATTGCTTATCCTGGAGAAGAGGAGGCTCAGAAGAGACCTTATTGCTCTCTACAACTACCTGAAGCCAGGAGGGGGCTGGTCTCTTATCCCAGGTGGCCAGCACCACAACAAAGGACGCAGTCTCAAACTGCACCAGGGGAAGTTTAGGCTGGAGGTGAGGAAAAAGTTCTTCACAGAAAGAGCTGTTAGCCTTTGGAGTGGGCTGCCTAGGGAGGTGATGGATTCACCGTTCCTGTAAGCGTTCGAAAAGGGATTGGACATGGCACTTGAAGCCATGGTTTAGTAGTCATGAGGTCTTGGGTAACAGGTTGGACTTGATGATCTTGGAGGTCTCTTCCAACCTTATTGGTTCTATGATTCTATGATCTAGTTCCAAGCCCCTGCCATGGGCAGGGACACCTCACACTAGATCAGGTTGCTCAGAGCTACATCCAACCTGGCTTTAAAAGTCTCCAGGGATGGGAGCTTCTACCACCTCCCTGGGCAATATAGTCTATGTCCCGCTACTAGCAATCTAAGTTTGCTGTTTACAGATTTTGGGCTTTTAATTCAGTCTTTTCAGTTCTGTCCATGAAAGTTGTTGGCGCTACAGTGCTCAACGTCAGAATTCCTAATTTTTTCTGGTCTTAAATATATGTGGACATTTAAATATGACCTTTTTTTTTTTTTTTTTTTAATTATTTATTTTAAATTATTTTTATTTTCTCTGTGACAGCTTCCAGGCATTTGAAGCTTTAAAAGCCACCTAGAGGCTTGCTTATACACTGGCTTCCAGTTGCTTTGGGTCATCTTATAAATATAATGACTATCATTGTATTTTTTTTTAAGTAGTTACACATGTGAAATATTCATGATCAGATTATCCATAAGGAAAAGGATGCCAGGTCTTTGACAATGGTGACTGACTTTTTTTTCCAGATGCTGTTGTGTTACTGGATACAACATTTAAAGAAAATTATATGGACATAAGTTTTGGCCCAAACCTTGACTCTATGGCTCTTGCAACAGAAAAGGTGGAATATGAGAATTTATAAGGCACCCCTCAAAGGTATGATCTAAATAAATCAGTTCAGCTTCTACAGTGAAAATTATGTTCAGAAAGAATGTTAGCCAGTTCTGAGCTAGTTCCATTTGGCCAGTTTCTTTTTTAAATGGTTTTTCTTAGGCTACTGTTTTACAGGTTATTGATCTCAAGAGTTACTGATCTTCCATATGGAACCAGAAGGAAACCAGGCAAGTGGAAAAGTTCCAGAAAAGGTCTGTGAAAACATTGCTTTGAGAAGGATAGAGACTACAGGAACTTGGTGTGATTGCCATCACACAGCAGGTGCAGTGATTGTATCCCTAGGGAGTGAAATTATTACAAGACCTCTAGTTTTCTTTATGAGAGCATTCTCTGGAAGTTAATGTGAGGCGATTTGCCACGAGGGAAATGAGTGACCATGCTTGCTCAGCCTCTTCTTCCTGCAATGTTTTTTGACAAGGGTGTGGCTTGCTGGAAGGCTGAATTGATGCTGATGAAGTAAGTGAACAGAAAACATGTACTCCAGCTACAAAATGAGAATCAGTCACAGTACAATATGCCCTCTTCTCAATGTACCTACTACACAAGTGATTCACTCTGAAATACAAGTTCAATCTAGTCATTCAGAGGGAATACCAAGGTCTCAGTTCCAAATTATTACTCAGAATTGAGGAGGAGGAAATCCTTGTTTAGGAGTGTGATGTGTAATAGAACTCCATCTCAGGATGCTTTGGCAGGAGGGAAACACTTCCTCTTGGACCTAATTTGTGTCTGAAATGTTTAATGAGTTGAGTCATATCATGAAGTGAAGTAAATAAGGATGAGAAGCAGATTATTTGGGTGAGGACCAAAATGCAACATGCCTAAATCTGGGCTTCTCCATTGTCACACAGAACGTGGTAGTTTCCCCTCAGCAAAGCCTATTTATAAAAAGTAATTTAAAAAAGACAAGCTTTCATCTAGAGTTCTTAGTGGGATCAGCTGTGCTCTATTTTTGCTCTTCTTAAGGAAATAAAATTTTCATTTGTGATTTTTTTTAATTTGGGGTTTCCTTTTTCCCTTCTTTGGTAGCATCAAATAAACCTGGGTTGTACAGTATGATGTCAGAAGTTGAAGGACAGCCCTAGTCTAACTCCAATACTACATCTACATTTCAGCTGGAACAAAGCTCACTATTTGTACTTCTACAAAAGGTGCATAATAAGATATATTGCTAGGTGTTTATTTGGAATTAGGTCACATTTGATAGTAAGCAATTATTTCACTAGAATTTTTGACTACTTTGATGCTTTGGGAAAATACTTGTATGCATTTCCCTCCTTACAGCAAATTATTTCTAGGTTTCCAGCATTAACCTGATTTATGTGGGTATTTATGAGTGCTTAGAGAACAGCGCTAGGAATCAGAATGTGTGTATTCTGTTTTCCCATATTACCAACTCATCATAGGCTTGGTAAATGGGGCAGTTTTGCTTTCTGCACCTCGCTTCCCAAAATGCCTCCATGTTTTCTCCCTTCCTTCTCCATAGATGTGTTGTACCACTCAAATACACCATATGATCTATAAGAATTTACAAGAAATCATTAACAGTACAAATAAGGCTTTCATAGTATAACCTCAAGACCTTATGTTTAGAAGCAGGACTAAAAGGGCCTTTATAAGAAACGCTACATACTACTTCTCTTGCAAACTACAAAGGCTTTAGCTATAAATGCTTCATCATCTAACAACTTTTGTCATGTAGTAAGGAATGTTTTCTGTCACATATTTTCTTGTTTAAAAAAATGCAAAGTAGTGTTCAAATTAACATTTGGTTCTGCAAAACAATTGCAGCATATAATTATGATAACCTTTATTAGATACATCTCAGATAGAAAATTCCATTGCTATAGAACAAAATTTTCAGTGTATTTTGTATCCAGGCAAGTTTTTCAAGCTAAATGTTGTGGCAAAATAAATTAAACCCCATCTTTCTGTAACTCAGATACATACTTACATACACAGATTTTGGGTTAAAATATTTATTGAAGCCACTTTAATAAGAGTTCTAGAAAATTCAACAAGTAAACATCCATTTTAGCTCTATAAGAAGTTTGAGGAGATTTATGAATTATCTTATATGATCTAAATCATGAAGAGTGAATTTCTTTAAGTCCTTCCTGTAGTCTAAAGGAAAAAAAAAAAGGCACTGAGTAACCAGTCTTTTGGCAGGTGGGGGAAGGGGAAGAAGGGAGGACAGAGAAGGATTGTGCCACAAGCTCTCTGAGTATTCGCCTGAGGTCTCACTGTAAATATCTTTTCTAAAAACATTAATTAATGAACTAAAGTAGAGTAGGCTTGGGACAATGTGCCTGTACTATGTGATTTCCTTATTTATATCTTTTTTTGACTGAAATTTGCAATAAATGTGTCTCATTTTTTGTTTGCTTTTGTTTGTTATAGTAAATGTTCAGCATTTTGTATCATGATGGGAATTTTAATGAATGCAAAACAAAAGCATTACTGAGGGGTAATGCCCAGTATATGAATCAGGTAGGTACATGTATTCATTAGTACTGATTACTAACACTCTTTCATGCTATTGTACATCGTAATGTGGGTCAATCAGATGCACCACAAAAAGACTTATAAAAAGAGTTACTGACACTTTTCATGTTCACTTCCAACTCTGGATTGATCCAACATTTGTTCACAAAAATGCTGGTATAATCTTAGACCAGAACACCAGAGCTTCCACTCTTTTTCACAAGTACAGCCCTCTTGAGGGGTTTAGAAATGTAAGTGCCCAGAAGAAATGGGTCCTGAAAAGAGTCTGCTCTGAACAGCAACCTTTACACATGTCACAAGTGAAGGAATGTTTGTGCCTACCCATGGGGAATTAACTACTTCCCCTTGCAGCCTGGCCACTTCAAAGATAAAGTAGCAGCTTTTTTGCCTTTTTCCCCCCTTCTTTTTTTTCTTTTTTCTTTTTTTTTTTTTTTTTTATCTATCTCCTCCAGGATACTTAGGTCAGCAACAGGTACATCATGTTGACAAATTCTGCTGATTTAGCTTGTTCTATAGTAGACAGGAAATCACAGGAATTCAAACAGAGCAGTGGAAAAAGTCGCATATGATATGTAACATATAATACCACTCAAATCTCAGCAGTAATCACAGTCAGCAGAGGCAGCACGATATCAGTGTTGTAGAAATTTGTCAGAGGCATAAGAAGCCATAATTATACTTGATGTATCCCTTTTGCTTTTAGTCAAATAGTGCACTAGGTGAGCTTTAGGTAATATTCTTCTAACAGCTTCTCTTTGTCTGCTGCACGGATAAAACATCACACTGATGCGCCTTTTTTTCCCTGGCCCCTCTCTTTTTTTTGGTTTGTTTTTCATTTCTTAATTACCAGCTCCTTCAATGAAAAAGGGGTATTTTCATTTAAAAAGCAACCCCTTTTTTTTCCCTTAAGAAAATAAGCAAGCACTCTTCTCAGACAAAAATATCTCTTAAGTGTAACACTGTGATGGCTTCCTGTAGCTAACTGGTTCCTCAGTTGTGTTCACTGACATTGCTCAGTCTAAGGCCATCCGTGGCTTTCAATGATGAATTCTAATGACATATTTTTAAATGAAAGCAGACACTCAATATCACCAGCTGAGTGAGCTTTTCTGCTTTCTCCCAGGGAACAACCATTCCTGACAGCCATTAGATCTGAGACCACTTCCTAGGAAACCAAACTCCCTTCAGCATTCTGCCTGTGTCAGTAGCAAATGCCAGATGAAACAGGATGGTGAGGATGATGGTTTCCACAGATCTATTGATTATACAGTGTTGTATATGCACAGACGCAATTTATTTCTGTTCTCTTGATGTGTGTTCTATATCTTGATGCACAAACCAGGTCTTCCTGCATTAAATGGATTTCTTCCAGCTTCAGTCACAATGACCTCTACTTGTAACTTATAGTCCTTTGTCTGTCTTTTATAAAGTTGTTCAGCAGGTTTTCCTCATTTCTTACTCAGCTTTTGATCAGAAAAGTTCCAAATTGCTTCCCATTGGATTTTACCCTAATAAAACAAATTACAAACCAACAAGGACCCTCATGATCTAACTTCTGTGTCTTAATAGCATTAAATACACTACTAATCTCTACCAATACACTATTAGAGCAAGCGATAGTTTAGACAGTCTTTTAGAGCCATGGCTTCCTGCAACACAGACTGCAGCTATGAACTCTGTAAATTCTCAATGATTCCCTTGATAATGGTTGAGTAATTTCATATCTTACAACTTTTTTGAAAAGAGAATTTTTTCCAACAATGTTTATCTCCAGTAACAGATGTACACAGATGAGCTCCTTAAAAGCATGTACGCATTTCAATAGCTAAATCATAAGGGTCCTGGCTGCCAGGTTCTTAGACCTTACTATGTTTCCAGGATCCCCTGCAACAGTAGTAGAGTTAGATATCCAATAAGTAGTCCTGTTCCAGCTAAGCTGGATGAAATGGGAAAGAGAGAGATGTAGTTTAGATGTTTTAGCAGCTGATTGATGAGAAATAGCTGTCAATGTGTATTTCAAATGCCATAGGATATGGAATAGTTAACCAAAACTTGGACAGCTATCAAGCGAACCATGCAGGTCAAGATGTTAGTCATATTAGAGCCTTGTGGTGCATCATGAACTTGATCCTTGACCTCGCACACCTGAGGATGTTCTTATCAGACACCCCACCAGAAGGAGGTTTAGAAACTATGCTCTAAGTCAAAATTGCCTATGTCTCTGAGCACTTTAGAGGAGTGGGAAACTGTTGTAGCAAGTTACACTTCCTCTTGTGCAAGAAGGCTGCTTCAGAATCAGTGAGACTTTTGCTTAAGGTAGACCTCTGGGCTTTAGGTTGCAAATTACCCTATTCTACCTGCACATCAGTGGAAAAATAGATACCTTAGGCTACAGAGCAAGCAGCTGACTTAGATGTTTAAATATCTCTGAGGACCTAGGGCACATTTCTTGTTTCTTTATGATTATTTCCTCTTTAGAATTATCTGATAATTAGAGCAGTTCTCTAGATCAAAGCATGCCATTTTCCATTCCTATATTTAATAATTACTTATTTCTACTCCTTTTTTTATGTACTTATCCTAGATTGTTTCCTGATCAATACACAGCAGAAAACCTCTCATCTGGAAGAGCAGATAGGTTACCCTGCGGATGCAAATAGTCCTGCTTTTTTTTCAGCAAATTATAAGAATCACAGAATCATAGAATCAAGAGGGTTGGAAAATACCTCAAAGATCATCAAGTCCAACCTGTCACCCAAGACCTCATGCCTACTAGACCATGGCACCAAGTGCCACGTCCAATCCCCTCTTGAACACCTCCAGGGACGGCGACCCCCAGGGAACGGCAGCCCGTTCCCACAGGGTCAGGCTTCTCAAATACCTGAGAATTCTGTCAGTGAACCTACAATAATTTCAATAGCATATTTGATAACTTGTAAATGGGAATGCTATGAAAGGAAGGATAATGACAGAAGCTTTTATACAGACCAGAACAGGTAGAATAACAGAATGGTAGGGATTGGAAGGGACCTCTGGAGATTATCTAGTCCAACCCTTCTGCTAATTCAGGTACACCTAGAACAGGCTGGAATGAAAATGAACTAAATCCCAAATTGTGCCATTTCTTCTAGGACCCCAGAATGATTTCTGTAAATCACAAAGGAAGTTTTGGTGAAATTGGGAGAAATATTTCTGCTTGTAAATGACCTTCCAAAATGAGACATTGTTCAGGAATAAATTTCACCACACCATTATTCTTTGGAGGCCTTATTCACAGATCAATGAAAGCAGTACAAAGACTCCTCTTGGTTCTGGTGCACTTTTGATCAATCCACATGTGAATTGCAGAAGGCATATTAATATATATAGAGATAAGCATCCAAAGGTATTCACCAGGAATGCAAGAAGATAGTATACTTATGTGGAAGTGTATTGAAGTTGAATATTGTGACATTTTGGTTTGGTCCAGATGGTTATTTGTTTGGTAGACAGCTCTGACCATGTTCTTCTGTTTCTCTGGTTTTTGGTATGAGCTATGAAGCTCATTGTGGTGGTCATAACTCATGACATGGAGAAAACAAAGGCCACAGAGAAAACAAAGTTTATCAGGAGTAGTCAGCAAAGATTACTAAAGGAAAAAATGTGCTGGACCAATATCATAACCTTCTACTATGACATGAAGTCTTTGTTTAGCTCATAGATGGGCCTAAACTATTATCAGTTAATGTATATCCTGATGACTCCTTTTCAGTGGAAAAGGGTTATCAGGACAAGGAGAAAAGACCCACAGGTTGAAATGAAAACAAATTCAATTAAATAGCCAGGTTCACACCAATGTCAATACAAGACACATAAAGTTAAACTTAGCCCAGCAAAAGTGCAGAACTCACAATGTTCAGAAAGGCAGTCCTCAAGAGTAGAAAGCATAGGGAAAGAAGCAGCCCAAACAGAAGACCCTAATAGAAAACTAATCTTCTTCCTCAGCCAACTTCCTCCTCAATATTGCATGTGATACTTACGGTATAGGACACACCTATGAGGCAGCTCAAGTCAGCTGTTGTAGCTGACTCGGAACTGCTGAAGGCTTGCAGCCTATGGATGGCCTGTGATTCTGTCCCAGCAAAGCCAGGACTTGTGACATTTTGGGTAGATTAGAGGAGTGTAGTAGATGTTGTCTATATTGACTCCAGGAAAGCTTTGACACTGTCTCCCATAATATACTCATATGTAATCTCAGGAAGTATGAGTTAGATGACTGAATGGTGAAGTGGATTGAGAACTGGCTCAGAGGGTTGTGATCAGTGGTGTAGTCCAGTTGGAGATGCATATCTAGTAGTGTTCCCTAGGGATCGGTACTAGATCCAGTCTTATTCAACACATTTGTCAATGAGCTGGATGAAGGAACAGAGTGAACTCTTGGAATGTTTGCTAAGGATACAAAACTGGAAGGAGTGGTTAACACACTAGAAGTCTGTGCTACCACCCAGTGTGACCTGGACAGGCTGAAGAGTTGGGCAGAGGGGAACTTCATGAAGTTCAAAAAGCACAGGTGGGCAGGAACAAATTCATGCACCTGTGCAGGTTAGGGGTTGACCTGCTGGAAAGCAGCTCTGCAGAGGACCTAGGAGCCCTGGTGGACAAAAGTTAACCATGGGCCAGCAGTGTGCTCTTGTGGCCAAGACAAATAGTATCCTGATTACAATAAGAATGGACCACCAGGTTGAGAGAAGTTGTCTTCCCCCAGTACTCCATCCTGGTGAGGCCACACCTGGAGTATTGAATATTGTTCTGCCCTCAGTTCAAGGGGGACAAGGAACTGTTGGTGTGCATCCATTGGATAACTTCAGAGATGATTAAGGGACTGGAGCATCACTCCAGTGATGAAAGGCTGGGAGACTTGGAGCTTTTTAGTCTGAAATAAAGAAGATTGAGAGAGGATTTTATCAATACATATAAATATCTAAAGGGTAGAGGTCAAGAAGATGGGGCCAGTCTGTTTTCAGTGGTATATAGTGGTAGGAGAAGGGGCAGTGGGCACAAACTAAGACACAGGAATTTTCACCGAAACAGAAGAAAAAACTCCTGGAGGATGACAAAACATTGGAACAGAGTACCCAGACAGGTTGTAGAGTCTCCTCTGTAGAACTTGAAGTTGCTCACTCTAGTGAGTGCTCTTTGATTATATACAGTGTTGAGCAATATGGAGTTAATCCTTTCTACTTCCTAACAGCATTTTTCTTTATCTGTGGTTGACTCCAGTTTGCAGAATCCTTGAAGCACAGCTCACCTCTTTGTGTCTGGAGAGATTTGAATATTTTATAGATGTTACCACAAATAGCATTACTTTCTCCCTTGTTTTAGATGAGACCCATCAGCACCATCAGACACCACCAGCAAAGTGTGGTTTAAGAGAAGGGAATGTGCCTGGACTGCTTCTTTTTCATGGCAGTATTAAAACCCAGGACTACTTACTACTTTTCAGTTTCTCAGATGCTTGTTAGTCATCATTGCTCATATGAAAAAACCCCATGTGCTACAACTACTGAAATGAGAATCAAACAGAAAGTATAAAACAAAATATGCATCTGGTTGCCTTTTAAAATCATTAGCATGCCTACTAGACCTAAATTTCTTGACTAAACAGAAAGCAATTTTGTACAGGAAGTAATTTCTTTGTAACGCAGTCAAGACTATCCTACAGGTCTGGGGGGAGAGACATACTTGGTTAGGTCTTACTTGGTTTGTTTGGGTTTTTAGGTTTGCTTGGGGTATTTTGTTGTTGGGGATTTTTTTTTCCAGAACAGGAAATGTCAAGAATAAACTGCTGTTTGCTTATTTAAATGTTGTAGCTTGCATACATTATAATTACAGTTTGTTTCTCTCAGGAAGGAAGGAGAAAAAAAAGAAAAAAAAAAATAAAAAGAAAAAACCAAAGAGCCTTTCACTGTGCACTAGTTAAAAATCAGATTACATAAACTAGAAAATTAAAGGTTCCCCTTTGGCTGGATACAAATGACCACAATTGCAGACCATGTAAACACTTCCTAACCTTCCTGTACAAACCAAATTTCTGTTTATCCCAATTTTCACAAATCAACCCTGTCAGGGATTGTAAAGGGCACTATCAAAAGTGCCACAGTAAGCTTTATATATGTGTGAAATCCAGGTCAAACTGATAAAAAGTGGCAATACTTTTTAGGACTGCTGGTAATCAGAATGATAAAGCAATAAAGGAATTTGTGTGTGTGTAAGATAGCCATGTTCAGCTAAATCTAATTGTGATTAACATTGCTCCACTTCTGGAAAGCATCTTTCCTCAGGGCAGCACTTAAGCAGATGCTTAATTTGAAGTGCATGTGTCTCCTTGTGAAATTAATTAATATAATAACAATGTACTTCAAATCAATCATGATTTTACGTGTTAGTCTGAAAGTGACAGATTTCAGTGGAAGCCTCAGCATTTCCCCCAGTCAGGCTCATGCCAGGGTTTAACAGGAATGTTTCATTTCCATGAACGAGATTTGTAGGAAGAAATAATAGGGTTTATTAAATTAACTGTTCAAGCTTGACAGAACGTCTACCTACATGGATCTAAAAAGGACTTCCTTGCCCAAAAGCCAGCCTGCCTTTTAACTAATATAGTAAAGAAACAAACTTTACTGCAAGGGTAAAAATAGCAATGGAATCCAATCCTTTTTTTTTTTTTTTTTCTTTTCTTACATAGCAAAACTGCTTTCTAATGGGCTACCTGTTGGGACAACACCCCACAGAGGCAAGCCTGGTATTTTTCTGCACACATTCCCAACCAAGTGCTATACAGGTGTTCCTCAGATGACCCAGAAAGAAAGAATTATATGATTGTTTTGTTACACTCCATTAAACTTGATTTCTGAGCCAGGGGTAATGTGTGGGGGCTTCATATCTGGTACTCCTAAATCTCATCAATTAATATGTACACTGAACCTTTCCATTAGAATATTTTACACAATGAACAAAAGAATGCCATTTGCAAAAAGCATAATAACCTATTTCTACTGTATGCTATTCCATCCTCTCTTATCTAGCCACTTTATCCATGTGGATTTCTTCCAGAAGATAAATCTTTCAATTAGGATTTCTTTATGAGCTGCAGCTCTTGTACTGTGAGGTGTATATCGAAATTTCAAACCAATTTTGTTCTTCTGATTTTGTTAAACAGTACAAAACCTTACAAAGCCAGAAACTTTAGAAGTCTATTCATTCAAATTACAAAAACTTTTTTTTTTTGACTCAACATAAATGAACAAGGTTTCTGTGTGAACTATCCTAATCACATAGAATGTCCCAGATATTAGAACAATTTAACTCTGGCACTAAAAGGTTATACTGTATATGGATGCTGCTTTAAATCAATTGTTGAAGTATCTTGCTAATTAATTTATTTATTACACTCATATGTGGTGCTGAACACTCTTAAAAAATATATGAAAAATTGTGATGGTGATTCTAAGATCTCCCTTTATGGAGCTTAAATTTAAAGTTTATTACTATTCCAATACAGGGACATATACTTACTTGTAACAGTTTGGACTGGGTGCCCTCTGCTACGTGGAGTGCTTCCTGTGTCCAGAGGTCCAGCCCAGTGGGTGGACACAGGAAACGAGGTATTTCCTACCATAATTCTCTGCATCACTATAAGGTCCAGTGTGGGGTCTGGCACTTCCTCTTTCTTCCTCTTCCGTCACCCAGTAACTGGGGAAGATATCTCCCGGCCTTGGTCCTGGCTAGGCCCAAGGCCAGGGGATGTGCAGTCTCAGATCTGGCCAGCTGAGACTAGCCTAGCAGTGGAGTGGGAGGAGGGGGGGGAAGAAGGAGCCCTGGGGGTTTTGGGTGTACCCTCAGGTGGGGATGGGATGTTTCTGGGTCTGCTTTGGGATTTCTTTTGTCACTGCACTTCTGGCTCTCTGTAAACATTCACTGCTTTCCATTTAAACTTTCCATCACTTTTGCAATCCATTTGTTTGAGTCATTATTTCTGCCCGTGGTGGGGACGGGGCCTGCCTCAACCCATCACATTACTTCATCTTTTTTTCTTCCCCAAACTTTCTTTCCTACTTCTCCCAACCAGCATTTCCCCTTCATGGTTGCAAACTCGGAAATAGTTGTTACAGCTGGATAAAAATTATAGTTTCCATTTCACTAAAAATTCACGTATTTTTGTCTTGAAAACTCTTCATTTTCATTTACTTAAACAGGAAACCTCTGCAAAATCCAAATACCAAGCCTATCTGGAAATATTTATACATGCCATATAGATCTGATGCATATTTAAATTTAAATATTTAATTTCAACCAAGTCTGATATATATAGGCTCAAGGTGAGGAGAAAGTTCTTCACAGAGAGAGATGTTAGTCATTGGAATGTGCTGCCCAGGGAGGTAGTGGAGTGACCATCCCTGGAGGTGTTCAAGAGGGGAGTAGACGTGGCACTTGGTGCCATGGTTTAGTAGTCATGAGGTCTTGGGTGACAGGAAGGACTTGATGATATTTGAAGTCTTTTCCAGCCTTGTTGATTCTATTCTATGATTCTATGATCCTATGAAAAATGTTTCTAAAGCATTGCATACAAGTAGTTATTTTCTGTTGTATCTGTGCTGTGCTGGGTGGCTGGACAATGGTTGCCACAATGCACCAGCAGCCCCACAGTCCTCATCATGTCCACTGACTTTCAGGATCTCTGAAAAAGTCTTGTAGGGCAACAACATCATCAGAAATCTGCATTTCTGTTCTGTAGTTCTTGAATGTCTGAGTTCTACTCTAATCTGAAGACTAATACAAAAGGCCTAACTGACAGTCAAACTAACTGAATCTGCAGGCTTAGTACAAGAACAAGGAATGCACTAAGGGCTGTGTGGTGTGCCTCACCTGTTGTTCTAGCTGTGGGGCAATGGGAACAAATGTTTACTGTTTAGTGTTTAGGCAAAGAAAATTATAACAATCAATCAAACAAAGGAGAAAATGAGAAAGTATCTTCAAGCCATTCTTGACTGAGTTGTTACAAATATGAAAATAATTTCTTTTAACATTCTGAAGAAAAATTTAATCACCTAAAATCTGCAAACAGGAAACAAAGGTACCTTGAAAAGAAGGAGTGACATGAAGAGTTTTGTTTGCAGTTAACAAATCCTTTATCTGTCCTAAGAGCTGATGTTTTATAAATCTCCAAGAATTGGACCTCAGACTAAATTTGACACTGTTGACAATTATTATCCCTTGGGGTCGTGTTTCAGGTCTAAAGCTTTTGTTTAAAGTGGAAAACCTCAGGAATAACTAAAGATACAATTGTGTGCCTGTCCAAAGTGCAAGAAAATTTCCCACACTGTAATTGCTTAATTATGACATTTTCATTTTATTAAAAATGACAAGTTTAATACAGTGCTTACAGTAAGCCACAGCAGAAGGATATTGAATTTTTGAAAGATGTTTCAAAAGTATGTAAACACCATTTTATTTGCCATGCACTGTCCAATCTTTCCTATTAATGAAAGATTCCTTTACCAAATTCCTATAGTAAAGTAGTTTACAGTATTTTCTAAATGAACTGAGCAACATCAGCTTTCAGTTTAATAGTGTTACTTTGAAGGCTTAGAAGCTCTTAATTTGTTCACATTCTACCTGGGAGCTGATTTAAGAACTGCTCTTTTAACAGCTATGTCTTTCCTAATATTTTAACAAATTTACAGACCTCCTGTTATCTAATATTGGAGTTGCTTCAAGAAAATGTTCCTGTTTCAGTTTTAGAGTTATTCAGGAAGCTTTGTGAAGTCTTACTGGTCTGAAGCCCTGGAGGGAAGAGGGACCCAGGACAGCTGGGCAGTATTCAAGGACCACCTCCTCTGTGTCCAGGAGCTCTGTGTACCAACAAAGAGAAAAGCAGGTAAGAATGCTAGGAGGCCTGCCTGGATGGGCAAGGAGCTACTGGACACACTATTACTTAAAAGGAAACTCTACAGGAAGTGGAGGGAAGGACAGCTAGAACAGGGGGAATATAAGGAAGCTGCCCGAGCAGCAAGAGTCCTGGTTAGGAAAGCCAAAGCAGAGTTTGAGTTGAATCTAGCCAGGGAGATTAAAGGGAATACTAAGAACTTTTACAGGTATATTAATGGGAAGAAGAAGACTAGGGAAGGTGTGGACCCCCTCAGAAAGGAAAATGGTGACATGGTCACATGTGATGAGGAAAAGGCTGAGGTACTTAATAACTTCTTTACCTCAGTCTTCACTGCAAGGGCCTCTAGCCACACTCCTGATGTTATGGAAGTCAAAGCCAGGGACGGGGAGGAAGAACTGCCCATTGTAAGTGCAGATCAGGTTCGTGATCATCTGAAGAACCTGAAAGTGTTCAAGTCCATGGGACCCGACGGGTTACACCCACGGGTGCTGAGAGAACTGGCAGATGAGGTTGCTAAACCCCTCTCTATTATATTTCAAAAGTCAAGGCAATCTGGTGAAGTCCCCACAGACTGGAAAAGGGGAAACATTGCCCCCATCTTCAAAAAGGGCAAGAAGGAGGAACCAGGGAACTACAGGCCAGTCAGTCTCACCTCTGTGCCTGGAAAGATCATGGAGCAGATCCTCCTGGAGTCACTACTCGCTCAAAAGAATAGTGAAGAGGTGATTGGGAGCAGTCAGCATGGCTTTGCCAAGGGCAAATCCTGCCTGACCAACCTGGTGGCCTTCTATGAGCAGGTGACAAAATTAATAGATGAGGGGTGAGCAACTGATGTCATTTACCTAGACCTGAGCAAAGCCTTCGACACTGTCCCACACCACATCCTGGTCTCCAAACTGGTGACACATGGGTTTGATGGGTGGACCACTAGATGGATAAGGAACTGGCTTGATGGCTGCACCCAAAGAGTGGCTGTCAATGGCTCCATGTCCCAGTGGAGGCCAGTGACAAGCGGAGTCCCTCAGGGATCAGTCCTGGGACCTGTCTTATTCAACATCTTTGTGGGGGACATGGACAGTGGCATTGAGTGCACCCTCAGCAAGTTTGCTGATGACACCAAGCTGTGTGGTGCAGCAGACACGCTGGAGGGAAGGGAGGCCATCCAGAGGGACCTTGACAGGCTGGAGAGGTGGGCACAGGCCAACCTCATGAAGTTCAATAAGAGCAAGTGCAGGGTCCTGCATCTGGGTCGAGGCAATCCCAGGCACAAATACAGGCTGCGCAGTGACTGGCTGGAAAGTAGCCCTGAAGAGAGAGACTTGGGGATGCTGGTGGACAAAAAGCTCAACATGAGCTCTCAGTGTGCACTTGCAGCCTGCAAAGCCAATCAGATCCTGGGCTGCATCAGGAGAAGTGTGGCTAGCAGGTCGAGGGAGGTGATCCTCCCCCTCTACTCAGCCCTGGTGAGACCCCACCTGGAGTACTGTGTCCAGTTCTGGAGCCCCTATTACAAGAGGGATGTGGAGGTGCAGGAACGTGTCCAGAGAAGGGCCACGAGGATGATCAGAGGGCTGGAGCACCTCTCCTATGAGGACAGACTGAAGGAGTTGGGGCTGTTCAGTCTGCAGAAGAGAAGGCTCCGAGGTGACCTAATTGTCGTCTGCCAGTATCTGAAGGGGGCCTACAGGAAGGCTGGGGAAGGACTTCTCAGGATATCAGGTAGCGATAGGACTAGGGGGAATGGAATGAAGCTGGAGGTGGGGAGATTCAGGCTAGATGTGAGGAGGAGGTTCTTCACCATGAGAGTGGTGAAACCCTGGAATGGGTTGTCCAGGGAGGTGGTCGAGGCCCCGTCCCTGGGGGTGTTTAAGAGCAGGCTGGATGAGGCTCTGTCCAGCCTGCTCTAGTGTGGGGTGTCCCTGCCCATGGCAGGGGGGTTGGAACTAGATGATCCTTGTGGTCCCTTCCAACCCTGAATGAAACTATGAAACTATGAAACTATGAAACAAGGAAAGCCAGATGATATCATACTGTGTCTGTTTCATTCCATTAGAGATATTTCTCTGTTAAGTAATCTCTTCCTTCTAATTTCTTTTCCAAATTTGCATATTTTCTCACACATCTTAGTTTTTAAAGCTAATCATTGAGACCTGTAATGGTTTGAGCCTTAACTGGCACTTATGAGCTCAGACAGGGGCAAGGCTGAGAATCCCTCCCCTATTCCCCCCTCCTCCCTTCCAACAGAGAGGACTGACGTAAAAACACATTTAATGATGAGCAAGGAGGAAAGAAAAATCTTTCACTGGTGGTACTTAATGCAAAACATGCTGATACCAGGTGCTCAGATCAGTAGAGAAGTAACATTACTCTTTGTTTTTTTACACACAATAGTCATTTATCTTTACACAAAAAATAGTGGAAAACCATTCTGAAGGCATTTTACACATATAATGACTGAACAAAAAATGAGATGTGACTAGTCAGGTACCATGCTTTTTGAGATTTGAAACCAAATAGAAAAAGTTCTAAGGTACATACAGAGCACAAGAAGTAGATTCTTATATGAACTTCCTAAGATGGTCATTTTATGGCTAAAATAAAATTATATGAAGGCATACATCACAGGGTTTTCTAACCAGAAATGGAAAATAAAAGCATCAATAGTGTTGACAAGCACCATTCTCACTGTTATGAGGATAAACATAGAAAAACAGGAATTACTCATCTCTGTTTTGGACAGTGTTTTTAACCTCAGAAATACAACTGAGAAGGGAGTTTACCACTTTAATTACTGCTACATCACTGACAAATATGACTGTTTTATTCTCCCTAATCATAAACTGGCAAAAAGTCCTGGAAGCATAGATTCAAGAGGTGCAGGAGATTATTCTGATTTTCAGATGAAGACTATGGGAGTGAATTTCTTTGTTCAAAGCTTCTTGCGGAAGGAACCCATCCAGTAGCCTCTTCTCTCTCAGGTGACTGAGAGTCAACTCTGACCCACTCTCTGGGTACATAGCACAGCATTTGAGCCAAGTATGCTGTCATGAAATGCTTTAACTGTCAGAAACAATTTCTTGAGCTTTACTCCTAATTCACTGACTGGCTAGGATGCATTGGAGTATTAATGACATACATACAGCAAGAACTGCCACTAGTCCTTCACAAATGCCTTCATGCTTTTTGAAGTTCTGTGTACATTTCTGATACTCATCACAGCACGTTTTGGTTTTTACTCTCCAATCATATTGAATATCACTTTCTTGGAGCGTGCCCTTGCACTGGATGCAATTGGATTTGTTCTGACCAGAAATTCACATGCATATGTAAGACTGGTGTGATATATATGTGGTGTATATACAGCTGTCCATGCATGTGCATGCAGGTGTGTGTATGATGTGTATACTTCCTATATGTACATATTTTGTGTTGGTGCATCCCTGGATCTCACTGCTGTTTGCAGCTTGTATTAGTGAGGGCATGCACTCAGCCAGGAAAATCTATATTCTGAGGTGCTATAATTCTATGAAAATCAATTAGTAGTGAAATCCAGAGACAGATTATGTCAGCATATTCCCCTCAGACTGCATTCAATGCCTGAGTCAGGTGCAGCTCTAGCTCTGATGTGCCTAGGGATCGGGGATTTCCAAGTTACACTTAAATCAGTAGAGAGGCCAGACTCATCAGGCAGCAATCTTCTAACTTAACATAGCCCATACAAAGGTGAACCATAATTATAGGAAGTTTACAGAAAGTAATCAAAGGGAAACCTAAGAGTCTGTGGAGAAGATGAAGACTGGGATACATGCAAATATACTCAGTATATCCACTATTTTGATGCTACCATTGCTGTTGCTTATTAAATACAGCTGCAGGTTACCATTAGTATGAATAGAGAGAGAGAGTAATCAGTAACGGGAACTTTGGGAGGGTGGAACAGACCTCAAGACAATTGAATGAAGGTCTAGTGACTGAAAGGGAACCTGGATTCAAGAACATTGTAATTTCTTAGAAGACTGCTTGAGGAAGAAATATGTAGATGCTGGTAGAGAGCAAGGAGGACAGTAATGACTTTAAGACACTACAGATGATAGCATAAGTTGGTTGGGAGGGAATAATGTGAATATGTGAAGAATAATGTGAATATGTGAATAATAAATTGTCCTACTCCTCCCTTTTTCTCCTGCTCCAGACATACCTGTCTACCTATATTATTTTCTCTTTTTTTCCCCCTGACATCTTCATATCCCAGTCCCTGGCTATCTTTTGAAGATCCATCAGGTTGAAGATGGCCACCAGGTTGATTTGTCATCTTCATTTAAGAGGTGAAAAGCTTTAATAATAACTCACATGGTCCAAACCAAGGAGCAAAATAATGCTTGTGAAAGGCCCTTCAGTGTTATCCACAAGAAGTCATAGCAAATGTTCCAGGAGAAACTCAGCTCACAATTTCCTGGCTGTGTCAAAACTCTTCCAACTGCTGCTGCAGTAAATGGAGCATTTTGCCTTTAATGTACTCTTTTGTGTGCAGGGATGGAAAAATCTTGGCCATTCTTTGCATTCTTGTGTTGAATTCCCAGAGTAAATTCAACTAACCACTCCAGGAAAGGAAAAAAAAAAAAAAAAAAAAAAAAAAAAAAAAAAAAAAAGTAGGCAGGAAGCAATTTGTCTTCTTTCATGATTATATATGGTTGGTCTTCTATTAAAAAGGGAACAGAGAGAACTATAAATTGACCTAAGTCAAGTATGTCTGTTGTTTTCTTGCCACATACTATTGGTTTAGTGTGTGTATCTAGTTCACAAGATCAATCTAGAAAAAAATTTAGAGTAAAACAGAATCACAGCATCACAGAGTCATAGAATGGTAGGGGTGGAAGTGACCCCTGGAGATCGTCTAGTCCAACACAGTTACACCTAGATCAGCTTGCACAGGAAAGTGTCCAAGTGAGTTTTGAAAGACTTCATGGGAGGCTCTACAACCTCTCTGGGAAGCCTGTTCCAGAACTCCATCACCCTCATAGTAGAACTTTTCCTTTAGTTCAAGTCAAACCCCCTGTGTTCTACTCTGTACCTGTTGTGCCTTGTCCTACCACAGGCCGTCACTAAAAAATGCCTAGCCCCATCATCATGACTTCCATGTACATTTATCAGATCACCTCTTGCTTTTCTCTTTTCCAGGATAAAGAATCCCAAGTCTCTTAGCCTCTCCTCACAAGAGAGAGACTCTAGTCACAAGATAACTCTTGGATTCTCTCCAGTAGTTCCCTGTTCTTCTTGAACATAGATGCCTAGATCTTTAGGTACGACCTCACCATGGCAGAGTAGAGGGGCAGAACCTCCCTCAACCTACTGGCCACACTATTCTTGATGCACACCTGAATACCATTTGTCTTCTTGGCAACAAGGGTACATTTCTGGCTCATGATTGACTTCTTGTCCACCAGCACCCCCAGGTCCTTCTATGCAGAGCTACTTTCCAGCAGGACAACCCCTAACCTGTGCTGGTGCATAGGGTTTTTCCTCCCCAGCTGTAGGGGAGTAGTTTCTTTTCTGTCCAGATCTTACTGAGCTGCAGCACATCTTTCTGATGTGTCAGCCACTGTTTTTATATCATTAGCAAACTTTCTGATAGTACAGTCTGTTCCATATCCAAGTCATAGATGAATGTTTTGAACAAGACTGGATCCAGTACTGGCCCCTAGGGAACACAACTATCCATGCATCTCCAACTAGACTCTGCACCACTGATCACAATCTTCTGAGCAAAGTTGTTCAGCCAGTTCTCAATCCACCTCACTGCACTCATCTAACTCCCACTAAGTAAGATTACCTATGAGGATGTTATGGGAGACAGCTTTGCTGAAGTTGAGGTAGACAACATCCACTGATCACCCCTCAGCTATCCAACTGATCATGCCCATCATACAAGGCTATAAGATTGGTCAAGCATATCTCCCCCTTGTGAATCCATGCTGGCTGCTCCTAATAATCTCCTTTTCCTCTGCCTCCACAATAAACTGTTCCATCATCTTTCCATGGATGAAGGTGAGGCTGACTGACCTGTACTTTCCTGGGTCCTGCTTCTTGCCCATCTTGAAGACTGATGTGACATCGGCTTTCCTCCAATTATCAGTAATGTCATTACATTCTGATTGCAGGGAGGCAGAAGATAGATACACTTCATTTTGAAAAATGATAAACATGCCTGTATTCCTACGCATCTTTGATAAAATGGGAACATACACATTTTCCATAGTAGCATTCTCCTGTTGTTCACTGTGTGAATAGTTGATTATTTGTGCTAATTTTATCACTTCTTTCACTTACAGCTCAGCATATGTCCCATACTACTCCCCGTGAAAAGCCTGTGTAATTAGTCTAGTGGTTATGAAAATAACAAAATAGAACTGGAGGCAACCAGTTCTGAGTTTTCACTTTCTTAAATTCATCTGTCAAAGAGGAAAACACAAGGAATTTGGTATTTGAAACCTCAGATTTCAATTTTCATGTTGTTAGGAGGCACACAAACAGTCATCAAAATATTAGACTGAGCAGTCATTTTTCTCAGTAAATAAAACTATACAATTTTGACCAGCTTTATCCATCACCCCTCTACTTTTTAGAAAGAAAATATGGAAATTATTAGTTCATGTGTAATACAAATGAAACATAAGCTTCTATTTATGTTGAGTAAAAGATTATTTTTTTCTCTTCTGCTTTTAATTCTTCTGTGATTCTGCTGCCCTTGAGCCTGTCCAAGGCCAGTTGTTCACATTCCACAAAATCATTTTTATGTTTTAGAAACAGGAGATTTATTTGCCAGGAGAAAAAAAAAAAAAGAGAGAGAAGAAAAAGATAAGAAAGGGGAAGGGAAGGGAAGGGAAGGGAAGGGAAGGGAAGGGAAGGGAAGGGAAGGGAAGGGAAGGGAAGGGAAGGGAAGGGAAGGGAAGGGAAGGGAAGGGAAGGGAAGGGAAGGGAAGGGAAGGGAAGGGAAGGGAAGGGAAGGGAAGGGAAGGGAAGGGAAGGGAAGGGAAGGGAAGGGAAGGGAAGGGAAGAAAAAGAACCCACAAAAAACAGAACAGATGAAGGAAATCACATTTTATGTGGTAATCTTAAAAATTAAATAGGTTACAAACAATATATTTCTTCCTTTTTTATCTCACTCTTCCTGCCCCAAAATGCAAGCCTTCCCTAGAACATGTCTTTTGTCAAAATCACATATATTTTAACATAGATTAATCTTAAAAAATAAAATCTAAACCATATATATGACATGAGAATGTCCTGCATAATGTTTCTTAAAGAGAAGGTTTCGATTGAAGATTCACAGCTTGTTTTGCCAAAGCATATAATGATTTTTCTTTGTAAGTCTTCTAAAGCAACAAAATTGAAAAGAGCAGAATTCTCCAGAAACCAGACATGGCATTTGCTATGCAGGAAAACACTGTTTTTTCTCCCCCCTCTGTATCAGCAGACCACGTTCTTGTCTTTGAATAATTTTCCCAAGGTTACAAGAACTCATTCTTACACCTCAGATATAAAAAGTCATACTGGTTCTGTCAGTATAATACTGTGCCACTACATCATCTTTATGCAATGACTTACCAGGGTATTTTCTACATGTGTTCTAGATTTCTCTGAACAAATAATGGATAATTATCACATCATTTTCCACCGTTTTTATGTTTGTGTTTTTTTACCAGAGGTAAGGACAGACAGTTAATACATCCGTGTTTTACTTATCTATACTCTTTTTCTTACTGAAATGTCATTCCAATTCATGACTTGAAGTTTCTGGGTAGGGGAAAAAAAAAAAAAAAAAAAAGGGAAAAAGAAAAAGAAAAAAAGAAAAAGCTCAAAGCTCAAACTTAATGGAGTAATCAGAAAGCAAAAAGCTAATGGTTAAACTGAAGCACTTATTTTATTCCCCTAAGTAATACTGCAAACTCAGATGCATTAACCAAGGTTAAATCAAATAGTCATGATGCCTGTATGTTCAATTATGCATAACTCAAGCTAGAGACTCATTCTAAACCAGTCCTCCACAAAGTTATGCCAGTTTACACATGACAGAATCTGGCCCTGTCCCAACCTAAATCTGCCCAAATCTTTTACTTCTGTCCACGGCTACAGATCATGCAATATAAATAAAACCAAACAAGCAAAACCCCAAAATACCAAAACCACAAACAAACAAATCCTCCAAGCAAACAAATAAAAAAACACCCAAAACAAGAACACCTACCAAAAATACCCCAAACTTGAATGATGTGGTGATCCAAAGATACAATTTATTTTTTTAACATAGCTTGAAGGTGATTTTTGTAATTTTTCTTAACAAGAGACTGACTTCCACAGCTCTTGGAGTGAGTAGGCTCAGCTATGATAATTATCATAGGATAGGTATTTGAAAAGGATTAATTTTAGGTGATCATTTAAATAAGAAGGGAAAAATAACTTTATTGTGAGTGTTTTGTAGGAGTGTAAATTAACTTATCAAGCTTTCAGACAGAAGTACATTTTATCAGCTGAACAACTGATAAAAATGTCTGTATTAAAGTAATTAGAAAAGGTAATCATCTATTGCTTTTTTGGTAAAAAAAACTTCCAACAGTATGATTTACCTTAAAAATAAGCAGAAAACTGGAGCAGAAGGAGTGTTAATAACTTCTTTATTATAAAAAGTCTAAAGAAAGAACAGTTACGGAAAGAATCAAGATGTCTCAGTTACCGCCTTTTAGCTAAGTGTTAATCTACAAATAATAATAGAATAGCTTGAATTGTAATTCATATTGCTCATATTCTATGAATTTTACAAATATCACATATATCATCATAAAGCAATTCCCTAAATACTCCTTCTAAAAACATAGATTAAAAAATAAAGAACTGACACTTTTTCCATGCGGCTCTATTTTCTCCTTGTTTGTTTCAAAATTCCTAATAGCACTTTTTAATTACATGGTATCCTTATACAGCCAAATCTGTAAATAATTCAATTCAATCAGTTTCAATTTTCTGTTTATATGTCCACATACATGCCACTGACATGTAGTGTCTATGCATTCATTCACTTAAATGACACATTAATCTAAAACCATCCGTGAGCTATGCCATGTAGCATGAAACAATACAGAGTTAACCAGGTTGGAAAAGACCTCAGAGATCATCAAGTCCAACCTATCACCCAACACCATCTAATCAACTAAACCATGGCCTCATCTAGTCTCTTTCTAAATACTTCCAGAGATAGTGACTCCACTACCTCCCTGGGTAGCCCATTCCAATGGCCAATCACTATTTCTATGAAGAATTTCTTCCTAACATCCAGCCTAAACCTCCCCTGGCACAACATGAGAGTGTGTCCTCTTCTGCCACAGGTTGCCTGGGGGAAGAGACTGCCCCCCTACCTGATTACAACCACCCTTCAATCACTTGGGCTGTCTCGTTAGCAAGGGAATATCCTCACTCAGTCTTGAGTAGCGATGTGTAATACCGTATTTGTGTTGTTTCCTCTAAGAATATCATGACTATTAATTTCCCCAGCCCTTCATGCAGATACCTGTGTAAGAAACAGAATTTTTTAAATTCCACTTTGGTCAGCCAGCTATAATTCCAAATGAATATTTTATACAGGAATGTGATACCTTATGCTATTAAAAAAAATACGAGCCAAAGCCAAGAAACTTTTCCCTGGGAAAAGATCACAAGAGGTTCTGTAGTCTACCCTGCTACCCCACATAATATCTGATATTCTTTGTCAAAACTGTCCTCATAGACCCTAAAGAGAAAATTTCTTAGCAATCATGTCCCTTTCTGCTCATCACTAGTGAAGAACACACAGTAATGCATAGAATGGTATTATTGAATGGTTACTTGCTTATTTTACTTTTCCTTAATGTGACGACCCTTGTTAGTTTCCTGGAGCCCATAACATCATGCATCTGGGAAGTAAGCTGTTGCCAAAAGCAATCAGTGTCCAAATACTGCCAATGTGCTGTTAATATCTCTTACCTCCTCGACACCACTATGGCTGAAAAGCTTTCTCATATGACCATGTGGAAAAACAAAAGCATGAATTATTAAAAAAAACAATTATTAAGATAATTTATTGAACTGCAACTACATATATGTACCAGAAACCCTGTGGAGCCCTTCAGTATATTTTAGTAAGAAAATTGTAGAAGATAACATTATTTTCCTTAACCTTGTTTTCAATTTTGTTCTGAAGCCATGCAAATTGGAAAGATAGTGCAGATGTTACTGCATTAGTCCTTTTTTAATATATATTTACATAGTGCTTTTGATGCAGAAAGCGTATCTGTTGGACATAGTCTCAAGCTGCGCCAGGGGAAGTTCAGGCTTGAGGTGAGGAGAAAGTTCTTCACCGAAAGTAATTCGTCATTGGAATGGGCTGCCCAGGGAGGTGGTGGAGTCGCTGTCCCTGAAGGTGTTCAAGAGGGGATTGGACGTGGCACTTGGTGCCATGGTCTAGTCATGAGGTCTGTGGTGATAGGTTAGACTCGATGATCTTTGAGGTCTCTTCCAACCTTAGTGATACTGTGAATTATTAACATGGGAGACATGGAATGAAGCAAAGGTACTGATATTGTGTAGGCCTCACTGTCCATCACAGCTTTTTTTCCTCTGAAATTGTTGCCAAAAAGGAGTTCACTTTTTTCTCTTTTTTTATACAACTAATCTACAGGACATGGATGACCACCCGGAAACTGCAACCTCTAGATGCAGTACCATACCTTCTCCTATTTAGAGCTTCTACTGCAAACTCTCGTGTCATCTCCCATTGGCAGCTTTGTTCCAAGATGAGTTGTGCAACCTCTCCCATTCATACTTTGTAAGGGTTATGTTTCTCTACTGTAAACATGAGTGTTATCACAGTTGGTCCCTTTAAACATATCAGGCTCCCTCAACTTTCCTTGAATGGGAACAACACAGAGAAATGGTTGAAGACTCAATGCTACTGCATGCCATCAACACATGCTCCATTGGACACAGTCTAGGAAGTGACAGTTTAATTATGAAGAACCATGAGATGTGGAAGGAAAGAGGAAAAGATATAAAGACAGAAAGATTAATGTGTTTATGGCCACATTAAGAAAAATGCAGTATTTTTAAAATGGGTAGCTGAAGATGCTGGCTGGGAGCACAAAGCCAGCATACTGGAAAAGGAAGTAAGGTATCCAACAGCTGAAGTGATGAGGGGAAAGGGAAGACTGCTGTCTACAAGAATAACAATCAAATCCAACATTAAGTCCCTCTTTTTTGACATCTCAGTGCTATTTTCAGAATATGCACTGATTTAGTATAAGGTCCTGAGCCCATTAATATCCCTGTATTATGCTATCTGCATCCAGCTAATGTGTTTAAAGTCCTTTCCTTGTGGTATTGGCTGTCTTAGCTATTAAGTACAGATAAAAGTATTTGATTTTTGATTGAAATATCTAGTTGTTGTATTAATGCAAAATTTCTTCAAGTTCTACTCTTATCTTCAGCATCAACTAAATGTATTTAATCTTTATACACTTGAGGAGAAGAGCTAATTTTCAGTTTCCTGATAATTTCATGCTTCTACTCCTTTTTTGAATATGAGTGTGTCCACAGTCATGATTAAAAAAAAAATATTTCAATCTTCCACAGCTGCCAACTGGATATGTCTTTTCACTTGCAAGTTTTCATGACTAGTAGCTTTGTCACTGTCCAGGTTATAAGGAGTTACCTGAAAAATAAAAGCACAGAGCCAGAAAAAATATTCTTTACTGTTTCAGGAGTTTTTTTCCCAGACCATAAGTATTAACAAAAAAATTCCAGGGCCTGTAGGGCTGGGAATAACTTAACATTTGATGTAATAATGTAATTGCTGTTCCAGGACAAATATAATAACATTTCTGAGAAAATACAGATTCAAACAAACAAAAAGAACAAACTTCAGGATTGTATAATCTTTGATAATTCATCTTGGTTTTGCATTATGGTATCTTGTGGTATCTTACCAATGTCATTCAGAGTCCCTAAGTTCTGCAAAAAACTAAGACAATCAGAGGCTTTGGAGTAGAGTCAAGCCACAGAAGATCATGTTTCCTGGTGGAGTCACACCCAGTCAGTCAGCAACACTCCATGTTTTAACAACTACATTAGTTTTACTAAATCAAAGGGAACTTTGACTATAACAAAACTTACAGACAACAGCAGAAGAAAATATTTTCACAACTGAGATTCATATACTCACACTGTAACATCCTTCTTATCCAACAAATTATTAATTGCTATTATTAAAAAAACATGCTTACATCTACTTACGAGGTAAAATAATTAGCTTACTTTGTCTAGAAAGTTTAACGCTTCAATGATCCGAACAACAGAAGAACTGATGTCATAAAAGAGCATATTGAGAAGGAAAGTTGTCTCGGTCCGGAGAGGGAAAGAGACTCAAGTTCTTTTAGAACATTCCCGTGATGTGAAATTAGAGGCACAAACGAGGCCAAAGTATCAACAGCTAGACTATTTATTACATAAATAAAATGGACATAAGAAGGGGAGAGGGAGAAAATAGAGAGGGAGAGAGAGAAGAGACAGAGAAGAGGAAAGGAATTATATTACCACGCCCCTCATCCCCCCCAAGACAGTTTGAGTCTGTGGAGGAAAGGTGTTGCAAACAAAGTGAAAATAAGAAGGGGAGAGGGAGAAAATGGAGAGGGAGAGAGAGAGGGAGAAGAGGGAAGGAATTAGAAGGAGAAAGTCAGAAAGAGATTATATTACCAACGGTCAGGGGTGGTGAGAGTCCAAGATGCGTTGTGTTGCCCCGTAATGTTCCAGTGTATGGTGCTGTCTTCTCTCTTCTTCTTTGACAGTGTCACTCAGGTCTTTTTATACAGTTTTTAGTCCTTAGGTATGTCAGGAATTCCAGGGGCAAGGAAATTATCCAGGTATCCGTTCCCCCGGAAATCTTTCTGTGTATTGCTGTGTGTTTGGGCAAGATTTTGGATGGAGGGGGGGGATATCTCCGTCTCTCCCGTCTCCATCCAGACAAGCCCCCCACATTCCTTACACATCAGGAAACAGGTGGTAAAAAACATTGTGCAACCCTGCCCAGGGTACTTGATGGGTGGAGATTATCTTGCCCTGAAGGTGTGAATGTCTGGGTCATTGTTGTAGACCAGCTGTGGCCCACTGAGCAATGTTATCTTTGCACCTTCCAAGAGTCCTTAGTGGCTCTGCCCAATACATATTGTCTGGGCAAACAGCAAGTGATTTTATCTTTGTTGAGTACACCAAGGGAGACAAATTTATTAGTCTCTCACAAAAGTCTAAAAAGAAAATGAAAAAAATAACCTCCATATTTGTTTCCTCTTGGAATAACAATGTCTGGTTAGTTTTTCTCTTGTAAGAAGACTGTCTGCATTGTACTAATTCTTTTCAAAAATTCAACACTGGTGGCACATGGCAGAATACCGATAGAAGTGCTGAAGTGTAGGACAATAGTAAGGATGGAATGAGAGTTGTGCATTCCTCTGGAAGCCATCAAACGTGGCAAAACATGGGATTTTGAGGACCACAAAAAATGGCTATGCTTTATCTGTTTTAGAAGAGAGAAACTTTGGCTTGACTGTCTTCAATATGGGACTCACAGCAGTAAAAGGAGGTATCCTTTCACTGGTATTTTATCCTGACCCTTTCTGAGGACATATACGGAAAAGTTGATCAGGTGCTAAATCACCTCTGATCAGTCTTGCTGATGAGTCAACCATGATGAAAAAATCAAATTACTTTTCAGAAACTTGAGGAGAAGTCAATTTTTTCTTCACACACTGGCTAGCATCTGCCAGTCACTAGTGGTATCCCCCAGGAATCAGTTCTGGGCCCAGTCCTATTCAATATCTTTATTGATGATCTGGATGAGGGCATTGAGTCCATCGTCAGTAAATTTGCAGACAACACCAAGCTGGGAGCAGGTGTTGATCTGTTAGAGGGTAGGAGAGATCTGCAGAGGGACCTTGACAGGCTGGACAGATGGGCAGAGTCCAACACGATGGCATTTAACAAGTCCAAGTGCCAGGTGCTGCATTTTGGTCACAATAACCCCATGCAGTGCTACAGGCTGGGGTCAGAGTGGCTGGAGGGCAGCTAGACAGAAAGGGACTTAAGGGTATTGGTTGACAGCTGGCTAAACATGAGCCAGCAGTGTGCCCAGGTAGCCAAGAAGGCCAATGGCATCTTGGCCTGCATCAGAAATAGTGTGGCCACCAGGAGCAGGGAATTCATAGTGTCCCTGAACTCAGCACTGGTTAGGCCACATTTTGAGGGCTGTGTTCAGTTCTGGGCCCCTCAATTTAAGAAGGAGATTGAGACTCTTGAACGTGTTCAGAGAAGGGCAACAAAGCTGGTAAGGGGTTTGGAGCACAAGCCCAAGGAGAAGGAAAGGCTGAAGGAGCTGGGGTTGTTTATTCTGGAGAAGAGGAGGTCTTATTGCTCTCTACAACTACCTGAAGGGAGTTTGTAGCCAGATGGGGCTTGGTTTCTTCCCCCAGGCAACCAGCACCAGAGCAAGAGGACACAGTCTCAAGATGTGCCAGGGGAGGTTTAGGGTGAAGGCGAGGAGAAAGTTCTTCACAGAAAGAGTAATTGGCCATTGGAATGTGCTGCCTGGGGAAGTGGTGGAGTCACCATCCCTGGAGGTGTTCAAAAAAGGACTGGACGTGGCACTTGAAGCCATGGTTTAGTTGTCATGAAGTGTTAGGTATTAGGTTGGGCTTGATGATCTCTGAGGTCTTTTCCAACCTGGTCAATTTGATTCTATGATTCTATGAAATAGCCAAACCCTTTCTCCAAATTCGGTGGAATTTTAAGTGGTTCTTAGGCAAATAATTTTTATTCACTCTTGAACATCATCCTCTTTAACACCTTCATTGATGATCTGGATGAGGGGATTGAGTCAATCATCAGCAAATTTGCAGATGACACCAAGCTAGGGGCAGATGTTGGTCAGTTAGAGGGTGGAAAGGCTCTGCAGAGGGACCTCGACCAACTAGACAGATGGGCAGAGTCCAATGGGATGGCATACAACAAGTCAAAGTGCCGAGTGCTGCACTTTGGCTGCGGCAACCCCATACAGAGCTACAGGCTGGGGTCGGAGTGGCTGGAGAGCTGCCAAACGGAGAGGGACCTGGGGGTGCTGATTGACACCCACCAGAACATGAGCCAGCAGTGTGCCCAGGTGGCCAAGAAGGCCAATGGCATCCTGGCCTGCATTAGGAATAGTGTGGCAAGAAGGAGCAGGGAAGTCATTGTGCCCCTGTACTCTGCATTGGTTAGGCTGTGCCTTGAGTACTGTGTCCAGTTCTGGGTCCCTCAGTTTAAGAAGGACATCGAGACACTCGAACGTGTCCAGAGAAGGGCAACAAGGCTGGGGAGAGGCCTTGAGCACAAGCCCTATGAGGAGAGGCTGAGGGAGCTGGGATTGTTTAGCCTGGAGAAAAGGAGGCTCAGGGGTGACCTCATTGCCCTCTACAACTATCTGAAGTGTGGTTGTAGCCAGGAAGGGGTTGGGTCTCTTCTCCCAGGCAACCAGCACCAGAATGAGGGGACACAGTCTCAAGCTGCACCAGGGGAGGTTTAGGCTCAAGGTGAGGAGAAAGTTCTTCACCAAGAGAGTCATTAGTCTTTGGAATGGTCTGCCCAGGGAGGTGGTTGAGTCGCCGTCCCTCGAGGTACTCAAGAGGAGATTGGACGTGGCACTTGGTGCCATGGTCTAGTCATGGGTCTGTGGTGACAGGTTGGACTCGATGATCCTTGGGGTCTCTTCCAATCTTGGCGATACTGTGATACTGTGAATTTCATGGAATCATTTATTTTCTTATGTCAACATACAGACGACATTATTTTCAAAATAAGGTAGTTTCAAATCCAAAATCCACCGGTTCGTCATAGCTACTACATTATGTTGTGATTTCTATGTACAGTGGGGAAAAAAAAAAATGTCCTTAAAGATGCTGACTTGATCTAGTGGAAAGTCTCCCTGCCCATGGCAAGGGAGTCGAAACTCAATCATGGACTCATAGAATCATGAAATCGCCAGAGTTGGAAGTGGCCTCTAAAGGTCATCTAGCTTAAACCCCCTGCCTCCCCCCTCCATCTTCCCAAGGCAGCTCCTGCTCCTCCCCCCACTCCCCCTCTTCTTCCCAAAGCAGCTCCTGCTCCCTCTAACACTATCCTCTACCCTGCCTAAACAGCTCCTGCTCCATCACAACCATTTTTGCACCCATCCAAGAGGAAGGGGCAAGACCCTAAACCAGCCAAGATACCACAGAGAGGAGCTCAGCCCCAATAAGGAGGCCCAGCCAGCACCCATGGATGATATTGGAGTGGACATCAATGCTCTTCCTACCTAACTGGGGGGGCCACCAGGTCCCCTGTCCATTATTGTCACCATCACCCAGTGTGCACCATCGGGGACTCACCAGTCATGAGAGGAGAATCTCTCAGCCCAGATGGGCTCATCTTGGGGGTTTCTATCTTTCATGGGAGGGTAGGGAGGAGGAGGGGGAAACGGGGGTGGGGTGGTGATGGTTTAAAAAGGGGAGTGGGTGGGGAGGGCAAAGTGGCCATACCTGGGGTGGGGGGAGACTCCAACAGAGCCCAGGTGCTCTGGGATATGAGGGGGAAAATGAGGTGTGTGGGCTGGAAAAGGGGGTGACTGTGAAACCAGAGTAGTTGAGAAAGAATGGATATTAAAATAATATTCAGATAGGAATTATTGACTTTTAGTGATTGCAAGATCCTTAATATGGGTACTTTCAAGATGTTCCACTACTCTTGGATATTAGATAATTTATTGGCAAACCCAGACATGATTTTGATAGGCCAGTATTAAGTTCAATAAATAAACAAACAAACAAACAAACAAAAAACCCACACCTTCTGCTAAGGTAATTGTATAGTATTATCATCTCTTTATCTCAGCCCAAAGTGGGGTTTTAGGGTTGTTTTCCCACTCATCTGTGTGTGGGGGAGGGGGCTTGCTTCTGAGAGCAGGCTGTGTGAAGCCAGAACAATGCTGGGCTGAAGAGGAGCCAATGGGTTCAGCTGGCAGAGTTGAACTCTCCTACAGCTAAACAGGAACAGCCCATGACACAATGAACCCTGTGGTCTCTCCTGTGTGAGTATGGAGACAATATGAGTATGAGATGGAAACCCCTTGTTCTACAGGCACAAGTGCATGAGTTACAAAGAACAGTAAATGGAAGAGAGAGTTCTTCCAAAAGGAGAGCTGCACTGCTCTACTGTGAACAGTTCTCTGGTCCTAGTACATGGGCAGCCGATCCAAATTTGAGTAGGGAAAGATCCGGATGAGTCGCTTAGTGCCATGGCTTAGCTGATTAGATAGTGTTGGGTGACAGGTTGGATTTGATGATCTCAAAGGTCTTTTCCAACCTCGATTCTGTGATCCTGTGATCTGTCCAACTTCAATGTAATATCAAATTGATAAAGTGTGATCTTTAGGCCCCCCAGCATCACTAGAGAAAAGACAGTGTATAGAGGTGTTAGTTAACTGGTCTGAGTATGTTAGTCAGAAGGATATATTGAGGAAGAAAATGGGAAGAGCTTACTAATGCTGATATGGACAAAGTAACAAAGAATGAAATTCTTATCCCATGCCTTGATAATCAACATGAGAGGAAATGTATCCTACCAGAAACACTGAGAAGTACCTGAAGAGCAATGGAAAATTTAAAAAGCTACAATTATCCAAAAATAACTGTTAAAATGGAGGATAACTCAGAGAATCACAAGCATCCAAAATAACATATTTCTTACTTGTTTTCAACAGTAATTAGAGCGATCATTTTCTGAATTTTACTATTTGAAAGTGTTTCTGCCCAAGGGGCAATTTGGTGTAGTTACTCCTTCCATTTCTCCAAGTGAAAGCAAATTGCATTTTGCATCCCAGTCCTCAGCTTCCACACATCTGGGACTGGGAGATCACTCTGTCACACCAGAAATAGCGATGAGTTCCACTCCTTCAAATTGTCAAGCCATCAGTTCCATACAGTCCAATAATCCCAGATGTCCCTGGGAGAGCATCTGCCATGAGCAGTCTTCTGTGTACTGCAAAGTGATCTCATTTTGAGCAAGAATGGACAGTGAGTGATATGTGATGTATATTGTTTGATGGTGATTGCTGCTGGGCATGATGTGGATGGTATAGAACAAGGGGTGAAGAATGTCATTGGTTGAGTTGACCCTGCTGCTGTTATTCCCACCATGCTCCAGGCATTTCCATCATTTTCCAGCAGTCCTGGCTCACTGGCGAGGTCCCAGAGGACTGGAAGCTGGCCAACGTGGTGCCCATCCATAAGAAGGGCCGGTTGGATGAGCCAGGGAATTACAGGCCTGTCAGCCTGACCTCAGTCCGAGGCAAGATCATGGAACAGGTCATCCTGAGTGCAATAACACAACACTTAGAGGATGGCCAAGGGATCAGGCCTAGCCAGCATGGATTTAGGAAGGGCAGGTCCTGCCTGACCAACCTGATCTCCGTCTATGATCAGGTGACTCGCCTGGTGGATGTGGGGAGGCCTGTTGATGTAGTTTGCCTGGACCTCAGCAAGGCCTTTGACACCGTCCCCCATAGCAAACTGCTGGCCAAGCTGTCAGCCCATGGCTTGGACGGGAGCACACTGCGATGGGTTAGGAACTGGCTGGAAGGCTGAGCCCAGAGAGTGGTGGTGAATGGTGTCACATCCAGCTGGCAGCCAGTCACTAGTGGTGTGCCCCAAGGATCAGTGCTGGGCCCTGTGCTCTTTAACATCTTTATTGATGATCTGGATGAGGGCATTGAGTCCATCATCAGTAAATTTGTGGACAACACCAAGCTGGGGGCAAGAGTTGATCTGCTGGAGGGTAGAGAGGCTCTGCAGAGGGACCTTGACAGGCTGGACAGATGGGCAGAATCCAACAGCATGAGATTTAACACATCCAAGTGCTGGGTTCTGCACATTGGCCACAACAACCCCATGCAGTGCTACAGGCTGGGGTCAGAGTGGCTGGAGAGCAGCCAGGCAGAGAGGGACCTGGGGGTACTGGTTGATGGTAGGCTGAACATGAGCCTGCAGTGTGCCCAGGCAGCCAAGAAGGCCAGTGGCATCCTGGCCTGCATCAAGAACAGGGTGGCCAGCAGGAGCAGGGAGGTCATTCTGCCCCTGTATACTGCACTGGTTAGGCCACACCTCGAGTCCTGTGTCCAGTTCTGGGCCCCTCAGTTTAGGAAGGATGTTGACTTGCTGGAACGAGTCCAGAGAAGGGCAATGAAGTTAGTGAGGGGCTTGGAACACAAGCCCTATGAGGAGAGACTGAGGGAGCTGGGATTGCTCAGCCTGGAGAAGAGGAGACTCAGGGGTGACCTTATCACTCTCTACAACTACCTGAAGGGAGGTTGTAGACAGGCTGATGATGGTCTCTTCTCCCAGGCAGCCAGTACCAGAACAAGAGGACACAGTCTCAGGCTGCACCAGAGGAGGTTCAGGTTGGATGTTAGGAAGAAGTTCTATACAGAAAGAGTGATTGCGCTATGGAATGGGTTGCCCGGGGAGGTGGTGGAGTCACCGTCATTGGAGGTGTTCAGGAGGAGACTTGATGGGGTACTTGGTGCCATGGGTTAGCTGTTTGGGTGGGTTGGATTGGTTGATGGGTTGGACGCAATGATCTTGAAGGTCTCTTCCAACCTGGTTTGGTTTATTCTAGCTTGGGCTTTTCTGCTTCTTCTGCTTTGAGCTGTGCTGCTTCTGCAAATAGGTTAAGGTAATTATGCATTTTGTACTATGATTATCTGATTTTTCTCAGTAAACTCTAGTCTTGTCTCAGTTTTTAGGGGGTCTTAGTCCTGAGCTTTTGTGTGCTACTTTTCCCTCACTTCTGCATTGGGGGAGCAGGCAGGTTCGTCCTTGTTAACCCATTACAACAATGAAAATGGCAATGGATTTACTTGCATGTAATATTAGAATATGACCTATGTGCACAAATTACTTATGGTAAAAGAGGCTCGTAGACTCTCAGGTCTGTCTGAAAGAGCAGCATCTGTATACAGAGAAGAAATTAATTTTTCACTAAAACCAAATAAGTATGAGAATTATTTCACTATAACAATAATCTGCTGCTTATTAAGGGAAAGAACAGCAAGCTGTATTTACTGTCACTCATGCCTCATCCAAAAAAGTTTGTCAAGAAAATATGTTTCTCGATATAGAGTCTGCCAGTTAATAATTTGCTCTGATGCAAAGTTATTTTTTGGTCTTGCACTTAATTTTTTAAAGAAGTACCTGTGCAATAAGTGATAATCCAGTACACCCAGACTGTTTCTGTTTGTTTATTTTTTACATTAAGAGTGAGGCTCAGTATAATCCTGCCTTTGTGTCATCAACTCTACATCAGACAGTCACAGATCATAATACAGCATTCAGTGACACCGTTTGCACTGAGGATTACTGCTTTTGGCATCCAGGGACAAAACAATGATTGAATAGGACTTCTCTTTACATTTTACCTTTTTTTTTTTCTTTGTCTGGGGGAGAGTGACTGCAGCCATTTCTGTTTAAAATTCTGAGAGACTGAAGGGTAGAAATGTTACATCATCTAATCAACATATATATTTCCCCCCAAAATTACTTTGCTTTATCTGTGAAACTCTTACCTCTGAAAGCAGCTGTCTCTTTGGCACTGAGCCTGCAATGAACAAAAAGAGCTGGAAAGAACAGAATGAAAGAGAGAGTGAGAGACGTTAAAAACAAAATAAAAATAATAAAAATAAAAAATAAAGGAAGAAAAAGAAAAAAGGGAAAAAGAAAGAGAAAAAAAGGAAAAGAGAAAAAGAAAAATGGAAAAAGGGAAAAAGAAAAAGGGAAAAAGAAAAAGAAAGAGAAAAAGAAAGAAAAAGAAAAAGAAAAAGAAAAAGAAAAAGAAAAAGAAAAAGAAAAAGAAAAAGAAAAAGAAAAAGAAAAAGAAAAAGAAAAAGAAAAAGAAAAAGAAGAAAAAGAAAGAAAGAGAAAAAGAAAACAAAAAGGAAAAAGAAAAAAAAAAAGAAAAAGGAAAAGAAAGAAAAAGAGAAAAAGAAAAGGAAAAAGAATATTTGTAAATGGCTTTAGACATGAAGTTTATGCATTGGTGAATGGGTCTTTATACATGATATTTATGGGGTATTTGGTTTGTTTTGTGATTTTGTTTCAACTTTTAAGGAGTACCGTTAATGTGATTAATTAGCCAGAATTTATTGACTAAAAAATCTGCACAGCTAAACATATATGATTTTTAAAATGTATTTTTTCAGGTGAAACTATAAACCAGGGTCCTAATTAAGCCCTGCTGTTTCCTGAGATTTTGTGTGCACTGCACTGGGAAGAAAAGTTACATGGAACTTTACTTGATCATGGAAGAAAAATCTGGAGAGTAAATTCAAGCATTCTATTCAGCTCTCAAACATAGTCTTCACTTGAGGGCTACAGTGAATTTATGTCCATGTTAAACATTAAAGCTCTGTTATGGAGCCAAATAAGAGGAAAACTCAAATCAGCTCAACATCATGAAGGTAAAACTTCAGCACCCCTGCACCAGACACCGCCAGCATTACTAGATTTGCCCAGAAATGCTGTGATTGATCACAGAGTTTGCTATTATGACATTCTATTACACGCTTTCTCTTCCAATTACTTTTCTAAATTGGGAAGCTTATTTTCCATAATACAAAACAATTTGTAATAATCATAATGTATTATAAAAGGGATTTGAAGCTTTGAAATACGCTTTGCAGGGAGCTTGTGGATAGCTAAGGCTGAAACTATACTCTGCTGAGCTCTTAACCCACTTCAAAGAGAATTTTCAAATAAAAATTGGAGGGGAGGGGTTTAGCATAATCACTATTTGATGCAAATTTCTGACAGAATCTAGGTTTGTGTTTCCTGAAAGCTATCTACATAATAAAAACTCAGATGTGAAAGTGTAAGAATATACAATTGAATACTGTCAAAAAGTACTATGACTTTAACACAGTGCCATAAAAAAAGTATAAGCAAAGTTGCTAGAATTACATAGAATCCTTATTTTTTTTAGGTAATTCAGGAAGAAACTAATAGGTTCCCCATTAGGGAAGGGTCTGAATTCAATTCACATGTGTGCATTTATAACAAAAACAATGTTGCCAACAAAATTTTACAATAGATCTTTAACACAAGTGGTAAAACGTTCTTATTGACATTTTCAACTGTAAATCCTGCCCCATATTTTTCACTGAAATAAAGGAAAAGGAGTCTGGATGAAATAGTTTTGGTTAAAAAAAACATACTGACATTTGCAATTCATTGCTTTTCTCATTTCCCTTGCTCCTTACATATCATATTTAGGGAAGCTGTACATTTCTGTTTTCTCTCCTGTGATTATTTCCATTTAATCTCTTCTACACTGAAATTGTAGATGTGAATCCAGTCCAAGATGCAGCTTTTGCCTTAAAAATTTACAGTCCAAACATTTCATATAGATATCCAGCTCCTTCCTTTCAATTTTTGTTTCAGACTTTCATGCCTGAGTCAATCAGGCAGGTGTAGTTTCTCTAAAATAAGCCTCTGAACAAGGCATTTGGTCATTTCTGTTTAGGCATCAAGGTAACCTCCAAAATTCTCACCCCTTGACATTCAAAGGGTTGCATGCAAAACGCTGCCACCTTCTATCAGCTTGGAGAATGGGAAATCGCAGCATGCATAGCTGAATACTGTAAAAGCCAGACACCCTCCTCTGAAAATCTTTGCTGGCCTCCTTCAGTAGGGTGAAATTTGCCTTGTCATGGTAGCTGTGTTAAATGAAGAAAACATTATGATGAACCTAGTCCATCCAGCTGCACTAGAGAAGGACATATACACTGTTAGTACTGGATGCGCTACATACAGAACAGGCCAAAATATTAAAGAAATTAATTTTAACTGGATGTCTGAAATTCAGTGATCAGTAATTCTTTTAACGGAGAGCCTTTGTAATGAGATTGAAAGGTATAGTACAGCAAAGATCCTATAGAAGCAAAATCTGACTTTAAAAACATTTTCCCCATTGCCTTGTCTTCAAAATGCCTTAAATGAATGTGAGGGATGGTTTTTGCTTCAGTTTTCCCCCCTTTTTAGCAGGTTTTAGGCCTCGGGCTATTGGTATCCAAGCAGTTAAAACTACATCAGCACTAATAGCTATGAGCTCATCTTGTATAAGCACATTTTTAGTTAAACACCACAATCTTGGAAAAAAATGTTAGTGTGCTTAAACAGCCTGGCTCAGAATAGCTCACAATATGACGCATACCACAGGAAATAAAGTGGTATGAGGCACCTACAAAATATTTTTCAAACAAGTCATTGAAGCTGTAAGCCCCAAGCCTCAGCTTTAGGAAGTCACTTATTAAGAATCAACACCAGCCGTGCCAAGCTAAGCTCTTGCTCTTGGTGATTTTCCAATTGAATATTCAGGGCCCTGTCTCGGTCTTGTTTTCAGGGAAGTACATGCCTGGAATGTTAGCAAGCTATTTGCTGGAAAAAATGCCCACAACAGGCCCAATGTTGATCACATTAATGCGTTTGAGTGGGTATAGAGTGCAAATGATTGAAAGTGCTTCCAGATCTTGGTTGCTGGGGACAAAGCAGGCTCTGTTCTCTGATCTGATGGTCATTTTTTTCAGCGGAGGATGTGGTGCAGGAAGAGGGAACAGTGCCAATCTCTGTCTAATGGCTCCAAACAGGGCCTGGGCCTAGCTCTTTGGATGCTGATGAGTGGGAAATGAAACACAGATGGGTCAGATGGGTAAGGAGAGGGGGGATTACAGGTCAGGCCAAAGAGTTGGAATAAATTAAGTGCTTATGAGGTACAGAATGGCACATTGTTAAAGTAAATGGACAGGGAAAAAACATTTCAGCATTGTTAGGCACAGTGAGCAGAATAAAACATCCTGTCTTCCCAGACCACTTTCGCACATCACATCCTCATTGGGATTACCACATGTTTGATATATGAATTACTTTCTGTAAGACGGGCTCTACAAGGCTGCAGCACTCTGTAGAACCAAAGAGGAGCTAATTTTCCAATAAACACTTCAGATGTTGCTTATTGGGAAAAATGTTTTGGTTCATGCTCCTGATCATAAGACAGCCAACTTCCTAGCTCTCTAGAGATTCCCAACAAAAGGGTAAGCAACAACATATGAATACTCTGGGGAAACTGAATGACAAAAGGAGTATTTTGTGCATTCTTAAAATGTTGAGTCCACGTTTGATTTTATTCCTTTCAAGTGATTGAATCTACATGAAAGAAAAGGATTTGGTTTAAATAAATAATCCAGAAGGATTTTGGCTAAGAAACAAAACTGGGGTATTTTCCTAGAAACACACATCAGCAATTTTACCCTTTATACCGAAAAGAATATGCACATATGTTCACTGCACTTATTTTTGGCATCTCTCCTCCATCTATAAGAACCAAAAATGCATTGCCAAACTCTCTATTGACTTGTACAGCTGTGGAATTACAGATTTTAAAGCCATCACATTAGTAAAACTTGAAAGATAAAACTGTACCCATTAACTCAGACTAAGTTTGAGGGGATTTTCAACAGCTTTTCTCACCAGTTCCCAAATCTAGGTTCTTTCTTGACCTGTGAGTATTTATCCCTCCTGCAAATGTGGTAAATGTAACATGTAAAAGAAATCCTGGTTTTTCCACACAGCCTGGCTATAAATTGAGTGAGAGCCATCATAATGTGGTACAGGCATATATAAAAATTTAGAGAATCATAAAATCATTAAGGTTGGAAAAGACCTCTAAGATCACCAAGTCCAACTGCCAACCCAACACCACCATGCCCACTAAACCTTCCTTGAACCAAAGTGCCATGTCTACATGTTTTTTGAACACCTCCGGGGATGGCAAAATTGAGACCAAAGCTAAGAAGCGTCAGCATTACTGACAGACTGGATAAAAGAAGCCCTGAATAACCTCTTAAGTCCTTTTTAGAGTAGAAAGCTGATTGTCTCCTGAGCAGCAGAACTGTCTGGGATATATGCCTGCTTCTCTTCCACTGGCTACAGCAGTTTTCACACTGTGGTCCACCTGAGGTCATACCCATTGATAACATCTCTAAATGTCTCAATACACCTCTTCAGCACTTGCCTTTCTCTTCCCAGCTGATAGACCCATGTGCTATATGTGCTGGTGAGATAGACTGAAGACATGCATAGAGAGGCCAGCTGGCATGCCAGAGCCGATACTGTGAGTTTCTGTTCACAGCTTTTCCATGAATGAACACAGCAAAGGGAGGGAAAGAGCTTAGAACACCTGGAGTGTTTGACCCTTACTCATTCATTGATCATTACAAAGTTTGAATGAACTTTATATTTTTAAGGCAATCCTTTACTGAATTTCAATAATGTTAATTTCAAAAGGTAGTGTGAGTGAGGGATCAGGAGACCAAAGACATGTCCAGCCTGTCTGTCATGTCAGCACAAGTACCTTCTTGGAGAGGAAACATGACTGAATTCTTCCTCACATTTGAGGGAAAAGTTTCACTTACAGAGCTGGAAAGTTCAATATGGAAGGAAATCCACCTCAGAACTAAATTAGTCTGCCTGATAAAAAACACCACCAGTTGTTTTTAAAATAAATTATAATCGTTGTTTATTATTACACAAAATACCTTATCTCATTGGGCAGCTGCTGTTTATTTCAGTCTCAGGGCTTTTTATAAAACCTTTTTCCATGGTTTCTTATGTTGTTAGGTAGCATAAACCTCAGGATTAAAAAAAAAAAGCTTTCCATCTTCCAGAGCAATTGCAGATTTTAGCCCTAATATTTATTTGTAATGAATTAATTATATTAAATAACCAAACTCTAAATGACTCACTAAGATAATGAGAGGTATTAGGTACTTTGGATGATGGAGGCACTTAGGCAATGAAGTGACAGGACCTAGATACATGGAAAAAAAGAGGACTGATTTTCAAAACTAGTGGTTTCTACAGGGTGTTTTTCTAAGTAAGAAGCTCAAGTCACTATGTAAAACAGCAATGGAAAGGGAATCTGGTCCAACTTATGCAAAAAAACCTCACTTAGTATTTGCTAGTTCTCAACTCTGGCCTTTACTTTTAGAACAAGGCTTCTTTAACTCCTGCTGATGCAATAACTAAAAGCGCGGCTCAGCCTTCAATGCCCGGTATTAAACTGGTGTTGTGTTGCTAATGTACTCCATTGTATGGCACTGCAAACAGTAGAGCCCTCATACAGTAAGCACCCTTATATGAAATGATTCCATTATCAAATACATGTCACAGAGGATTTCCTCTTATGTAAAAAAAAAAATAAAATAAAAATAAATTGATGCAAATTGCTGAGCAAAAAGATTTATCCATTTGCTGTGACACATTTTTCAGAGGATTTTACCTTCTTGCACACAGACATTATGTTAGAAGCCTATTTCTGTATGAAGAATGCTTCTGAACAAAGAATATATATATATATATATATATATATATATATATATATATAAAATCAGCATAGCACTTATTCTGTCAAGAAGTGTTTTTCCTTGAGTGGGAATTTCTTGAAGCAGATTTGGCTGAGTACGGTATGCTATGACCTTTGGAATAAAATGAAAAGCCTGCGGGACAATACCAGATTTTGGCAGGATACTGTTGTCACTTTTCAGTTTTCACTTCAACCACTGGCCAAATGCCACACCACAGCCTTGTTCTAACAGTGTAAGTCACACCACAGCCATCACCATCTCATGTACTGAATGCACTTTACCAACCACTACCTACTTTGAAATAAAACATTACCTGTCAACTCTTGTTGCACATTCCTCATAGACAACTAGTAGAGGTGTTATGTATGTGCTAGCTGTGTATGCCTTTGAAATACTTAGCTTCACTTTTGTACTCTCTCCCAGATCTTTTCCATTCCCAGGTTGCCTCTTAAACTTCTCAATATCACTTTACTGGACAGACTATCTGTGGTAAAGAACTATGACTAAAGGGGCTGGGGGGGAAGGCAGTTTCATATTTTCAAGGATGAATTTCACTTGGCTTACATGTTTATCTAGGTACCTGGCAATTCATAAAATATCACCCTAAAGCTCTGAATCTAGCATGCACTACACATGCATAAGAAAACCCATCTTCAAATATTTCTAACAGTATTTGATCTTGAAATTAGATGACTATCTCATAGAATACACCCTGTATCTCTTACTTTTCTTGAAATAATTGTGATAATAATAGAAAGGAAATTCTGAGTTATTGTGGACCAAGTCCTGAGGACCTTACTCAGGTTTTACTCAGACCTGACTCAAATAATTTCATCTGAATGGACAAGAAATAGCCAGCTGGTGCTAAATCAGAGTGAAAATCACAGGATTTTCCTTGAGTCATTCACTTAATTTTAATTTCCCTGTGCTGAATCACATGTAAAATAGATCACATCCTATATAAAAAGAATAACATTCATGTTTCCTAATCCATCAAAAAAAGTTTGCTTGTTTGTACCTACAAGAGATTAGCACTTTATGGATAAATATAGTTTTGATGAAAAACACTGAGTAAGGAAGCTCAAGAAAATAAGTCTCAGAATCTCAGGGTTTCTGAAAGTGAAGTTTTCTTGATCTTATGGCTGGTGTGTGTGTACCATCAAACCAGAAGGCTGCAGGTAGCTGGTCAAGATCTGCAGCTAGAGAACAGCAGACACCATTTATCAGCTTCAGGATTTGGTAAGCATACCAAAATATCTACTGTTTTCCTCATCACTCCAATATGAGGCTATATGAGGCTCAAGAGGGCTCTAGGCTACCTGATCGAGTTGAGGATGCCCCTGCCTACTGCAGAGGGGGTTGGACTAGATGATTTCAGAGGTCTCTTCCAAACCAGACCATTCTATGATGCTATGATTCTATGAACAATGACCACAGAAAGGTATCAGGTAGATGCTTGTTCTGGAACTCCTAAGAATCCTTCCAATGCCACATTCAGTATACTTTGCATTTCTTGAAAGTGATATCTTGAAGGTGATACCACTTTCTTGAAGGTGATGTCATGTGTAATTACTATATTGAAGGTATTTGCTAACTTTCATTCATTACATAATAATAATGAATTTATTAATTAATAAAGTAGTGGGTAGGACTTCATCATCTGACAGGTGTCCAGGTGTCAGATGAGAAGTATGTATCAACGGTGACAGGTTACACCCATCCCTCGAGGGGCTGAAAAAACCCAGCCACCAGGTGGACAAAGGAAACCTGACCTAGGCGGGCAGAGAGACTCGGTGCCCCCTTCCATGGGGGAGGGATCCCCACATCAAAGTCTATTCCACTCCCCCTTCCTGTTCAGCAAGCCTGTTTAAGGGAAGCCATTTTCTTGGTTGGCTTCTTTCTCCTGCACCCCGCCTGGTCAACAGACCATCTTGACTTCCCTCCTGTTTCCTGAGTTACCACATGATCTGCCTCTATGCTGCTTCCAGATTTCTAAGGACTGCATCCAAACAGAATCTACATTACATCAAGGGAATCCAATGCCATCTGGGCCTGATTTTGTATATTTTTTCTGTTTACCCTTTTCCTTATACCTTTGTAACCTTCCCTGTTACTCAAATGCTGTATATATATTTTGTTAAAATTACCTTTTTTACTTCCAAACCACTTCCAGACCATTGTTTTTCATGATTTTACCCCTCCTTTCTCCTGCCTAATTTGCTTTTACTCTACTGAGGGAAAAAAAAGGATAGGGGAGGTAATCTAAATCTGTTCCATTTGGTCAATTGGGCTTTGGGAAAAGCTTAAACTATAACAATCAACACATGAAGATGAAGACAATAAAAAAATTTGAAAGAGAAGATTTTTTGTCTTAGCACTGCAGAAGAAAGTGATGAACTCAAAAGCTTTATATTTAGTCTCCTAAATATATGGTAGAAGTCATTAGAGAGACATCAACAGGGCGGGAGTGAGAAAATCAAGGTGCAAAATATCAAATACTAATCAAAGACATCATCAGTTAACAAGATAAAAGCTGTCCATGATACATTTTCAGAGAAGATTTAGTATTAAAATTGGAGAATAACAAGGGCATGGTACATCCTGCATCATTGGAGGTTAAAGTCTATGGTCTATGTGTCTATGATCAAGGGTCTATGAATGATTCTGTCATGACCGATCACACTCCAATATGTGGCAAAGATAATTGTTTTTTCTCATGTTGCAGAAAAAAAGAGCAGTGGGAGCAATAAGCCATATTTTCTGTTGTGTAGCATCAGTTTTGTGCCAGTAAAATTTCAATAAAGTCCAGTTGCACTAGTATAAAACTTGTATAAGGTGTTGAAAGTCATGCCTGATACGTCTACCCCTCCTGTATGAAAATCAATATTAGCAAGGTTTTCCAGATGTTATAGTGCTTGTACAAGCTGCTTTTCTTGGATCTCTCTTGGGCTGTATAGGATCACTGCAAAGGAGGAGGGGAGCAACTGTTCAGATTCACCCCAGGGCCTGGTCTCTGCTCCCTAGTCAGCACCATGCCCTGATTTACAATCTGATCCAGGAATCCTACCTACAATGCAGCCATATCAACACCTGTATACAGGGGAAAACAAATATTTTTCAACGTGAGATTGTTGGGTACAAATAAGCTGCAAATCATAAAGCTGGCTTGGAGCCAGGCCCAACAAGGGCATTAGGCACTGCAACACTCAGTGTTCTAGTTCCAGAATGAACTATTAAAGGGATCATTAAAACAACATGTAAAATCAGCCTGTTACTGTGAGGTGCTAAGTGCTTCCATTGAAAAGCTTTAAGGGAGCTGAGCCTCCTCTGCATCTTATAAGACTGCACTCATATTTTCTAAAAATGTGATGAAATGATGTATTTTTTTTCACATCTTGACAAATCAATTTCCTGAATGAGTGGTGAGTTCACAGAAGGGCCAGCATGTGTTGTATTCTATCAAAAAGAATTTACTAACCACTTGTCTTTTTCTTTTTTAGCTGATGTATATGGCATGCTGTGAACACTGAAAATTAATGTTAATTTATTTATCATTAAGAATAAGGAAATGAGGCTGAGCAGCATGGAGGGAAGGCCTGTAAAGTGTGAAAGTATGTTCTGTATTCATTACTTTCTGTAGGTACTATTTTTGTTTCACTTGATAATCTCAGAGGGACACCAAATAAATTGGGGGTGACTGAGCTATTAAAATAGCTTATTTAATGGCTTCTCTCTTACTAGGGGGAAAGCTTTTCAGTCTGTTTAGACTGAAACAATTTAGGTGGGAAAAAATCTGGTTCCATAGATTTGCTTTGGCACTAGTTATAAAACTTTCTGCCTCAGCTGTTTTATTTTGATCTTATTTAGTAACATTTTCACAAAAGCAAAGATGACAGCTTCAGTGGACCATCTCTAGACACAATGCAGACTAAAATGTAATCATAGAATATTTCAGCCTCAATGATTGTCTATGAGATAGGTATCTAACTTTGTTTTGCTTCTACCATAATCCAAATAGCGGTCATACCATCAAAAGTAGGCACTCACATAAATACTTCCCTCCTTAGGGAGATACTTTGACCCCTTTACAAATAAGATGGCTTAGAAAGAGAGCCTAGAGAAAATGCTAATACAGAGTGGAAGGAGACTCACTATGAAGTGAGGAAAGACTGGGAGACAAGACACATTTTTAGCACAAGGGAAGTCAGTGAAAGGGACCCTAGGAAACAAGGAACACAGCTGGAAAATAAAGCACAGCTAGAGCCCCAGAAAAGGGAGAGTCTTTTCAGGTTTTTGGCCTGGAGGGATGATGAAACAAAGCACAGAACTTTGAATTACTGCAAGCTCCTTATTATCAGTGTGATTGGAGTCAAGAGTGCTAAGACTGCCCAGTGACTTTGTCTACCTTTCCAGTACCTGAAGTGGAGTTTTCCTTCTGGTTTACATGGTGCATAATTGGTCCCTGTATTTGGGGAAAAGGTGGAGTGTATCTTGAGTTATAGTTTATAAATGTTCTGTGCCAGTTATTGTATCTTCTACATAATTTATGCTCAGGAAAATCAGATTGGCTGCTTCATAGAATCCCAGATAGTGACCACTACACTTTCATTAGCCAAAGAATATGGATTTTACTAGGTGCTAACTAATAAGATGACTGAGTAGTTCCACTGAAAGATTGAACAACAACAAATATTTAACGTGCTTCTACTGGTATGCTGTATTTCCCAGCCTACAGAAACAGAAAGTTAAATAGCTTTTTATATTTCTGCAATTCCTACAATCATTCTGTTCTGGTTTGTATTTTCAAGTAGGTCCAGACTACCTCTCCAAATATAAGCAATAATCTGAATACAATGTATAATGTCAGCTTTCCAAACGGAAGTGAATGGAATTGTAAACTTCAGGAATTTTCCAAAACAGGATGGAAAAACAGTTTCAAAATCTGAGAAACTTAATAAGGTTTAGCCTAGTAGGAAATATTTTATTACCATGGGGAGGTTTAAAAATCACTTCAGAAAAGTAGAAGTGCAAGAGCCATTTCTCTTTTAAAAAATATGTCACAGTCAGTAGTCACGAAAAAGATGATTTATTGCAGGATTCTATGCCTAAGTTATAGGTGTTTAACTACAAGCATGTGCTTACGTGCTTTTCCAAATAAAAGTGTATTGAAGCAAGTGCTTGCATTCAACACTAAAATAAGAGACTTAAAGGAACATCCCTCAGGCCTCAATTCATCCAACACCTTCAACCACTTAGCTGAGACATACCTAAAACTGGAGTCTTGTCATGCTACTCTCTCTCACTATGGGGGAGATTTACTGAATAGAGATGGAGTTCAAAGCAAACGAGGCTTTACAGTTAAATTCTTAGGTTCAGTGGGATGAATCCAGACTGAATTCTGAACGGAATCTAATCTAATTGAATAGACCTTTTGCTTTCAAGATACCTCATCAGGAAATGTGGGAGGAGAAAGACAAAGTCTGCAGTACTATGAAATCACCTAAAAAATAATAAAATAGCAGCAATTAAAGAATTTATTTGTGACATGAGAATAAAATTCAACCTGAGGTGATTTAAAACTTCCTGCTTTTTATTTCCCAGAAGACGATCTTAGCCACTGCAGTAAAGCTAGGATAAAGCCACAATACATTCTTCCTCACGAAATAGAGGAAGTAGAATTCAATGTTTGTAGGTCAAAGACAAAATAAAGACACATCTTATCATTGTCTTTTTCTGTGATTAGAACAGTCTTGTATAAGTGAAGCTGTGAGTTTTCATCTTTGCCAGCCATCCTCAGTATGCTTTCTAAAATTTAGTCAGTGTTCACTGGAAAATGAGTCACTCTCTGCTAGGGATGGGATTGCTAATGTCCTGAATTACACATTCAGTCCACCTGATGCTCACATTCTGCACAGTGTTTTAATGGTAATGCATAACAAAAGGGTTTGTACCTAAATAGGGATCAGTGCTGGGTCCCATCCCCTTTTATATCTATGAGGGGATTGAGTCAGTCATCAGCAAATTTACAGATGACACCAAGTTGGGAGCAGATGTTGATCTGTTAGAGGGTAGAAGGGCTCTGCAGAGGGACCTCAACTGACTGGACATATAGCATTCCACAAATCCAAGTGCCGGGTGCTGCACTTTGATCACAACAACCCCATGCAGAGCTACAGGCTGGGGTCAGAGTGGCTGGAGAGCTGCCAAACAGAAAGGGACCTGGCAGTGCTGACTGACAGCTGGCTAAACATGAGCCAGCAGTGTGCCCAGGTGGCCAGGAAGGCCAATGGCATCCTGGCCTGCATCAAGTATAGTGTGGCCAGCAGGAGCAGGGAAGTCATTGTGCCCCTGTATTCTGCACTGGTTAGGCTGCACCTTGAGTACTGTGTCCAGTTCTGGGCCCCTCAGTTTAAGAAAGACATTGAGACACTTGAACGTGTCCAGAGAAGGGCAACAAGGCTGGTGAGAGGCCTTGAACACAAGCCCTCTGAGGAGAGGCTGAGGGAGTTGGGGTTGTTTAGCCTGGAGAAGAGGAGGCTCAGGGGAGACCTTGTCCCTCTACAACTACCTGAAAGGTGGTTGTAGCCGGGAAGGGGTTGGCCTTTTCTCCCAGGCAACCAGCACCAGAACAAGAGGACACAGTCTCAAGCTGTGCTAGAAGAAGTTTAGGCTCGAGGTGAGGAGAAAGTTCTTCACTGAGAGAGTCATACACCATTGGAATGTGCTGCCCAGGGAGGGGTGGAGTCATCATCCCTGGAGGTGTTCAAGAGTGGATTAGACATGGCACTTGGTGCCATGGTTTAATCATAAGGTCTGTGGTGACAGGTTGGACTTGATGATCTTGGAGGTCTCTTCCAACCTTGATGATACTGTAATTCTGTAAATATGACTGAAACAGCTATATGTAAAATTAAGAAAGCAGAAGTCACATAGTGGAAATTTTTATGTTTGACGTGGGCTTGAATTAAATGCTACATTCATTGTCAATCAGGTCAGTAATTATCATATGGTTATCATATGTGAAAACAATAGGAAACTAACAAAATGCATCATGTGAGTGTTGGAATAGTGCAGCACTCAGAAAGTGTGTCAAACATAGAGCTCTCCAGGATATAGTGTTGAAACAGGCCATTCATCCTCTGACTTTGAAATATGAGTGACAGTCAAAACAATGAAATTCAGAGAACAGCCTATTTTTTTCCAACAGCTTGTTCTGAAGCACTTGGTGATTTTAATAGTTTTCAGTCAGCAAAGTTGAGTCATGCAAAGGTAACAAGAAATCTAAGATTCATAGAAACATAAATATTATCTAAGAGATAATGCAGGACAAGGGCAAAAACAATATAGCAATTTGTGACTGATCTGCCACTAAAGAGCTTACGATATTACAGGTGACACTGTGACAGAAAACAGGTCACAGGAACTTGAAAAAATGGGTAGGGGGGAAGGGGGAAGATGAAGAATCTATAAATTATTATTAAGAAAACAGTTGGGAGTTTGACAGGTGGAAAAAGATCTAGGCTGAGAGTTAAATCTACTGAGGATGGACACTATATGAGAGGATTTTGAAACCTTTGTAAGAAAGGGGAATAAGAATAGGAAAAGTCTCAGCAGAGGTGGGAGTAGAGCAGAAAGAGGCTAAAATACAGCAGTTCGTATGCAGAGAAAAGATCCTCTTACCCTAAGACAAAGCACATTGTTTGTTGCTCTGCAAGTCACTCAACAAAGAAGAACCCCTAGAGTTTATACATTTACTAGCCCTTTAGACTTAAAAAAAGGGAAAGGAAAGAAGAAAAAAAAAAAAAAGAAGAAAAAAGAAAAGAAGATAAAAAAAAAGACAAATATCTGCCTATCTTTAGATCTGAAGAATTAGATATATAAATTGGGACAATTTTCTACTACCTATGAGAGGAGACATATTAGGGAACATGGATAATGCCAAATAGCTTTCAACAGGGTGCCCTAAGAAAAACAGAAGATATTTGTTCACACTCAACAGTCCCTTTGAGAAATATTGTTTCTGCAGACTACCATTTGGATTATTTCCAGCTCCTGAGGAGCTGGACTGCAAAATGTAACTTTTTTTTGTTGGTATAGAAAATACAAAAGACTATAAAGGTGATATTTAACTATGGAAAAAAGAGATGTACAACATAAACAGAAACTTTGGGAAAAAGATGGGGCAGCTGCTAAAAATCTAAACAAGTAGAAGGTAATTTCTGTTTGAAGACAATAATACATGTGGGTGAGACAGTAACATGTGAAAGTGCTCAGGTAAGTCACATCAAAGTTCAGGCCATCAACAGCAGGCTCGTCTTAACAGATATGAAACAGGTACATATCTATTCTATCTGTTGATAGATATGAAACTGGTGTAAACACTCTTAATCTAACAGCCTAAACTGACTACTTGGGAAAGCAACAGTGAAAAGCTATTCAGCAGACCTTGATCCTGAAATGTAATGACAGAAGGGGCAACATTAAGTTCTTAGAAGATCCTGCAAATGGCCTGTTGACAAGGTCATCATAAAACAGCATGTCTGAAACTGACAATGAACATTTTATTAATCACAGATTCTAACAAAGACCAATTATTCATCTACTTAAATAGAGGGGGCGTTAGCCTTGGTCAATGATATACAAAGTTTCATGGTTTTATTTATCACAGAATCACAGAATGTTAGGGTTTGGAAGGGACCTCAAAAGATGATCTAGTGCAACAACCCTGCCAGAGAAGGATCACCTAGAGTAGGTCACAGGAACACATCCAAGCAGGTTTTAAATGTCTCCAGAGAAGGAGACTCCACAACCTATCTGGGCAGCCTATCTGGACAGTGTCCTGTCATTCTCAAAATTTCCTTAATTGAGACTTTTTCTCACATGAAGTTTTTCCTTATATGAAGACATTAGTAACTAAAACTGCCTGTTAGCCTGACTTCAGTGTCAGGCAAGATTACGTAACAGGTCATCATGAGTGCAATCACACAGCACTTACAGGGTGGCCAAGGGATCAGGCCCAGCCAGCATGGATTTAGGAAGGGCAGGTCCTTCCTAACCACCCTGATCTCCTTCTATGATCAGGTGACTGCCTGATGGATGTGGGGAAGGCTGTGGATGTAGTATACCTGGACCTCAGCAAGGCCTTTGATACCATCACCCATCACAAACTCCTGGCCAAGCTCTCAGCCCATGGCTTGGACAGCAGCACTCTGCACTGGGTCAGGAACTGGCTGGAGGGCCAACCCCAGAGAGTGGTGGTGAATGGTGCCACATCCAGATGGCAGCCAGTCAGTAGTGCAGTCCCCCAGGGATCAGTGCAGGGTCCCATCCTGCTCAATATCTTTACTGATGATCTGGATGAGGGGATTGAGTGCATCATCAGTGAGTTTGCAGATGACACCAAGCTGGGGGGCAGGTGTTGATCTGTTAGAGGGTTGAAGAACTCTGCAGAGAGATCTTGACAGTCTGGGCAGATGGGCAGAGTCCAAGGTAATGAGATTTAATGCATCCAAGTGCTGGGTTCTGCACATTGGCCACAACAACCCCATGCAGTACTACAGGCTGGGGTCAGAGTGGCTGGAGAGCAGCCATGCAGAAGGGGACCTGAGGGTACTGATTGACAGTAGGCTGAAGATGAGCCATCAGTGTGCCCAAGTGGCCAAGAAGGCCAAGGGCATCCTAGCCTGTATCAGGAAGAGTGTGGCCAGCAGGAGCAGGGAAGTCATTGTGTCCCTGTATGCAGCACTGCTTAGGCCACACCTTGAGTACTGTGTCCAGTTCTGGGCCCCTCAGTTTAGGAAAGATGTTGACTTGCTGGAACATGTGCAGAGAAGGGCAACAAAGCTGGTGAGGGGTTTGGAGCACAAGCCCTCTGAGGAGAGGCTGAGGGAGCTGGAGCTGTTTAGCCTGGAGAAGAGGAGGGAGAGGAGGCCTTATTGCTGAAGGGTTGGTGGGTGATGTGGTGGTCGGAGGGTGCTTAGGGGCCAGTGACCACGAGATAATTGAATTCTCATTATTTGGTCAAGCTAAGAGGGGTAGCAAGAAGACCTCCACTCTGGATTTCCGGAGGGCGGACTTCAGGCTACTCAAGGAACTGATTCAGAGGGTTCCTTGGGATAAAGCCATTAAAAACAAAGGGGTCCAGGAGAGCTGGTCTTACTTCAAGGAAGAACTGTTGAAGGCTCAGGGACAGGCTGTGCCAATGTGCCGGAAGATGAGCCACCGGGGCAGACGGCCAGCCTGGATGGTTAAAGAACTTTAAATGGAACTGAGGGAAAAAAAGAGGGTGTATCACCTTTGGAAGAGAGGGGAGGCAACCTGTGAAAAATTTAAGGATGTTGCTAGGTCTTGCAGGAAGAAAATTAGAGAGGCAAAAGTGCATTTGGAGCTTAGTCTGGCCTCTGCTGTGAAGGACAACAAAAAGTCCTTCTATATATACATTAATAGCAAGAGGAAGGGCAGAGACAACCTCCACTCCTTGGTGGACACGGAGGGGAACGTTGTGATAAGGGATGAGGAAAAGGCAGAGATACTTAACACCTTCTTTGCCTCAATTTTTACTAGCAGGACAGAATGTCTTCCAGACAGCTGGCCTCCAGAGCTGGCAGAAGGAGCCAGGGAGCAGCATAGTTTTCCACTGTTCCAAAATGGGGCAGTTGGTGATCTGCTCAGCCGCCTGGATCCCCACAAGTCCATGGGACCAGATGGGATCCATCCTAGGGTGTTGAGGGAGCTGTCAGAGGAGTTGGCCAAGCCGCTCTCCATCATTTTTCAACAGTCCTGGCTCACTGGAGATGTCCCAGAGGACTGGAAGCTGGCCAACGTGGTGCCCATCCACAAGAAGGGCTGGTTGGATGAGCCAGGGAATTATAGGCCTGTCAGCCTGACCTCAGTGCCAGGCAAGATCATGGAACAGGTCATCCTGAGTGCATTAACACAACACTTAGAGGATGGCCAAGGGATCAGGCTCAGCCAACATGGATTTAGGAAGGGCAGGTCCTGCCTGACTAACCTGATCTCCTTCTGTGATCAGATGACCCGCCTGGTGGATGTGGGGAGGCCTGTGGATGTAGTTTACCTGGACCTCAGCAAGGCCTTTGACACCATCACCCATAGCAAACTGCTGGCCAAGCTGTCAGCCCATGGCTTGGACAGCAGCACTCTGAGCTGGGTTAGGAACTGGCTGGCTGGCCGAGCCCAGAGAGTGGTGGTGAATGGTGTCACATCCAGCTGGCGGCCAGTCAGTAGTGGAGTCCCCCAGGGATCAGTGCTGGGCCCCATCCTCTTTAACATCTTTATTGATGATCTGGATGAGGGCATTGAGTCTATCATCAGTAAATTTGCTGATGACACCAAGCTGGGGACAGGAGTTGATCTGCTAGAGGGTGGAGAGGCTCTGCAGAGAGACCTCGACAGGCTGGACAGATGGGCAGAGTCCAACGGCATGAGATTTAACACATCCAAGTGCCGAGTTCTGCACATTGGCCACAACAACCCCATGCAGTGCTACAGGCTGGGGTCAGAGTGGCTGGAGAGCAGCCAGGCAGAGAGGGACCTGGGGGTGCTGGTTGATGGTAGGATGAACATGAGCCTGCAGTGTGCCCAGGCAGCCAGGAGGGCCAATGGCATCCTGGCCTGCATTAAGAACAGTGTGGCCAGCAGGAGCAGGGAGGTCATTCTGCCCCTGTACACTGCACTGGTTAGGCCACACCTCGAGTCCTGTGTCCAGTTCTGGGCCCCTCAGTTTAGGAAGGATGTTGACTTGCTGGAACGAGTCCAGAGAAGGGCAACGAAGTTAGTGAGGGGCTTGGAACACAAGCCCTATGAGGAGAGGCTGAGGGAGCTGGGGCTGCTTAGCCTGGAGAAGAGGAGACTCAGGGGTGACCTTATTGCTCTCTACAACTACCTGAAGGGAGGTTGTAAATAGGCAGAGGTTGGTCTCTTCTCCCAGGCAGCCAGCACCAGAACAAGAGGACACAGTCTGAGGCTGCGCCAGGGGAAGTTCAGGCTGGAGGTCAGGAGGAAGTTTTACACAGAGAGAGTGATTGCCCATTGGAATGGACTGCCTGGGGAGGTGGTGGAGTCGCCGTCACTGGAGGTGTTCAGGAGGAGACTTGACAGGGTGCTTGGTTACATCGTTAGTTGATTAGGTGGTGTTGGGTGATAGGTTGGTCGTGATGATCTTGAAGGTCTCTTCCAACCTGGTTTATTCTATTCTAACTACCTGAAGGGAGGCTGTAGCCGGGAAGGGGTTGGTCTCTTCTCCTGGGCACCCAGCAACAGAACAAGAGTACACAGTCTCATGCTGCACCAGGGGAGGTTTAGGCTGGATGCTAGGAATAAATTCTTCACAGAAAGTGTGATTGGCTATTGGAATGGGCTACCCAGGGAGGTGGTGGAGTCACTGTCACTGGAAGTGTTTAAGAAGAGACTGGATGGGGCACTTAGTGCCATGGTTTAGTTGATTAGATGGTGTTGGGTGATAGGTTGGACTCGATGATCTCTGAGGTCTTTTCCAACCTGGTTAATTCTGTATTCTGTAATCTTGTTCTCAAGGCTGAAAAATATCCCAAAAATACCCACACCAGAGGAAATAATCTTCCAGTTACGAATGGCTGATTTGTAGAGTATGTTTGTCACAGGCACACTTTCTAGAGGACTCCACAAAACTTATGGAATCACATTCAGGAAACTTGGTTTATCCATCTTTTTATTTGAAAGTGTATAGTGTCTATTTGAAGTTGAAACGAAGTCACTGCTCACAGTTATGCAAAAGGCATGTCCTGCATTACAAAGTATGACTTGCAATCTGAACACCCACTTCAGGACAATAATGCTGTGGTGAAAAATTAACAGGAACAGAAGAAGTGACCAGTAAGATGTCTAACAGTCTTAAGAAGTTAGTACCCCAGACAGACCTGAATCATGGGCCCACAAATAGTGATGTTTTTCACCCATCTGAGTAAAACGGAGGTATCTGACAGGCAATGAGCCCAAATATTGAGGCATTAGGAGCACAAATTATGAAAGAAATTGAAAACCAACAACTGCTGTCACCTTCTGAAAACAATAGTCTTTATTCCTTGGGGAGCCTCAGTGAGCCCAGACTACTTCACGGACCAACAGAACATGATCGGTAATTATTTAATGAATTAGTATGTGTGACTGTGTGTTAAGTAGTGCTGGGTATCAAATTATAGAATCAATAAGGTTGGAAGAGACCTCAAGGATTATCAAGTATATTCTGCATCTTGAGTTCACAGACACCTTTAAAACAGTGCATGTGGGGTACTATGAAGCTCACAGCATTGTCTGGCAAAGGAAGTTATACCCAAGTACAGAATATAAGGGCTTTATGAAACCTTCAAGCCAGACATTCAGAACAGTCTCCCAACAATTTGCTGTGTGCAGATGGTTGTGAAGATGTTACACATGCAAGAAGTGGTCAGAATCCTTCCATGATCATGAGATGTCTTTCTTGTGTCTCCAGTGGGCTATGGATCAGAATGACTTTCTGCAGGGACCCATATTCACTTCCATCTGACTCAGTGCTGCCCAGTGCCTGCTCCTCATTGTAGCTGTTGATGCCAATGGGTACACAGCTCCATTTCACAATGCACAGCTGGAGTGCCATCTGCATTTCTAATACTACTTCTACAGGCCCCTATGCAGCTTCAGTAAAAAAGAACCTGCTAATGTATAAGAGAGGTTAAAAAAATTAATCTTGGTAGTCAGATCTTCTGAGGGAGGTAAAAAAGAGTTCGTCTGTCTTTTAGTCCCTCCAACACCAGTGACATACACATATGAAACATACCACTTCCAAGTTTCCAGGCTTGGGACTACTGTGGCAGGCACTACCTACCCAAACCCCTTACAGAGGAATTTGAGAATCACTGGCAGCACTTTATGCAATGTCCCCTTTTTTCCTTAAAGCATCAATCTAGTCAGTTTGCAAATTGGGGGGGGGGTGGGGGTGGAAGACAGGTATACTCTGATATGCTTTAAGCATTATACTCTGTTCTGCTTAGTCCTCTAGTATGTGAGGGGTTTTGCAGGCAATGGAAAAATATCATATTAAATAAGCGACTATACTGATCTGGAATGAATGAATTTGACCCACAAGAGGAAACTACTGAAAGTATGAAAGTAAGAAACCCTTAGTTGGCTGTGTTTTTTCTCCTTGTTATCTATCACTGCATCAGAGCTAAGAGGAAGCTGGCAAACACAAACAATTGTTTGGACATAAACATAAATTCAATTATAACCATCTAATTTCTTTGGTATCATCATATTACAGCTATACCTGTTCTTCATCAACTAGGCTTTCATAGAGGGGAAAAAAAGGAGGCAGAGAGGGTTCCAATTACTAAGGCTACAAGCACATCAAGAATAAATTGTGCAAGTTTGCAGATTTTGTGTATTCCAGAACCCTTCACAAATAAACATAGCTAAAACTGTTGCACAAATACTTTTTACTTCCTCTCAGCTTTATGTTGCAACTTTCAGCTTATGGAAACATTTGCCCAAGTTTGGTTCAAATATTCCTTCAGAAAGTTTTTAACAGTCTAATGAAACCTCAAGAGGAGGGGGTGGGCAGGTTATTACTCTAATCCCTGTTAAAAAACACCCTTTGTGTGTGATTTGAGTGAGTCCCTCCCCAGCAGTACAGAATGCAATAAAGATAAGAAGGACTACACCTTGCAGCACAGATCCGATCCATGAAGTTATATGAAAGGGGCTGCACAGTTGCCAGCTGTCTGCTCCACTCTCTTTCTGGAGAACAGCTGGAAATGCATTCTCCAGAGATTGCATCTGGCTGGAATCCCCTGCACTCAAATCCCATTGATCTGGTTCCGTTCTAGCCCTCTGTACTCACAGTTCAAAGAACAGCAAGGCCTGTAAAGAAATTACTGCCATATTGTTCAATCGGCCACAGTGAGCAATATATAGGATTATAATTAGGAACACATTAAGGGAAACAGCTCAGTGGAGATAAGCTGTTTGACTGCATACGCTTTTTGATGAGGGCTTAGTGCCAATCTCAGAATAAAAAAGATTAAATGTTTGTTACCAATCCTTTTGAACTGCTGGCAGAACATGTGGTAAAGCATTTTTGATTCAAATTAAAAGCATCCTAGGATAAAAATAACCCTGTTCTGTTAGACCTTTCCAAGTGAAACCATTTGTAGGCTGATTTATTGTCTTTTCCTTCACCTCCTTCCACCAGCATGATTAACATATGCATTTCTGAATCACAAGTAAGCTTGGACAGGTATTTGTCTTGTTACACATCTGTGTAACAAATGGCAATACAAACTGTATACAGAACAGATGTAGATTTTCAAAGTCCCAGTAAATTGCACTTGACCAAGTACATAGATAAAAGTTTTATTGCCATTTATTGTTTCTTTCCAGTGGAGGCAGTCCTGTGAGGAGCTGCCAGTCTGCAGGTGACACTACTGCTGCAGAGCCCACTGCAGATGAAGCAGACAGGTTTATAATCAGAGTGAGAACTGTAGGAGGTGAAGCACTGCCAAAGAAGAAAGCTAATCTCCACTAATATCCTCATGAAATGCTTATCACTGCACTCTGTGGTGTCTAATTTATATATCTGGGAGATGTTGGTTTTAGGATTATTTTTTCAATCTCTAGAAGATTTTGAACTGGCATCAAGTGCACCAGAGAGACTGGAATATGACAGATTCATGCTCTGTTCATGGAGCCTCCCACACCGAGGCAGGTTTATGATGTTACTGCAATTAAATTACCAGGGCTCAGGGAAAGGGCTACATTTTCACTCACATACCCCTACACGCAGAAATATGCCTTTTAACATCCTTTTTAAGCGCCATTTTTAGTGAGCTGGTTAAAGATATGCAATTAGATAGGTGCTGACTGCCTCGAACAGAAAACACATGTGCTGACTTTAACAGAAATATCCACAATGGACTGTTCAGCCTTATTGTAGAAACAGAGGTTAAAAAAAAAATCAGGAATTTCATAACAAGAAGGTGGATTTAAGAGGCTAAAAACATAAAGCGATCTTTCATTAAGAGCAATATTTCTTCCAGAAAATCCAGTCTAATAATACTAAATACTTTTAAGCAGTACTATTTTTACAACATGTGGAACTTCATATAATTGCCTCAGTTCCTATCTACTTGGGATTTAGAGAATTTGTACTAAGCCTGACATACCAAATCAGCACATTTGTACCAAGTGAAGAACAGTTATTTTGCACACGATGTGGTCAGGAAACGGCAGACTTCTAGGCAATTGCCAATCCAAATTGCTGACTGCTTTTGGCCAGGGAGACTACCAGGCGGTATCTCTGTAGATAGAATCATCCCATTCCCCACACCGAGTCCCCAGCAGTTGTGCCATACCTGTGAGATGTTTATAAAGCTGCTGCTCCCTGCTCTCATCCTTGTCACTGCATAGAGCCCTTGACATTTCCTCAAAGCTGACTCACTTTTGCTTTGGCTGCAGTGATCCCAGCTCTGACAAAACCAACTCCTACTCATTTCTTTCTCGAGCAAAATGTAGCTGAATTCATTAAGAGATTTCACTAAAGCGAGGAAGTCTAAGGACTTCAGGAACTGGCATGCATTTTCTGAGGTCTGTCAATGGGTTTTAGATGACTACTTGAAAATTGACATTGATTACATAGAATTATTAATATGAGAAATAAAATATATGGAACTTAGATTGAAAAGGAGATCATCACATTAACTGCAGGAGATGCTTACAGTAATCACATTCAAGCTTTAGGCTAAAGCTCTTGTTAATTCACAGCAGAGCTGGTGGCAAACTTGGTCAGAATCTCCAGAGGAACACAACAGAGTGTATCAAGCTGGGGTCTGGCCTAAGAAAAAGACAATTTTGGTAGCCAAATTGAGAAATCAAGACTCATTCTACCAATAGCTTCTTTAATTCCCAGGCCAAGAGACATTCTTTTGCTTGGAGGTGGGATCCTGATTCTCCACTTCCTGCTGTTTTCTTTTTGAAATAAAGCCTTTATTACACACCACCCAGAATTACCTATGCAGTTCCTTTGAAGGTACAAACAATCTGGGCTAATACTCTCCTCAAAAGCATGTTTCAGTTGGGAAGTGTTAAGAGAAATAACCATCCAGACTTGTTGATGATGGTTTGAATTACCTGAGGTTCTAAAGTTGCTCATATTTGACTAGTATGATAAAAAAAGGAATGCATCAATCAAGTAATACTTAAAAGTTTACATACCATATAGCCAGAATCACAGTAAATGGGCTAATTAAAATTGAATTCAAGAACCACTGATAATGTTGCTACAATGTTAAAATAGAGGGAGATTATGATAGCAAAAAGTTTAGATGTGTCTCTTACAAAAATAATTTCAAAAACCCAAAACCACTAGGGAAAAAAAGTGGAGACTGAAATCTCAAAGGAGGTAAAAAAAAGAGCAGAAAAGAGCCAGTAATGTTCTTTTGAAAATGACCTTAAGATTTTAATTGAATTTCTCTTGACAATATTTTTTTAAGGAAGATGAGGAGTAGCTTTAGAGTAGAAAGCAGAAAATAGATCTTTGATTTAAGAATAAAATTTAAAGCATTTTAGAATTTAAGAATAAAATTTAAAATTAGTTATCTATCTCCAATTCTAAAATACAAAAAAAATAATAAAATAAACCCAGCAACTAAATTTCTTCTCAAGTAGACAGCAGAAAACTTACATTGCAATATTCCACCTGGAAATTTAAATACTCTTTCATTTTTATAAAGAGAAAAATAAATGATTGAAAGATTAAAACAGAAATTAATATTTTTTCATCTTCTCATTATTTTTTCCACATCTCTGAAACCTTTTATTTCGGACCCTTCCGCTAAAGTATCCCAAAATAAGAACTGTGTATCTTCATTTTTCACTTGAGAAGGGTTGTTACTACTACCATCATTTTCAGAGAACCAGCTAAAAAAGAAAAATATACCACTTTAAAAGGAACCACATCACATGATTTGTTCTCTGGACTTCTAAAGTGGAAGATATATAACTACATACACAAGGAGCTTGATTATCCATAGCCAGTCTTGCATATGTGCTCACTTAAAATTATCCAAAGGAATTGCAAGATGAGCACCAAATTATTATTCCAGGTTTCCATTTGGTGTCCAATTTGCACCCACCTTGCCAAAGGAACAAAGAACTGTAGATCTGAAAAAAATAAAGGCATAGCTTCACAAGTGTTTCTTTCACAAACAGTAAATTATTCTCTTCCAGACATTCCTTGCCACTCTTTTTCGGCTGGCACCTTCACTTCAGCATAACACTGGTATGGCTAGGAGTGAAAACACCTTACTCCCCAGGCTGCTGTTCACACAGACTCACAAACCAAGACACCTGCAAAGTCGTTATAGACAAAAGGTCTGTATGTGTGGAATGAGGATATATGAAACCTTGTAGAGTCTAACCTGCTGTTGAATGCAAGCTGACTCTTATTTAGCCTAACAAAGCCTTCATATTGGGATCTTCTGTTCTTCCAGTGAACAGTTCTAGAGAAAGGATAGCTTTTATGAGTGGCACTCTCCCCAAATGCCATTAGCTATGAAAAAGAGCTGATGAAATTGTCTCCCATCCTAATTTCTGTCATCTCACAATGCCAACAGAGCTTGCAAGCTGAGAATGAATTGAATTTAGATGGTTATTTTGGATGTTGTGGGCAACACTGCTGATTTGCAAAGTAGCTGGTAGGATTCTTGCACATATCTTCTACCATGTAACATGTATTTGTATGTGAGCAAATAGACCTAAACAAATGAAGAACAAATGCTAGAAAATGCTAGAAAACATCTAAAATGCTTGGAAACTGTACCTAGGAGGTTCTGCAATCAATTACAGATGGTCAGTGTTTGGCTGGAGAGGCCTCACATTGGTTTTTCATAGCTTGATTTGAAGATTTTAACAGCATTTCCTATCCTATCTCTTTTTAAAGAAAGAGTCTATAAATTTCATCCAGACATCCTTAGAAGTGTCACTGTGCATACCACAGTAACTAAACCTCTTACTCAAGAGGATTTCTACTCTTTTTCATGGCTGCACAAGCTATGAGTTCTCCACAAGTTTTCATTATCCTTAGGAAGCATGAAAGCCAAGTATAAAGTCGATCAGACCCTAAAATAGATGCAGCTGGAGAAAGGAGTTTAATCTAAGAAAAGCAGGGGGTATTTCTGAGCCAAGTTTGGATTACAGTTGGTGTTGCTTTTGTTGCAAGGCAAATGAGCATTTAGAGTGGCATGACCCCCAAAGGAAATATTTACAGCCAAGGAGGACCTCAAAGTTGTTAGTATATCTGTACAAACAAATTTTCTAATTTCTGCGTAGCACAGAACCACAGTTTCAGAACTCTTCACACAAAAAATGTTCCATGAAAACCATGGACACCCGTGCCTTTGGCTAGGTCTCCCTGCAGCTCCTGCCTGCCTGAGGCTGGCAGGCACTCAGCCAGAGCCAGGTTTTAACTTAGCTCCTCTCCAGAGTGAAGAATGGCATCTTCAGTGGCATTTACCGAAGAAAACTCTTGGGAGGCAGCTCATTTCTGAGATGCTGAGGTACAATTTCCTTCCTGTTTCCCATTTACTCACAAAAGCTACTAATTTACTGCAAGCTTACATCACCACTGAACAGCTTCCCTGTCAGCACTAGCTCTGATGCTCTGGCCTGTTGGTAATGAAATAAAGGCTGTGTTCACCCCTTCATTCCCAATTCACTGTAACTCATATACTTTCAGTCCACCTGCTCCCAGAAGACCACTGACCAAAGGGCATCAATTCTTCCACACCTGACTCTTTCACTAGTATAACCAAGCCACTTTCCAGCAGAAAGTCCATGAAGGATGTTATGGAAAACTTTCTTTCATCTCAGGTGCATGTAAAAAATCAGTGGAATATAGTTTATACTATACAGTGTAATTGACTATAGGAATTTACGGTAACATGAGGCCCTGAATTAAAACTTTCTACATGGACCTCAGAGCCAATTATCTGAGTTGTTTTTCCAGAGACAAACCCAAGACAGAATTGCTAACAGAAAACACCAAGAATATGATAAATAAAGAACTTCTAAAAATTGTATTGAAAGAAAAAGTCCAACCCATCTGCAGGAAACGGTTCATATAACTTGGAGCAGTCTCAGCCTTGCCGAGGAGCAGTCTTGGCAAGGTTCAGAAATTTTTCATATTTTTCTTGGCTTACAACTATGATACCTTCAATTGCTGAGGTACCACACTTCAGAAAGTTTTGTTATGGTTAATTAAACAACAGGCAGAGCAGAGCTTGTTTATTCTGTATTTTGCAGGAGTGTTAATTGAGAAATAAGCAAGTGGGTTGAAATTCCAAATTGGCTCTGCAGTATTTGAGAAGTATTTATGATCTCAGAAAATTGCAAACAGTCTATTCTCATATCTCATTGACTTTGTAATTTTTACTTTGCATCAGAGAGCAGAGTATCTATTCCATATAAAGAGCTCAATATTTTTAAATGGAATAATTTATTTAGTCAATATATGTTTCACATTAAAGTATATACTTTGCAGATGTCATCGTCATGGAATAATTCATCCCAGAATTTGGATCAACTATTAGACCTTCTGTTTTTCAAATGAAATTCAGTGTTAAATTAATATTGTTGCTAATAGAACACAAAATTAAAACTGGGAATAGAGAGGAAACTTCTGTAATTGCTTCATATTGATGTCTATAAAAAGGTTACATATGTGTCTAGCTTCCAAAGATAATTCCATATCATATATGTCAGTTACATCAGAAAAAAAATACCTTTATTCTAAAATACCTGTTTGCTACAATGAGAATAACAAACTGACATTAAACTGTACAAAAGCAAACACATTTTCATAGCAATGATGCTATAATAGCTGTTTAGTTCAAATTTGGGCCATAAGGCTCATCAAGTTTTCTATTTTAATATTTAGACAAGAAAAAGTGGCATACAGAATAAACCAAAGTGACTGCATCAAAAAATGTCTTGATTACTCTTATTATTTTCCTTATATCAGGACCCTCAAGCACAAGCTGTACTGAAGTAATTAGAGCAGTCTTAGATATTCAGGTCATGTTATGTTTTTCCAATATATCACATAATTCAGGAGTGTGTTTCACCATGATTCTTATAATATTCTCTGGGAATACTCTAAGACTTCTCATGCTCATTTCATTTGAGTGCAGATTTGCCATTAATAGAAAAACTGAGATATTGAAACCACACATTGGTGACAATATATGACATAATTCATTATGAAGGCTTACTATCCCTTATCACTGTCCAAAAATTTAGATATGCAGGATACATCTATAACCAAAAATTAAGCATCACTTGAACAGTTTTCTGTTACTGAAGCCAGGTGGCAAGGACCAAGCTGCATTTGTATTTTTAAACACTTTTAACTTCAAAGGCAGAGTGGCTACATTCACAGTGCCTGATAGGAATGGCTGCTGGCCTGTGCATGTTCCCAAATCATGCCAAGGATTTTCGTAAAGTCCTACATGGAGCAGATGAAAATCACACCATGGCCTCATTAAATAATTGCATATTCTAGATGATTGAATTCCAGTACCCAGGTACATCCCCTGACAATTCTTAATTTACTACAGAGGACAAAAACTTCAAGGAATAGAATAGAATAGAATAAACCAGGTTGGAAGAGACCTTCAAGATCATCACGTCCAACCTATCACCCAACACCACCTAATCAACTAACCCATGTAACCAAGCACCCTGTCAAGTCTCCTCCTGAACACCTCCAGTGACAGCGACTCCACCACCTCCCTGGGCAGTCCATTCCAATGGGCAATCACTCTCTCTGTGTAAAACTTCCTCCTGACCTCCAGCCTGAACCTCCCCTGGCGCAGCCTGAGACTGTGCCCTCTTGTTCTGGTACTGGCTGCCTGGGAGAAGAGACCAACCTCTGCCTGTTTACAACCCCCCTTCAGGTAGTTGTAGAGAGCAATAAGGTCACCCCTGAGTCTCCTCCTCTCCAGGCTAAGCAGCCCCAGCTCCCTCAGCCTCTCCTCATAGGGCTTGTGTTCTAAGCCCCTCCCCAGTTTTGTTGCTCTTCTCTGCACACGCTCCAGCAAGTCAACCTCCTTCCTAAACTGAGGGGCCCAGAACTGGACACAGTACTCGAGGTGTGGCCTAACCAGTGCTGTGTACAGGGGCAGAATGACCTCCCTGCTCCTGCTGGCCACACTGTTCTTGATGCAGGCCAGGATGCCATTGGCCCTCTTGGCTGCCTGGGCACACTGCAGGCTCATGTTCATCCTACCATCAACCAGCACCCCCAGGTCCCTCTCTGCCTGGCTGCTCTCCAGCCACTCTGACCCCAGCCTGTAGCACTGCATGGGGTTGTTGTGGCCAATGTGCAGAACTCGGCACTTGGATGTGTTAAATCTCATGCCGTTGGACTCTGCCCATCTGTCCAGCCTGTCGAGGTCTCTCTGCAGAGCCTCTCCACCCTCTAGCAGATCAACTCCTGTCCCCAGCTTGGTGTCATCAGCAAATTTACTGATGATAGACTCAATGCCCTCATCCAGATCATCAATAAAGATGTTAAAGATTCACCCAACCTAGCTGTACATGTTTTCAGTGTAGATACCTTCACCTAAGCTAATTGGACTAAGTTGCTTTCATAGCCAAAAAGCTGGCAGCCTGTGGCTTGGACATCAGCGCTCTGCACTGGGTCAGGAACTGGCTGGAGGGCCGAGCCCAGAAAGTGGTGGTGAATGGTGCCACATCCAGCTGGCAGCCAGTCAGTAGTGCAGTCCCCCAGGGATCAGTGCAGGGTCCCATCCTGTTCAATATCTTTACTGATGATCTGGATGAGGGGATTGAGTGCATCATCAGTAAATTTGCAGATGACACCAAGCTGGGGGGCAGGTGTTGATCTGTTAGAGGGTTGAAGAACTCTGCAGAGAGACCTTGACAGGCTGGGCAGATGGGCAGAGTCCAAGGTCATGAGATTTAACGCATCCAAGCGCTAGGTTCTACACATTGGCCACAACAACCCCATGCAGTACTACAGGCTGGGGTCAGAGTGGCTGGAGAGCAGCCATGCAGAAGGGGACCTGAGGGTACTGATTGACAGTAGGCTGAAGATGAGCCATCAGTGTGCCCAAGTGGCCAAGTAGGCCAACGGCATCCTAGCCTGTATCAGGAAGAGTGTGGCCAGCAGGAGCAGGGAAGTCATTGTGTCCCTGTACGCAGCACTGCTTAGGCCACACCTTGAGTACTGTGTCCAGTTCTGGGCCCCTCAGTTTAGGAAAGATGTTGAGTTGCTAGAACATGTGCAGAGAAGGGCAACAAAAGCTGGTGAGGGGTTTGGAGCACAAGCCCTCTGAGGAAAGGCTGAGGGAGCTGGAGTTGTTTAGCCTGGAGAAGAGGAGGGAGAGGAGACCTTATTGCTGTCTACAACTACCTGAAGGGAGGCTGTAACCAGGTAGGGGTTGGTCTCTTCTCATGGGCACCCAGCAACAGAACAAGAGTACACAGTCTCAAGCTGCACCAGGGGAGGTTTAGGCTGGGTGTTAGGAAGAAATTCTTCACAGAAAGAGTGATTTGCCATTGGAATGTGCTGCCCAGGGAGGTGGTGGAGTCACTGTCACTGGAAGTGTTTAAGAAGAGACTGGATGAGGCCTTTTATATAACAGGACTAAGGACAGTGGTTTTAAACTACAGCAGGGTAGATTTGGATTAGGCATTAGGAAGAAGTTCTTTACTATAAGGGTGGTGATACAATGGGTTGCCCAGATAAGCTGCGGATGACTCATCACTGAATGTGTTTAAGACCTAGCTGGATGAGGCAGTTGGATCTAGAGGGAGGTGTCTCTGCCCATGGCAGGTGGGTTGCAACAAGATTCTCTTTAAGGTCCCTTCCAACTCAAGATATTCTAGAACTCTATTATTCTGTGATTAAGCTCCAGACTTGAGAGATACTTATACTTGAAGTATGAGATAGGAAGCCTCAAGCCAGGTAATAGCAACATTTAGGAATCAAGAATGTTTTAAATCTTATCTTTCCCACACATATAGAAACATGTTTTCACAAGATAAAGAAACTACATGCATTTGGGTTTCATAGCTCCAAATCTCCTATACTTGCAGGTGAGAGTGAGGTTCCTCTCACACATCTGGAAAGTTTAAAGGCATGTAGGCCAAGGAATAACTTGTGTTCATACATTTGGAGAGTTGCTTCACTGTTAGAGCACCAGATGTGTAAGACCTTTTCCTTTACTTTCAGAATACACAGTCCCATGGCTCCCACCTGCTAACACCACAAAACCTTGCTCTGAAGCAAGAGCAACATGCACAACGCAGCACAAAATGAGACCATCCGAAAAGCAATCAAGAAAGCTAATTCCCTTATTTAGTGATAATCATAGTCCTTTATGAGGAGAATAGATTTTGGGTTTCCTTTGTCTTCATAGAATTATAGAATGTTCTGTGTTGGAAGGTGTGACAGTTTAGGCTGTTACAGAAGGGACCCCTGAAGGTCATCTTGTCCAACTCGCTCTGCAGTAAGCAGGGTTATCCTCAACTAGATCAGGCTGCCCAAAGCCCTGTGAAGCCTTACTTTAAATATGTCCAGGGATGGGGCCCACCACCACCCTGGGCAACCTGTTCCAGTGTTCCACCACCCTCAGAGTAAAGAACTTGTTCCTAACATCCAATCTACATCTTTTCTTTTCTAGTTTGAAGCCATTGCCCCTTGTCTTGTCCCCACAAGCCTTTGTAAACAGTCTCTCTCCATCCTTCTTGTAGTGTACTGGAAGGCTGCTATTAGGTCTCTCCAGAGCCTCCTGTTTTCTAGGCTGAACAACCCCAGTTCCCTCAGCCTGTCCTCATAGCAGAGCTGCTCCAACCCCTTGATAATTTTCATGGCCCTCCTCTGGACCCACTCCATCAGGTCCACTGACCAGTACTTGGGCAGCTTGTTCTAGTGCTCTGTCACCTCACAGTGAAAATTTTTTTCCTCGTATTTACACGAAACTTCCTATGCCTCAACTTCCACTCATTGCCCCTTGTCCTGTCATTGGGCACCACAAAGAAGAGCCTGGCTCCATCCTCTTGGGACTCACTCTTTACATATTTGTAAACATTCATGAGGTCACCCCTCAGTCTCCTCTTCTCTAAACTAAAGAGCCCCAGTTCCCTCTATCTCTCCTCATACAGAAGATGTTCCATTCCCCTAATCATCCGCATGGCTCTGCGCTGGACTCTTTCAAGTAGCTCATCATCTTTCTTGAACTGAGGGGCCCAGAACTGGACAAAATATTCCAGATGTGGCCTCACCAACGCAGAGTAGAGGGGGAGAAGAACCTCACTTGACCTACTGGTCACGCCCTTTGTAATCCACCCTAAAATAGCATTGGCCTTCCCTGCCATAACAGTGCATTGCTGGCTCATGGTGATCCTTCCATCCACCAGGACCACCAGGTCCCTTTCACCTTCACTGCTCCCCTTCAGGCCCGTCCCCAACCTATACTGGTGCATGGAGTTTTTTCTTCCTACGTGCAAGACTCTACCCTTGCCCTTGTTGAACTTCATCCAATTTCACCCTACTCAGCTCTCCAACCTGTGGAAGTCTAGCTGAATGACAGCACAGCCTTCTGGTGTGTCAGCCACTCCACCCAGCTTGGTGTCATCAGCAAACTTGCTGACAGTGTACTCTGTGCCTTCATAAACGAATATATTGAACAGTACTGGTCCCAGTACTGACCCCTGAGGGACTCCACTAGACACAGGCCTCCAACTAGGCTCTGTCCTATTGACCACAATTCTTTGACTCCTTCCCTTCAACCAGTTCTCAATCCACCTCACTACCTGATCATCAAGACCACACTACCTCAGTTTAATTGCAAGGATGCTGTGGGAGATGGTGACAAATACCCTACTGAAATCAAGATAGACCATATCCACAGCTCTACCATCATCTATCCACCTGGTTATGTTCTCATAAAAGGCTATCAAGTTGGTTAAACATGACTTCCAAAGGGAAGCCTTGTTGACTACTCCTAATGACCCTTTTGTTCTTGATATGCCTATGGACAGCGCCAAAGATAAGTTGCTCCATCACCTGTTCAGGGTTGGAGGTGAGGCTGACTGGTCTATGGTTACCTGGGCCCTCCCTCTTATCCTTTTCAAAGACTGGAGTGACATTTATCTTCCTCCAGTCCCCAGGCACCTTTCATGTCTGCCATGACCTACCAAAGATGATGGAGAATGGTCTGACAACAACCTCTGCCAGTTCCCTCAGCATCCACAGATGCATTCCATCAGGACCCATGGATTTATGGATGTTCAGATTACTTAACTGTTCCCTAACCTCATCGACCATAAAAAATATCTCCTTTGTCCTGTCCTCCTCTGGGGCCTCAGGGACTTGGGGCTCCTGAGGACAGCCTCCAGCAGAACAGACAGAGACAAAGAAGGAGTTTAGTAATTCCACCTTCTCTGTGTCCTCCATCACCAAGGCACCCATCTCATTCAGCAGTGGGCCTACACTGCCTCTGGTGTTAGCTTTTCTTATAGTTTCATAGTTTCATAGTTTCATAGTTTCATTCAGGGTTGGAAGGGACCACAAGGATCATCTAGTTCCAACCCCTCTGACATGGGCAGGGACACCCCACACTAGATCAGGCTGGACAGAGCCTCATCCAGCCTGCTCTTAAACACCCCCAGGGACGGGGCCTCGACCACCTCCCTGGACAACCCATTCCAGGGTTTCACCACTCTCATGGTGAAGAACCTCCTCCTCACATCTAGCCTGAATCTCCCCACCTCCAGCTTCATTCCATTCCCCCTAGTCCTGTCACTACCTGAGATCCTGAGAAGTCCTTCCCCAGCCTTCCTGTAGGCCCCCTTCAGATACTGGAAGGCCACAATTAGGTCACCTCGCAGCCTTCTCTTCTGCAGACTGAACAGCCCCAACTCCTTCAGTCTGCCCTCATAGGAGAGGTGCTCCAGCCTTCTGATCATCCTTGTGGCCCTTCTCTGGACACGTTCCAGCACCTCCACATCCCTCTTGTAATAGGGGTTCCAGAACTGGACACAGTACTCCAGGTGGGGTCTCACCAGAGCTGAGTAGAGAGGGAGGATCACCTCCCTCGACCTGCTAGCCACACTTCTCCTGATGCAGCCCAGGATCTGATTGGCTTTGCGGGCTGCAAGTGCACATTGAGAGCTCATGTTGAACTTTTTGTCCACCAGCACCCCCAAGTCTCTCTCTTCAGGGCTACTTTCCAGCCAGTCACTGCCCAGCCTGGATTTGTGCCTGGGATTGCCTCGACCCAGACGCAGGACCCTCGACAGGCTGGACAGATGGGCAGAGTCCAACGGCATGAGATTTAACACATCCAAGTGCTGGGTTCTGCACATTGGCCACAACAACCCCATGCAGAGCTACAGGCTGGGGTCAGAGTGGCTGGAGAGCAGCCAGGCAGAGAGGGACCTGGGGGTGCTGGTTGATGGTAGGATGAACATGAGCCTGCAGTGTGCCCAGACAGCCAAGAGGGCCAATGGCATCCTGGCCTGCATCAAGAACAGTGTGGCCAGCAGGAGCAGGGAGGTCATTCTGCCCCTGTAAACAGCACTGGTTAGGCCACACCTTGAGTACTGTCTCCAGTTCTGGGCCCCTCAGTTTAGGAAGGAGGTTGACTTGCTGGAGCGTGTGCAGAGAAGAGCAACAAAACTGGGGAGGGGCTTAGAACACAAGCCCTATGAGGAGAGGCTGAGGGAGCTGGGGCTGCTTAGCCTGGAGAAGAGGAGACTCAGGGGTGACCTTATTTCTCTCTACAACTACCTGAAGGGGGGTTGTAAACAGGCAGAGGTTGGTCTCTTCTCCCAGGCAGCCAGCACCAGAACAAGAGGACACAGTCTGAGGCTGCGCCAGGGGAAGTTCAGGCTGGAGGTCAGGAGGAAGTTTTACACGGAGAGAGTGATTACCCATTGGAATGGACTGCCTGGGGAGGTGGTGGAGTCGCCGTCACTGGAGGTGTTCAGGAGGAGACTTGACAGGGTGCTTGGTTACATGGGTTAGTTGATTGGGTGGTGTTGGGTGATAGGTTGGACGTGATGATCTTGAAGGTCTCTTCCAACCCGGTTTATTCTATTCTATCTGCACTTACAATGGGCAGTTCTTCCTCCCCGTCCCTGGCTTTGACTTCCATAACATCAGGAGTGTGGCTAGAGGCCCTTGCGGTGAAGACTGAGGTAAAGAAGTTATTAAGTACCTCAGCCTTTTCCTCATCACTTGTGACCATGTCACCATTTTCCTTTCTGAGGGGGCCCACACCTTCCCTAGTCTTCTTCTTCCCATTAATATACCTGTAAAAGTTCTTAGTGTTTCCTTTAATCTCCCTGGCTAGATTCAATTCAAACTCTGCTTTGGCTTTCCTGACCAGGACTCTTGCTGCTCGGCCAGCTTCCTTGTATTCCCCCTGTTCTAGCTGTCCTTCCCTCCACTTCCTGTAGAGTTTCCTTTTAAGTAATAGTGTGTCCAGTAGCTCCTTGCCCATCCAGGCAGGCCTCCTAGCATTCTTACCTGCTTTTCTCTTTGTTGGTACACAGAGCTCCTGGACACAGAGGAGGTGGTCCTTGAATACTGACCAGCTGTCCTGGGTCCCTCTTCCCTCCAGGGCTTTGTCCCATGACACTTTGGCTAGCAGATCCCTGAAGCGATCAAAATCTGCACGCCTAAAGTCTAGGGTCGTGAGCTTGGAATACTTCCTCCTGATTGCCCTGAGGATGTTAAATTCAACTGCTTCGTGGTCACTGCAGCCAAGGCCGTCTATGAGCCTCACATTGCTTACCAGCCCTTCCCTGTTGGTGAGAACAAGGTCCAGCATAGCACCATTTCTTGTTGCTTCCTCCACCATTTGGAGGAGGAAGTTGTCTTCTATGCAGTCCAGGAACATCCTGGATTGCTGGTGCCTTGCTGTGTTGTCCCTCCAGCAGATATCCGGGTGGTTGAAATCACCCATGAGGACCAGGGCTTGTGACCTGGAAGCTGCTTCTATTTGCCTGTGGAGGGCCTCATCTGCTTGGATCTGCTGGTCAGGTGGCCTGTAGGAGACCCCCACAGTAATATCTCCTTCCCCTGTCCTGCCTTTAATTTTGACCCATACACTCTCAACATACTTGCAACATACTTGAAGAAGTATGTGAGGGCAATCTGGCTGCAATATCTGTCACTGCATTGATCACCAGGGTTGATTCAGCTGATCTGGCTGGCTAGAGAAGTGTCCCCCTCCTTCCTCATTGCTCCATGTGCGTCCCTCCTGAAACTGCATGCTCGGTCAAAGAGGATCAACCTTCCTCGATAGAGACAGTACCATTCATCAGTCAAGGGTATATGGTAGCTATGCTCCCTTCATAGAATCTCCAAACAAAAATATTCATTAATATCAATATTCATTAATATCAAACAAAACCCAAAAGTAGAGCAAAAGGTCAGAAATTCAGGCAGTCCAACTGTTCAAGTCTACAGAGCCAGCTCCTGATGGCTATTCTTGTTCTTTATCCGAAGTTTGGGAAGTTCAAAGTGGCTTCATTATTCTGTACAACACAGTGGCTCAGAGACTGTTGTTACTGAGTGGAGCTAAGTCTAGCTGGCAGCTGGTCACAAGTGATGTTCCTAGGACTCATTTTTTGAGGCCAGTTCTATATAATATCTTTATCAGTAATGAATGAAAGAAATGAATGTGCCCTCAGTAAACTTGCAGATGACACCAAGTTGGATGAGTGTGTTGATCTTCTGGAGGGTAAGAAGTTTCCATACTGGCATATGAACAGTGTGAATCAATGAGACAAGGCCAGTTGTGTGAGGTTTGACAAGACCACGTACCAAGTTCTACACTTCAGTCACAACAATCCCATGCAACCCTACAGGCTTGGGGAAGAGTAACTAGAAAAATGTCTGTCAGGAAAGGACCTGGGAGTGCTTCTTGATAGCTTACTGAATATGAGTCAGCAGTGCATCCAGGGGGGCAAGAAGGCCAAGAGCATCCTGGCCTATTTTGAGAATAGTGTGGCCAGTAGGACTGGGAAGTGATTATCCCCCTTCACTCAGCACTGGTAAGGGTTTTGGGCCTCTCACTACAAGGATATTGAGGTGCTGGACCAGGTCCAAAGAAAGAAAATGAAGCTGGTGAAGAGTCTATAGAAAAATTTTTATGAGAGGCTGAGGGAACTGAAGTTGCTTAACATGGAGAAAAGGAGGCTCAGAGAAGACCTTATTGTTCTCTACAACTACCTGAAAGGAGATTGTAACAAAGTGGGAGTCAGTCTCTTCTCATAAGAGGAAAGTGATGCAACAAGAGGAAATGTTCGCAAGTTACACGAGTGGAGGTTTAGATTGGATATTAGGAAATATTTCTTCACTGAATAGGTTGTAGAACATTGGAACAGGCTTCCTGGGAAAGTGGTTGAGTCACCATCCCTTGAAGTATTTAAAAGAGTGTAGATGTGGTGCTTAGAGACACAGTTTAGTGGTATGTTTGGCAAAGTTAAGTTGATGATTAGCCTCAGTAATCTTAAAGGTTTTTTCCAGCCAAAATGATGCTATGATTCTGTGACGTGCCTTTTCCTTAAGTTTACTAAGCTGCTGCACAATCCAATGATTAATCTATACAACCTGATAAATTATCAGAAGTCCTTGCTACAAGATCTTCCAAGTTCATAGATTAGTTATTTCACCAATATAAGATGGAGACTATCTGAACACCCATGCTGAGTGTTTTGAGTTTTGCCAGTATTTTGCCTGCAATTATTTTAATTGCTACATATATCTCTTAATTTATCTACTTTATCTTAATTTATTAGTCCCAATGCCAATGTCATCCTTTCTGGATGACACAAAACTCTCACTTTGCTCTTTGTGTTGGTTTTATTTTGTGTTCAGTGTACATCCTCTCCCCACTGATCTCTTCTTTAGAATAGAATAGAATAGAATAGAATAGAATAGAATAGAATAGAATAGAATAGAATAGAATAGACCAGGTTGGAAGAGACCTTCAAGATCATCGTGTCCAACCTATCATCCAACACCACCCAACCAATTAAACCATGCAACCAAGCACCCTGTCAAGTCTCCTCCTGAACACCTCCAGCGATGGTGACTCCATTCCAATGGGCAATCACTCTCTCTGTGTAAAACTTCCTCCTGAACTCCAGCCTAAACCTCCCTTGGTGCAGCCTGAGACTGTGTCCTCTTTTTCTGGTACTGGCTGCCTGGGAGAAGAGACCAACATCTGCCTGTCTACAACATCCCTTCAGGTAGTTGTAGAGAGCAATAAGGTCACCCCTGAGTCTCCTCTTCTCCAGGCTAAGCAGCCCCAGCTCCCTCAGCCTCTCCTCATGGGGCTTGTGTTCTAAGCCCCTCCCCAGTTTTGTTGCTCTTCTCTGGACATGCTCCAGCAAGTCAACATCCTTCCTAAACTGAGGGGCCCAGAACTGGACACAGGACTTGAGGTGTGGCCTAACCAGTGCAGTGTACAGGGGCAGAATGACCTCCCTGCTCCTGCTGGCCACACTGCTCCTGATGCAGGCCAGGATGCCATTGGCCCTCTTGGCTGCCTGGGCACACTGCAGGCTCATGTTCAGCCTACCATCAACCAGCACCCCCAGGTTCCTCTCTGCCTGGCTGCTCTCCAGCCACTCTGACCCCAGCCTGTAGCACTGCATGGGGTTGTTGTGGCCAACGTGCAGAACCCGGCATTTGGATGTGTTAAATCTCATGCCGTTGGATTCTGCCCATCTGTCCAGCCTGTCGAGGTCTCTCTGCAGAGCCTCTCCACCCTCTAGCAGATCAACTCCTGCCCCCAGCTTGGTGTCATCAGCAAATTTACTGATGATGGACTCAGTGCCCTCATCCAGATCATCAATAAAGATGTTAAAGAGGATGGGGCCCAGCACTGATCCTTGGGGCACACCACTAGTGACTGGCCACCAGCTGGATGTGGCACCATTCACCACCACTCTCTGGGCTTGGCCCTCCAGCCAGTTCCTAACCCATCGCAGTGTGCTCCCGTCCAAGCCATGGGCTGACAGCTTGGCCAGGAGTTTGCTGTGAGGGACAGTGTCAAAGGCCTTGCTGAAGTCCAGGTAGACCACATCCACAGGCCTCCTCACATCCACCAGGCAGTCATCTGATCATAGAAGGAGATCAGGTTGGTCAGGCAGGACCTACCATTCATAAATCCATGCTGGCTGGGCCTGATCCCTTGGCCATCTTGTAAGTGCTGTGTGATTGCACTCAAGATGACCTTAAATCTCAGGGAACAGTTTTCATAAAGTTCTCCACATCTGTCTTTTTAAAAATAAAGCCTCATCATTGCCATCAACCTGTGTTTGTTTTTGAATCTAGTTTAAACTAAATCAGATCAGGATTAAAAGCTGTCTGCTATAATTAGAATTTACATTATCTCTCTACCATGTACCAGACTAAAATTGGCAAAAGGACTACCTTCTGTAAGTGAATACAGAAGAAAAGTTCCAGCCCTCAAACCCAGCTATATCAGGTGCCTGTCAGCACAAAATATAAACTTGTATGCATGTCTAAATCCTGTCTGGAGTCGCATTAGATTTCTGACATAGAATGTCATAACTAATTTTATATTGTCTCAGTCCAGAGAGGGAAACAGACTCAGTTCTTTTGAATACTCCCATGTTATGAATTTAGAGGCACAAACGAGGCCAAAATATCAACAGCTAGATTATTTATTACACAAATAAAGTGGATGGATCAGAAGGGGAGAGAGAGAAAATAGAGAGTGAGAGAGAGAAGAGGAAGAGAGAAGAGGAAAGGAAAGGAATTATATTACCACACCCCTCACCCCCCAAGACAGTTTGAGTCTGTGGAGGGAGGATTCTGCAGTTTTGGAAGGGAGAAGTTGTTGGGTCTGTGCAGAAACGCTACTCTGAGCAGCCTCTTCAGCTCCATGAATTGTAGCTGGCAGAACTTAGGACACAGAGAGAGGGTTCCTCTTGGTCTGCTTCTTCCAGGCTACATGGTGATGTCTTTGTCATTTTTTTCTGTCCTGGTATTCTCTCCATTCTTCTTCAGAGCAACATCACCCCGGTCCTTTCCTTCTCTCGTGTTTTCCTTCTCAGTGGCACTGTCCATGTCGTTTCCTTCTCCCGTGTTTTCCTTCTCCTGTGTTTTCCTTCTGCTGAGCCAGTAGTTGCTCAGATCTTTTATACAGTTTTTAGGTATGAGTCCAGGTGGTGAATATGCATATTCCAGAGAGAATCAACGGCAGTGGCCTCTGCCCATTATTTCCAGTGAGGCATCTTTATCTGTGCACCTTCCCGAGTGCCGTTCCAGTGACGTCTGCCCAATACACCTCAGCTATTGTCTGGGCAAGCAGCAAAGGTGATTTTATCTTTGTTGAGTCACACCAAGAGAGACAAGATTTAGTCTCTCACATATATTAAGAGGAAGGGGAAAATTAGATTTAAATTGGCTTAATCTTGAATTTGTAAACCTTAATGATAAAAGTTGTAAAATGATATATTCTTGAGAGACTGAGATTTATTGAACTTTCTTTTTTTTCCAGTAAAGAAGTCCACCAGGAAAGGTAGTTCTGTGGCATTTTCTGTTTCTACTTACTGGCCTGGCTCAAATGAGGAATTTAAAAAGTGACTACAGAACAAAAATCAGTCAGGAACGTTTATGTCAGCTTTTTTTTTTTTTTTTTAAGAACCAAAGTACTGATTCATTGAAAAGACACTTTGAGCTTGGCACAGATTTTTAAGTCAATTCTTCCTTTGTTTAAACTTTTTTGCCCATTCCAGTTCTGACAAAGACCCTGTCAGTAGTACCATCAGGGAAAGTGGTCTCTGGCAGGTTCAACTTTGGTGGTAAGGTTCGCGTATAAAGTTTGCTAACAAAATCCGGCACTCACCAACCCACACTGACCACATGTGATGAGTTTCCAGAAAAACTCTTCAGCATGATGAATCCAGACTGATGAGTTTTTTTCTACTCTTGTGAAGGCAGGAGAAAAATCCTTAGTGACAGGGGAATCTTGGGGGCAGGCTTGCCAGCAATTGTGATTGCAGAATTTTAAAACTTCAGAATTTAGGACATTAGAACAAAGCCAATTGTTCTCTTGTGTAATTATCCAATAGTATTTATAAGTAAAGTAGGCATCTAAATTCATGCTTAGGCTTATTTAAAGTGTCCATTTTGGATGTGAACTATTTTGCAGACAGGGACTGTTCTTACATATATTCTTATTACGTTGCTACTTTCTGTTGTTACAGTATTTTATCCATAGAAAACAAACATGGAATTCCATGTTTGAAAGCTTTAAGTGGTCAAATATAAAAAATGTATATATATATTCAAACAATGTAGAAGTTTGCATTGCAATAGGGATTAATAATTTTTAATATTATTCTAATTCTAGGGTAATAGCTACACTAGAGAAATGAGGCATCCAGACTCCCTGGTGGCTGCATTAAGATCTGCTCTTTCGCCTGAGGGAGCTGGGATTTTTTAGCCTAGAGAAGAGGAGGCTCAGGGGAGACCTTATTGTTGTCTACAAGTACCTGAAGGGTGATTGTGGCCAGGTGGGGGTTGGTCTCTTCTCCCAGGCAACCAGCACCAGAACAAGAGGACACGGTCTCAAACTGCTCTAGAAGAAGTTTAGGCTCGAGGTGAGGAGAAAGTTCTTCACTGAGAGAATTGTTAGCCATTGGAATGGGCTGCCCAGGGAGATTGTGGAGTTACCATCCCTGGAGGTGTTCAAGAGGGGATTGGATGTGGCACTTGGTGCCATGGTTTAATCATGAGGTCTGTGGTGACAGGTTGGACTTGGAGGTCTCTTCCAACCTTGGTGATTCTCTGATTCGGTGATTCTGTGATACACAATTTGTCAAATGTAAAATTATTATCACAGCTTGAGTAGGAAAAATCATAGAAAAATATTGAATTCACGCTGCTTTGTAATCAACATGACAGTCTTGAGAGAAGTATAGCCAGAAACATAGCCTAAAGTTCATAAATACATTATCTACAATTTTTTTCTCCTTATCTTTTACTGCTTTTCCACCATAAGCTTTGGTCAATGTTTTCCCTACATTTATATATTGTCCTCCAAGTAAATCTTTCTAAACCTAAACATATTTTAAATAACCAGGCCACCTGCATTCAGTATTTCTAGAGGTGTTTGAGGGATGTGGAAGAACCACTCTCTGGCTCCAGCACCATCCTTAATTTGACTTGCATGCTTAAATTCTCTTGCAGACAACTAGCATTACTCAGAACTTAAAATCAAGCATGTGCTTAAGTCCTTTGGTGAATGGTATTATTGTCTGTAGAACTCATTCCAGATATTAACAGTAGACCCACCCAAAGATATCCAGTTAGAAAGTTTTTAAAAGTTTTATTGCATGAAGAAGTATTGATTCTGTTGGAGCTCTGGCTGGAGAGCTCCCAGACAGAGAGGGACCTGGGTGTGCTGATCGACAGCCACCTGAATATGAGCCAGCAGTGTGCTCAGGTGGCCAGGAGGGCCAATAGCATTCTGGCCTGCATTAGGAATAGTGTGGCCAGCAGGAGCAGGGAGGTCATAGTGCCCCTGTACTCTGCTCTGGTTAGGCCGCACCTTGAGTACTGTGTCCAGTTCTGGGCCCCTCAGTTTAAGAAGGACATTGAGACACTTGAGCGTGTCCAGAGAAGGGCAACAAGGCTGGTGAGAGGCCTTGAACACAAGCCCTATGAGGAGAGGCTGAGGGAGCTGGGATTGTTTAGCCTGGAGAAGAGGAGGCTCAGGGGTGACCTTATTGCCCTCTACAACTACCTGAAGGGTGGTTGTAGCCAGGAGGGAGTTGGCCTCTTCTCCCAGGCAACCAGCACCAGAACAAGGGGACACAGTCTCAAGCTGCGCCAGGGGAGGTTCAGACTCGAGGTGAGGAGGAAGTTCTTCACCGAGCGAGTCATTCGGCATTGGAATGGGTTGCCCAGGGAGGTGGTTGAGTCATCGACCCTGGAGGCGTTCAAGGGGAGATTGGACATGGCACTTGGTGCCATGGTCTAGTCATGGGGTCTGCGGTGTCAGGTTGGACTCGATGATCCTCGAGGTCCTTTCCAACCTGGGTGATACTGTGAAAATGTGAAAATACTGTGAAAATGTCTGACCTTTTTTTTGTTGTTTGTTTGTTTCAGTTTGGATTTGCAGGGAGAAGTTTTGTAGTTAATCATTTCATGGGAATGTTAATGATGAGACAAAAGTCAATCTTTTTTCCAGCTGGAAAAAGTTGAGTGCTTTGTATTAATCAATCAAGTGTCAATTTGAGGCATACAATAAAAATAATAACTATGTTACTCCAGTCAACTCTGCTTAGCCATCTCTATCACCTGTGATGTCTTCAGAGTTCACTGACTGAGTTCAGATCACTGACATAGTTTTCTGGAGGAATAATACAATTTTTCTTTTTAAACACTAAGGCCTAATGGTATGGACAGGGATGAACCACAGCAGTCACCTAATTGCTTAGAGATTTTGGTCTAAAGTTGACATTTCTATTTTCATTCATTCAATATTATTTAGCCTTTTGAAATAGTGAAAGAAGATCTGTTGAAGAAGTTACACTGTGTTTATGAAAAAAATATTTATTTTTTTTCATAAAGGGAGTTTGGAAAGGAGTTTGCTCAACAGCTGAGAAGATAAACATCTGACACACAATGTTATTTGTCAGCAAGCTGACACGTATTTAATGTTTACAATGACTGGAGCTTAATATTTAGAGTACAATACAAAAGACTTGGAAACCTGGAAAGGAAGGAAAAGCAAATCTATGGCTGCAGATATCCCATCCTCCATCCACCAGTCCATGACTTCACAAAGATCACATACCTACAGATCAGGCAGTTGTGATTGTTCTCTACACATTGCAAAAACTGTTTATTTTTTTTTAAATCTTCTCTCAACCCCCTCCCCCCCCCCACCTTATGCCTTCTAGTACATAACAAAATGTATCAGCACTGGTACATAACAAAATATATTGGCACGGGTACATAACAAAATATATCGGCACTGATGGCTTTCTAAGGAGAAGTTGCCATGAGAAGAGTTAGACAGGCTAGAATGTCAATCCATGAGGTGGAACATAAAAGTGATGGCAAGTATTTGTGGTTGTTATCTTCTATTCCTGACTGAATGTTGCTTTTCTGGCTTCTCTGTGTTTCTGTCAAGTATCCATTAAGCAATGATACTCAACTAAGGTTGTGTATGCTATTGGTATAACATGTTTTGGTGTCATCATACATGCCAGAATTCATTGAAACTGCATAGGAGTGGATTCCTCTGTCTTTCCACAGTTATTATTTCTGGAAATCAAGTTAATTCAGTTAAACTTGGTAGACTGTATTTCTGAGCTTCAGTTATAGACTTTGTATTGACTACTGTGTGAAAATACATCTTGCAGCCAAATTTGCAAATAAGCTGAAGTCATAAAGAAAATATCAGACATAGCAGTTGTGAGAGACAGGAGCACTACACATAAAATGAATGCGCAGTGCCCCGCCTCGGGGGGACCAGTGGTAGGGTGTTCTCAGCGGAGGGCCCGCGCCGCTGAAACCTGCTTCCTTTGGCCCCCTGCCAGAGCCTCAGTTTGGCGAAACTCAGAGCGCAATGTAAGGCCTGTCTGTTCGGTGGGGCGGTTAAAACACCGTTGGATTATTCTTAGCAATAGGATACGACTCGGGGATTTGAGGGGTTTTATTTTATTTTCTTGTTTATAAGATCCTCGATTCTAAAGGGTTCTGTATTTTTCTGATGTTTAGGATTGTCGTTCCAGAAGTGTGGCACAGATGAACAATAGCGGGAGGCTGATATTAATTTGATTTGCTTAATTTTCCACCAGGCATTGTGCATGTGAATAAGAGTACAACAATATCATCTTGTAATCATAGATTCAGGATGACTATTTCCTCCTTGGTAGGGAGCACACTTCTTAATCAGCTCTCTGTGATTTCAAATACAGAGCATCGTCTCAGGCATGTCACCTTGTGTTTAGCAAACTAATTGCACATTTTCCAATTTGAAGTTATCTGGGTTCTTGCCAATTTAGGCTGAGTTTACTTACTGAACTATAGACAGTTTGGAAAGGTGTGGGGTTTTTTTTGTTGTTGTTGGTTTTTTATTTGTTCTTGTTGTTGTTTTAAAACCTGCTGTGCTAGAGGGAAATGAAGTCTTGACTTTGATGTTCATAGTGCCTTTACAGCAGTAGAGTAGGACAAAATGTGTCTCCCCAGGTCTCCCTCAGAGAAGAGCAGTGGGATATGGGTATCAGCCTTTGGGGATAGGATGTCTCTAGGTGGAACTTGTGGTTGAGGATTCTCACTACCATCAGATCCTGGTTGCCAGGACATTGCCCTTAAGGGCTACTGGAATTAACTCAAAATGTCCTGTGCTAATTTACAGCTTGCTTTATTGCCTTGATCACAAGAGCATCTAGAAGTTTAAAAGCAGGGTTGTCAAATTTTTCTCTCAGGGTAAGCTACCCAGCCTCTTTTGAACTTCTTTCATGGCCTTACAACAAGGTCCCTTCTCTGTTACATGTCTTGTCTTTGTTACTGAGAAGAGTAACTCATGAAGCTGGTTTCCTACAGTTTTATATTTTCTGTTCAATACACTGAAATACTCTTATTTCTCTCCAAGATTCTTTGCTTTCTGACCTGCTGGAGAGGAAGGGACACTATTTATTGTGGCTAAATCATGTATGTGTCAATTAGCTACTAATTTATGAAATGCTGTTTTGTCAGACAGTAGTTGTATCTTGCATTCTGAACATACATGCAGGAAAGACAAGAGAAAATCCCTGTATATATCAATCTTAACGGGGGCCCCAAGAGGGACACTGATCTAACAATTGATTAAAATTATGAGACTTCCATCAAGAAGTAGCTAACACATTTTTATGGTTACTAGAGTCTAACAGTTGACAGAAATATAGAATGGTTATGCAATCAGTCTAATAAAATACACCTTACAACTTTGGGAAATGAAGGGGAAAATAACCCTAAAGTTAGACACTCACATACTGTAGCCAAAACATTTTGAAGAATACTTTTCAAGGATAAGAAGTACTTCAGATTAAGAAAAATAAATACATACATACATACATATATAAGGGCTACTTAGAATCTTGTTTTCTGCCAAAGACAATTTCAGTGAATACTTTAATCAAGCCTTCTTTATACATTATACATCCATCATGTATACATGGCAATGCAAATTCTATATGCTAATCTCTGCGTGCCTGTCACAGAATCATTGTTTGTATTCATAACTAAGGCTGTTGGGTTTTTATTCTGAATGCAATCATTCAGCTACTTGAGAGCCCAAGTTTATGTTATACAAAATTATAATGCTTTCTCTTTAAATTTAGAAAACAGCTTCTTAAAAACTGCATATAAAATAATTCATAAATTGATTGATTTAAAATGAAGATTTTAAGAACTGTGCTAATATATTTCAGGGTATGTTTCTTTTCCCTAATAAAATGGCTTGGTAGCATACTAGTACTTGACTTCTTGCTTACAAAGTATGGAAGGAAATGGTGGCCCTTGTAAATTAAAAGAGCAATTTGCATAATGCCAGAAGGGATCATTAGGCTTATTTATTTTGCATAACTGCATAACACACAGTATAGAATTTCAATGAGTACTTTTGACATGTATTTTATGGCTATAGACTGAAAGTGTACCTTTTAAACCTAAACTTGATTTAAGCACTTTAACCTCACAGCATCCAGAACACCCTAGGAAAGGTGTTGCATCTTCTAGTTTGAAGTCATCTTCTTTAACTACCCATTTTACCATACATTTTCAAAACAGATGGCCAAGAGAAGGTGAGGATAATGTAGGCTTTGCAAGAAGGATTGGGAGATATGCCAGGAAAGGTAGAGTATGAAAAAGGGAGAGAACATCAAACAGTGAAGATTAAGAGACATTTGACGTTAAGGAAATCTATAGGAGGAAGGAAGAAATATATAACCATTTCAATTACTTTCTACTGTTCTGGGGAAGAAAAACAGTTGCAAATCCAATTCAGCAAGCCAATCCGTTCCACAGGCTTTGCACTACTGATAAGTAAACACTCAAGGCCACAAGATCTGAACAACTACATCACCCAGGCAACACTAGGAGTGGGTGAGGCAAATAAGAAAAGAACCATTGTTAAAAAAAAATCAGCCTAGTTTAATCTTGAACAACAAACACTGAAATGCTCAAATCGTACCCTTTCACATGATATAACTTATGGAGTAGACTTAACAAAATTGAAGTAGTATGAGCATCCAAAGATTGGGTTGGATTTCTTGAAAATTGCATATTAGTTGTCATGATTGCTAGATTTAACATCCCTTCAAGTTCACCTGGCTACAGCTTTTTCAGTCAATGGTTCCTCAGCTGAAAAAAAAAAAATGCTATTTTTTAAAAGCCCAAATATTCCAGGAAAATGTGTTAATAAAAACAAACAAGCAAACAAAAAACCACAACAAAACAAAACAAAAAAAAACCACCAGGTTCACTCTGTGGCAGCTCTTCCACTTTTGGATCTGGGTTACTGGTGTAGATAACAGTTTGGGTGTCCATATATTTGAGGGCCCATGGCTGTGAGACTCTTCATCTTATTTACAGAGTGCAGTTATCAAGTCAGTATAACTCAGATTAGCAACAAAATCTTTTGGGGGAAATAAAGGTTGTGCTTTTTTTTCTTTTTATATATCATATGTTTTCAACGATCATGGTATTTTAAATGTATGGTTCTGAACATTTGTAACTGTGATAGAAAGTTTACTTCAGGTCCACAGCTAAGACTAATATGGTATTACTGTGGGTTTGTTGTTTTGTTTTTACCTTAAAAGTGTTGCTATGCACTGTCAGCTTCAATTTTAACTGATTTTGACAAAGAAATAAAAATATGAGGAACTGGGAAGATGAGAGAAAGAGTAAGGAATTTATATATTATCTGACTTGGAGTTACATTGCTTTATTTGGTGGTAGATGTTGGTATTTTAGGAAAAAAACAAGATTAATTAACATAGTCCAAGCACTAAAAATTGCTGTTGATTTATAAATTCTATATCTTTTTACAAACTATTCAGATTTTGCTTCTAAGTGTAGACCTATTTCTATTATAGCTGTGAAGTGCTGAGCTCCCTCTTGTGACTAGCACCTGAACGTTATTCTGATTTTGAGACTACACATCATGTATACTCTTGAAAGCAGCAGAACTGTTTCAGGCAGGGGATTCCATCAGGTCAACTCTACTTGCATTTATTAATCTCTAGAAAATGATGGCAACGGCTATCTGGAAAGAATACAGATGTGGAGTTTTCCTCATTTTTGGTAAATCACCCTTTGTATAGCTGGTTTTTCAAAGGCAAATCAAAAAGATCTCCTCAAAACTTTCTATTTCTAATGGTAGATCTGTGTGTTCAAGGATATTATTTGATCATCCCCTCAAAATGATGATGCAATAAACATGATACAGATAGCTGACGATCAAATGCAAACTAAATATAAAATTACCAACCACAGAGCCAGGAAATACAATCCATCATATCTGACAGCAATTTCCTTTCAGGCTTGTAAGATTATATTTCTTTGTTTACATTTGGTGATTCACTTAGTATGGTTCATTAGCATAGGCATGGCCATTTATATATGATCTGTGTTGCATGTGTATAGCTTATTGTGAAATGGTATTAGGACTATTTATTTTTACGTAACTATGCACACAGTATACTTGCAATAATATATCAGTAGCAATCACATTTCATTTGATACATATATGTTGATAGAAATGATTTGCAGTAGAAGACTGAATATAAGGAAAAGTCTGAAATGTACAGAACAAGAGGAGTATAAGTCAATATGCTCTTGTTTAGCATTCTGATCTAAAACAAAAGTTCTTGGAGGCTGCTTCTTGATGAGTGAGAACACAGTCATCTGAGTTATATGATCATATCTAGGAAGCAAACATCTGTGGACAATGTAATCTATTGATTTCCAATAGCCTTCAATCTTCTTGCATTTAAAAGAGAGCTATAAAGAGGTAAATTTCTTATCCTCAAGTAAAAAGAGCAGCAAAGGAACAATTAAAAGATACCTTTCTTAATAGAATTATTTGTAAGTACATCCATTTTCACCATACTAAGATCTGATATTACCTAGTAACAAGAACTCCAGGCTGCCTCAGTTAATGTGATTCCCATCATCCAACAGTCTGAAAATAGACTTACGCTTACAATTGCTACCATTGCAAAGGGACCCAAACCTAGCACTGGATAGAAATCTCCCATTTTCTCAGGCTACCCCAAGAACAAATTTTATCGCATCTAATGCACACGTAAGCACATGTTGCTGCGACAAAACAAATATCTTTGCTAATCTCATTATCCACAGATGCAGTAATGTATTTTTTGAGGCAAAAGTAAAACACACACCCTGAACCCAGTGGTTCTTACTCATACCAAGCCACTGCTGAAGTGGACTGGAGCCTCAAACAGTGTAGAGTTACAGTTTAATGAATGCTAGTTCTTCTGTATAGGAGAAATTCATATGCTTTCATACTCTCTCAGCTTCATTTCCTTCCAAGGCTCATTAATTTTGAAAAGAGCTAGCTTTCTTACCCTTGCCTCCTAGTAGGTGGTGTTGCACTAGCATAAATATAAGGGTATTTATATTTTTAGCTGGGAGAAGAGGAAAGGAGTATGATAAAGTTCAGTTGCTCAGCCAAAGAGGTTTGGCTAAGTATCCACATTAAGCCTAAGGAAAACGTCAATAGATTTCATGGTGGTCACCGGCTTGCCTAAATTTGCCACATAATATTTCTGTTACTGTGCAGCAGGCATGGACACTTGTAACTGCACAGGACCCTAGCAATTTGTATGGATTTAGATGCTGTGCCTGTCACAATGTGACCACACAGTGAAGAAACAAACTATCTTTTCCTTTCTCAGAGTCCCAGGTTTATCCACTGCAATTAGGGACTCTCTCCTCAGAGTGGAGCATGTTATAAATAAAGCATTAATTCTGATGTGTTCAAGTTACTGAGTGTGGAGGTGTTTTTTGACACACAAAAAAAAAAAGTAATAAATAATACTGTATTTTAAAATATACCCAGAAAGTTGAGAACTTAAATTTTGGAGGATTCACCCAAAATAATGAGTAAAAATTACTTTGAATCTGCAAAATGCTACAAAAGCAGTCAAAGGACTTTGTACTAATTAATAGAGCAGGACTGGTTGGGGACATTCAGGTCAGAAACAGCCTTGGCAACAGTGACCATGATATGGTGGAGTTTAGAATCAAACAGGGTAAAAGCAGGGCTATAAGTAGGATTACAACCCTGGAATTCTGCAGGGCTAACTTTGTACTCTTCAGAGATATACTTGCAGAAATCCCATGGGCTAAGACTCTGGAGGATATAAGAGCCCAAGAAAACTGGTCAATTTTTAAATGCCTTCTGGCCCAAGATATGTATGTTCCCTTGACTAAAAAATAGGACAGGCATGCCAGGAGATCCGCATGGATGAGCAAGGAACTTCTGAAGGAAATCTCATGGAAGAAAGATACAGCTCATGGAAGGAGGGGCTTGTCACTTAGAAGAACTGTAGAGCAGCTGTCAGGGCATGTAGGAAGGCAACAAGGAATGCTAAAGCCCTCTTGGAACTAAGGCTGGCAAAGGAAGTTAAAGAGAACAAGAGGGGCTTCTTCAACTACATCAGTAGGAAAAGGAAGAATAGGGAAGGTGTGGGCCCACTGCTGAACGAGGAAGCAGCCCTGATGACTGAGGATGAAGAGAAGGCAGAGATGCTGAATGTCTTCTTTGCTTCAGTCTTCACTCCTAGGACTGAGCTCCATATGAATTCCAGACCTTGAATGAAGGAGAAGAAGCCTGGAGGAGGGAAGACTTTCCACTAGTCAGTGAAGACTGGGTTAGAGATCAGTTATACAAACTGAATATTCATAAGTCCATGGGCCCTGAGGAGATGCACCCAGGAATGCTGAGTGAGAGAGCTGCTTGATGTTGTTGCTCCACCACTCTCCATCATTTTTGCAAAATCCTGGCAGACAGGAGAGGTGCCTGAGGACTGGAGGAAAGCCGATGTCACTCCAGCCTTCAAAAAGGGCACAAAAGAGGTTCCAGGAAACTACAGACCTGCCAGCCTCACTTCCGTCCCTGGAAAAGTTCTGGAGGTCATCTCTAGGCACTTGGAAGAGCAGAAGATGATCAGCAGCAGTCAGCATGGATTAACCAAGGGGAAATCCTCCTTGACTGATAGCCTTCTATGATGTCGTAACTGAATGGTTTGAATCAGGGAAACCAGTGGATGTAGTCTACCTTGCTGTTAGGCATTTGATACAGACTCCCATAACATCCTTGTGAGCAAGATCAGGAAGTGTGGGATAGAAGAACAGACAGTGAGGTGGATTAGGAACTGGTTACACAATAGAGTCCAAAGAGTAGTGGTCTATGGTGCCAAGTCCAGCTGGAGACCTGTAACTAGTGGAGTCCCCCAGGGATCAGTGCTGGGTCCAGTCCTCTTCAACATCTTCATCAATGACATTGATGGGGGGACAGTGTCTGCTCAGCAAGTTTGATGATGATACCAAACTGGAAGGCTTGGCTGATACAGCTGAAGGTTGTGTGGCCATTCAGCAAGACTTGGACAAACTAGAGAGCTGGGCAGAGAGGAACCTAATGAGGTTCAACAAGGATAAGTGCAAAGTCCTGCATCTGGGAAGGAGTAAGAAACTGCACCAGCATAGGTTAGGAGGGGATGTGCTGGAGAGCAGCCCCGTGGGGAAGGACCTGGGAGTCCTTGGAGACAACATTATCCATGGGACAGCAATGTGCCCTTGTGGCCAAGAAGGCCAATGGGATCCTGGGGTGCACTAAAAGGAGTGTGTCCAGCAGATTGAGGGAGGTTCTCCTTCCCCTCTACTCTGCCCTGGTGAGACCTGACCTGAAACAGTGTCCAGTTTTGGGCTCCCCAGTTCAAGAGGGACAAGAATCTACTCAAGAGCGTCCAAGAGAGGGCTACCAGAATGTTTAAGGGACTGGACAACATGCCCCATGAGGAGAGGCTGAGAGCCCTTGGGCTTTTTAGTCTGAAGAAGAGAAAACTGAGATGGGATTAAATAAATGTTTTTAAATATCTGAGGGCTGGGTGTCAAGAAGGAGGGGACAGGCTCTTCTCAATTGCACCCTTTAATAGGACAAGGAGCATTGGATATAAACTACAATACAGGAGGTTTCATCTCAACATGAGGAGGAATTTCTTCACTGTGAGGGTTGCAAAGCACCTCCCCAGAGAGGTTGTGGAGTCTCCTTCTCTAGAGACTTTCAAGTCCCATCTGGATGTGTTCCTGTGCAACCTGTGCTAGATTCTATGGTCCTGCTCTGGCAGGGGGGTTGGACTAGATGATCTCTGGAGGTCCCTTCCAACCCCTGACATCCTGTGATCTGATAGCTAATACAGAAAGCACTTGCAGTCCATAACTGCTAATTTGTTGTCTGGAAGGACCTCAAAACTGGTATTTTCCCTTTTGGTTTTGTATGTAATATTCAAAGACTGTGTATATGTATGGTGGGAACTTGTTAAAAAGGAGTTCCAGAAGTTAATCAAAGTAAAAGAGAATGAAGAGGAATTGGTTATGTCCTTGATCCATGACCTAGATCATCCTACAGAAATATTGCAATCTAAAATTTCTACTGTCAAGCTGAAAGTTACTGAAAGATATTTGTATAGGCCCCTTTCACTTCCTGCTTATTTATATTGTGCCACTTCATATAAATGATTGAAACAACCTTTGCCTTGGAGATAAAGATAATTACTCTACTTCAGGTACTTGTAAAGTTCTTGGATCATCTTTTCAATAAAAAAATAACCACAGATTCAATGAGAAGCAAAATATTTCTCACCTTGTTTCAAAGACTTTTTTCTTAGGATGAGGAGTCTTCTGATTTCTGTCTCAGAATATCACAGAATCATCAAGGTTGCAAGGGACCTCAAAGATCATCTAGTTCCAACCCCCCTCCCATGGGCAGGGACACCTCACACTACATTAGGCTGCCCAGAGCCACATCCAGCCTGGTCTTAAAAACATCCAGGGATGGGGCTTCCACCACCTCCCTGGGCAACCTGGTCCAGTGTGTCACCACCCTCATGGTGAAGAATTCCTTCCTAACACTCAATCTGAGTCTACCCTCCTCTAGGTTGTATCCATTCCCCCTAGTCCTATCATTACTTGACATCCTAAAAGTCCCTCACCAGCTTTCTTGTAGGCCCCCTTCAGATACTGGAAGGTCACAAGAAGGTCTCTTCAGAGCCTTCTCTTCTCCAGACTGAATAACCCCAATTCTCTCAGTCTGTCTCCATAGGAGAGGTGCTCCAGCCCTCTGATTTTCCTTGTGGCCCTTCTCTGGACACACTCCAGCACATCCATATCTTTCTTGTAATAGGGTCTCCAGAACTGGACGCAGTACTCCAGGTGGGGTCTCACGAGAACAGTGTAGAGGGGGAGAATCACCTCTCTCAACCTGCTGGCTATGCTTCTCTTGATACAGCCCACAAAGTGATTTGCTTTCTGGGCTGCAAGTGCACACTGCTGGCTCATATTGAGCTTCTCATCCACCAGCACCCCCAATTACTTTTCTTCAGGGCTGCTCTTAAGCCAGTCACTGCCCACCCTGTATCATTGCCTGGGATTGCCCAACCCAGATACAAGACCTTGCACTTGGTCTTGTTGAACCTCATGAAGTTTTCATGGGCCCACTTCAGCCTGTCAAGTTTCCTCTGGATTCCATCCCTTCCCTCCAACCTGTCAGCTGCACCACACAGCTTGGTGTCTTCAGCAAACCTGCTGAGGGTGCACTCAATGCCACTGTCTATGTTGCCAACAAAGATGTTAATCAAGACTGGTCTATAGACTTGTACACTCTTTCAGTTTAGCAGATAGGGGCCCCACTGAGGAGTTGTGGAGGAAGAGTCAAGCCCCAGACCTGACAGAAGAGTAGGATCTGGATATTTCAAATGGTATATGAGTGCTCACTGTTAGCAGAAGGCAGCAATTAATGACATATGTGTTCTTTCTTGGAGAAGGTTACCTGGCTGTGGCATCTGACTCTATGGAAGGGTTTACAGCTGTCAATCCTTGCTGAAAGAAGAGCCTCTCCTTTGCCTAGAGCAGCAACTAGATCTTTTCCTTTGTACTTCTTTTTGGTTAATGGGGGCATCTTCATGATCTTGCTTTGTAACTACTGGGAATTTCATAATTAGGATCCTAAGTATCTGCATTTCATGTTCTTCTCAAGCAAATAGCAGCAGGTCAACTGAAAATCAGGCCTTGCAACATCTGTGTCCCTTTAGAGAATTAGGTCAAGATTTTTAAAAAAGGGATTTAGAGAGGCTTGGTTGATTAGCTTGAAACTGTATTTCAGAAAGCTGTGTTTAGGTTTTGTTTTTCTTTTATAATTTCTCATTTTACCTTGAAGCTCATGAAGTATTTACAATTTTAATGCACTTCAGGCAAAGAGCCACTCTGGCCCAGCATGCAGGCACATCATCGCTGCTAATTCTACATGACATATTTTCAAAAGGTACTTCTTTTTCTTCCAGGGTTGCAGAGTTAGGAGTTCAGACTCATTTTTTCTCCCTCAACCCCAGTTGTCGTGCTTGTTTCTGAGGAGCAGCCCAGCTCCAGCACCAAATGTGCTCTTTCCCACGTTTGGCCTTCTTGGCTGGGCCAAGTATTTTGGTACTGAGGAAGGCATAGTGCTCAACCCTCCTGCTCCCTAGGCAAGCTAAGTTATTGGATAGAGAATGGGCAGCATCAGTTACAGTGCCTCCTTTGCCTGGATTTTAAATTGAAACACTAAGCTCAGCTTTATTTTTTCAAGTTGAGATAGGCTGTTGTTCTCAGGAAAGGGCTTAGCTTTTTGGCTGGATAGAGGCAGCAGTTGGCTGTCATGCTGAAGTCATCTTTAGCTCAGGGAAAGGATATGATAACTTGAAGTCAGTGAGCTCAGACAGTTCTTTCTACAAATGGGATTTTGAAATATCTTTCTTTTCCTCCAGACTGTTTAGGAAGCCTAACTGAATGAGTGTGCAATTTTATTCTCATCCAGGCACCAGGACAAGGCTTGGAGAGGTTTTCAAACTCATACTCTAATGACACTGAGACTGAGATAAGTGCTTAAGTGTTTGTCTTTATTGAATATACCCCTTAACTCCAAGGATTGTTAAGAACACACAAATTCCTCTGGGTCCTTTTTCTTTATTTTATTTTATTCCTTTTCCTTTCCTGCCTGAATAGGATCTGCTCTTCTAAATGGGGGCTGCTTTTGAAAAACTTATCCATAAAATGCTCATTATTGTAGATAACTTCGCGCAGCTGTCGGAGGGAATTTTCAGTCGTGTAAGCCAACCCAAACTGAATGTGGCAGGGTTCATTCAGAGCACTACCCCTGAGTATATTTTTCAGTAAGTAGGTAAATTAGCCGTGCATGCATGCACGGCACAACTTCCTTCCGAACATTCAGCTGTCATTAAAACCGCCGCTGTTATTTAAAAACGTCTAAGCATGTACGATGTGCAGTTTTCAAGGGCTCATAATTCAACCAAATCAAAACCAGTTTTCACCAAACTGCTCCAAGGCTTCTTGATGGAAAAGGTTTCCATACTGAATGCCATTGTTTCCAGTTATTTCATCGTGCTAGGTGTCCAAAAGAGAAAGTCACAAGAATTTGTATTTGTATAAGAACTTTCACTCTCTCATTCAAAAAATATAGCACTGAGGATAAGCTTAGCAGGAGTAAGAAGGATTAGGCATTTGTGTGGATAATGAGAACATCCATGATTACATCAGGGGGGTGAATAGGATGAAAACACTGCAGCAACCAGCCCTCTCCTGGAATTTTTTAACATTTGTTTAAAAATTTTACAGGGGAAAACCTCCTATAATGGTGTAAACAAAGGAGAGGGTTAATCAGACATGGATTAAATTAAAGTCACCCACCTAAACACATTGATTGTGGAGATTAAAAGCACCATCATCTTTCATCTATCTTGTTTACCTCCCAAGCACCCTCTGGCTTTTGTGTGGCATTTTGGTTTCCATGGTCACTGAAGGTTCCTTCCTATAATCAAAAACGACCTCCTGTTATAAAAGACTCAGAGCCTTTGCTCAGCAGGCCATTTCCCCCTTTTATTATTCTTTTCTCTTGCCTTCAGGGAAAGCTTTGTGCGAGCAGGACAGAGCACTTGGTTGGTTGGCGGTTGACCTCAGTTGTACACAATGAGCTCTGAGTGCTACCTGAAATGTGTGACAAAGAGAGAAGGGTCACTGGCTTAGAGCATTACAAGGGCATGGGCAGGCAACTGTGATGACACTTGCCAAATGTCAGCATTCACCTAATTCAGGAGGGTCCCCGCTGATTGACAGTTCCTCACTCTTCAGCAGCTAAAGAAGGAAAATACACAAGTTCATTAATTAATAACCCTGCTAGACTCTGAAGATATGAAGGCTAAAGGAAAAAAAAAAACAAACAACCAAAACACCAAAAACCAGAAAAATAAGAAAAAACAAATAAAGAAGCAAAACCCAAAAATGAGCTAGCAAGCAAACAAAACCCCCACAATACTCACAAACAAACAAACTAAAAAGGATAGGGGGGAAAACCAACAACCAAACAAATGAAGAAAAAAAAAAAAACAAACCAGAAAGCCATATAGAAAATAGCTAGGGAGGCGGGAACCGGATTGGGATAAAACCTCTACAAAGTAGATATATGTATTTTAAGAGCACGCCTCACTAGTTTAAAGCCATTTTAACAGCCTACAGGCAAAATTTGTCATGGTATGTAGCTGAGTGCTGTGCTTGTTTAAAATGCTTTTGACAATGTGAGGAAAGCCTTTAAGCATTTGATGAAGGTAAGTTGGTTAGCAGGGCTTGGAAGCCAGTTAGCAGGTTCCGAGATAATTCCTTGGGATCCAATTAAACTATTGAATTTTACATTAATTCCATTTTCCTAACGCTTTTAGTTAAGGAGATTTCTCCCACACATAATCCACACACACACATCCTGTACTTGCAAATCAATGATCTTAACTAAACTTTTGTGTGATTTCACCCTTTGATTATTGAAGTGTATTACCCTTGGAAAGGAAAAAAAAAAAAAGCTTTCACCACATTTTTCTGTCCTGGCTACAGCAACTGGGAGATTCAATGCTGGATTTCATAGCTGAAATAGGAGATTTGGCTTTGCTTACAGAGGTGCATATGAGAACTGTGCCTGTGGATAAATGCTAATACCAGTTTGTTATAGCAGGTACTTATCATGTTGCTTAGGTGCCATCTGTAGTATACCAAAGCAGTGAACAAAACAGGATGTGAGCACTACCAAAATTTCAACAAATGTCAATCAAAGATGAGTTTAGCCATTATTCTAGTCTAAGAATTCTTATTAAGAAAAAAGAAGTAAACTTGAAGGCATTTGAATAAGTATTATTTCAAAGGTAAGCACAGAAGGTTCTGATAATGTAACCTGCATACTTCCTACTATGGTAATGGAAATATTTTTTACATTTTCCATCGCATTATTATCTTTCTTAGACATGATGATCAATACTTTGTCATAACAAAGAATATGCTCAGCTCTCAGACTAAAAAGAAACGAAAAACTGTCTTGCAAGAAGATTGTGAAACCATGAAGCGTGGCAAAACCAATGATGTAGCATCATCTTCTAAATTTTAGATCAAAATGCTGCCTTCTCATTCAGTGTGAATTAATAGCTTTTAGAAGTGAATTCTAGCTGAAATCACAGGAAAATTAAAACATTTATATGGAGGTAGTTTAACAAGAAGCATTTGAAGCTGAAAACTATAGCTTTTCATTCCTGAAACTTCTATAGTGCAAATACAAAATACCAATGTCACCAGTGAAACTCACCTTTCACTTCTAACAGTGTAATCACATCTTCAGAATGCTACTATAGTTTAGCTAGGAGTAGGCACTTTTACAACTCAGTTATGAAGAGCATAATTGGTCGTGTAGCTGAAAACATTTCTCCTGACAGAGGGTATTGAGAACAGAGGTTTCTGCCAGGAACTCCATGCTGCTGCTCATGCAGCTTTCATCTTTGGAATGTTACGTGCAGATCTGCTTTAGATCATAAAGGCTGTGAATTTCCCCACATCAGTGCAAATCAGGGCACAGTATGGCATAAAGAGAGTTTGAAGAAGAAAGAATTTCTGTTGAAAAAAAATTCATTTCCAAAAGAGAGGGTTTGGGAGGTTTTTGTTTGTTTGTTTGTTTTTTAAAGGATTGAATGACAGTATTGGATGAGGCTCTGGCCAGCCTGATCTAGTGTGGGGTGTCCCTGCCCATGGCAGGGGGGTTGGAACTAGATGATCCTTGTGGTCCCTTCCAACCCTGACTGATACTATGATACTATGATACATAAGAATATGTGATAAGAATACAGGAAAGGTTACATTTGTGTGCATTGCAATGTGTATTTTTTTTCCTACTGTAAAAAAACAACAACAACAATCAAACAAACAAAAAAAAAAACAAAGAAACAAAAAACCAACAAACCAACCAACCAACAAACTCACAACAACCCAATCCCCAAATAACAGCCACAACAACAAAAAAAAGCTCAACCTACAGAAGGAAGTAGGGCCTGAGAAGGACCCAGCTCTAAAATAAATAAAATAGCCATGTACTAACTTTTACATACCAAAACACTCATTGAAGTTCATAAAATAAATAGAGAATATGTCATGTAAGGTTTGTTGTGGTGGGTCTCAGTTGGAAAGCAAAAGAAGCTGTATTTCTACCAATTTTGCTCAAGAACTGTGGAAAATTTTCTAGGCACAGCCTGAAACTACCACATTTGTCGTAAACAATGCAACTACTTAGGAGTCTATTGCCTTAAATAGTATCCAATCACATTGTTTAAATGATCCTACAGACTGGGGATGATGATCACCAAAGACCCAGCCAAATATCTCCAGAAAAGCTAGTGCTGACATGAGTGAACTAGGAATGTGCTTTAAATGGTAATCAGTTGCATATCACCAGTAAACATTAGCCAAGTGATACTTCTTGCACCTTATAATGTCTATTTCAAGTATCAGACATACATTTTTTCATGCTAAATGAATGGTTTCATGAACCCTTGGTTCTAAACGACCTTCCCATAGACAAATCACTCAGCTTCTACTGTCTTCAAAACCATCTGAGCTAAAGCACCTAAATGCAGAAGCAGCTTTAAAGGAATATTATATGTTCCTTGCTGCCATCTTAAGACTTACAGAGCTTGCTGTTGTGTGACCCCCTGGCAATACTGTTCTTCATTCCAGTGGCAGCAGTTCCCTTCTGAGGTTGTGTATTGTATGCTTTGTAAATAATGCTCTTGGCAACAGGCAATTTTCTTCTTCCATCTCATCTCTATTATCTTAAGTCATCTCTGCAGAAATAAACTGCAGGTGTGTATGCTTACCCTTCCCCTCATTCCCTTCACTTCTCAGAAAGGTCAATAAATGAGATTAAAATTCTCTCATTCCACCTCAGACTCTCAAAACAAGGGCAAAGTGCGCAAGTGTGTGAGCAAGTTTGTCCACTCATACCTGCATGCATAGGAATATGCATACACTTCAGGAATGTACCTCTTTACATTTGTACAGGTAATAGATGTTGGTATGGGCCATGAAACCTCATTGATGCTCCACCAAAAAGAGGATTCAGCATGTAAAGCAGAGTGGGATTGCCATCTTGATCCAGGCTTCTAGATGCTATAAATCTAAAATGTCAAACAATAAATAACATGAAGCAGATCAGAGTCCAACTTTATCACAGTATCACAGTATCACTAAGGTTGGAAGAGACCTCAAAGATCATCAGGTCCAACCTGTCACTACAGACCTCATGACTAGACCATGGCCACATCCAATCCCCTCTTGAACACCTCCAGGGATGGTGACTCAACCACCTCCCTGGCAGCCCGATCCAATGACGAACGACTTGCTCGGTGAAGAACTTTTTCCTCACCTTGAGTCTAAACCTTCCCTGGTGCAGCTTGAGACTGTGTCATCTTGTTCTGGTGCTGGCTGCCTGGGAGAAGAGACCAACCCCTTCCCGGCTACAACCACCTTTCAGGTAGTTGTAGAGAGCAATGAGGTCACCCCCTGAGCCTCCTCTTCTCCAGGCTAAACAATCCCAGCTCCCTCAGCCTCTCCTCATAGAGCTTGTGCTCAAGGCCTCTCACCAGCCTTGTTGATTTTTATTTAATTCAAAAGAACATGCCAAACATTTTTATTTATTTTTGTACTATTGTAGCATGTGTTTAATACAACATATTAAAACAACCATTTATTTCAAAAGGAAAGAAAAGAGGAGAAACATAGAAACATGCTCTATTTCATTTTTCTAATGAGGCACTTCTTTCTTCTCCTTTGGGTAAACTATACATAGGCAAGCATACCAAGTCTTGAAGTAAAACATTAGCCCAGAAACAGCTACATATTTCAAATTCAGTCAACAGTTCTCCATATCAAGATTTCCATCAGCTTTTAATGTAAAGCTTTACCTTGGGGGAAAATTGCTTATTTCACTAATTCATGTAATTCTGTTGAAATCCATGGGATTACTTGTTTTACTAAATTAGACTGCAATTAATTATTTAATTTAAACATTTTTGCCTATTCCAAGTTAAGAACATTATCAGAAATATCTTTGCTATAAATATTTCCTTTCCAAATGATGAAAATGTAGATTTAATGAAGAAATTGTAGGAGCAAATTTTGAGTTAAGAGATATGAGATGAAAACATTTGTACATAACCAAGACTGGTAACAGTTCAGTTCACTGATATCATTGACAAGCCTCCTGATTAGGTGATGGAGCAGCCATAAGACAATGTCTAAGTCATGCAGCTGAGGTACAGGTTCTTGATATGATTTGAAGAATAATTCAGGAGGCAGAGGAGGTCTGAAGGCAAGCTACTACCAAAAGTGCCTTTTAGAAAAGTCCAGTGTAACACCAGCCCTCTTTTCAAGGGTTCAGAAAACAGCATACTGAGAATCCCTTGAGTGGAAGGGAAGGTGTTGAGCTGCACTACAGGTACGTGAGATTGTGACAAAAATTCCAGCAGCATGGGTTTGGATAAGCCTACAGGACTGAAAGAGATGATCTAAATCCATGCTTGGGTAGACACAGAGGATAGCCCAAGCTGACAGAGAAAGTGAAATGAGCAGGGAGGCTTTCTTTAGCAATTAGGACAAAAGCAAAACCTGCAAGAAAACTTGATTTGGCAGTAAGGATCTGGTTTATGTGAATGAGTGCTCTTGACCCAGTTGATTAGGACAAATCACACTTTCCTCTCAAAACAAAATATTAAAGTCCTGCTGATTATGGATTTGTTCCAGTGGTGGATCGGCGAGTCACACCATGTGTATACACAGGTGTTTATCACAGGGAGTCACAGGCCTCATCTCATGTGGAAACCTTGCCTAACACTCCCAGTACATTAAGAAGTGAAAGAGAAAGGTAAGGAAGTATCATGCATCACATCTTCCTTTCTTCAGGAAAGGGATCTATATACAGCCATCTCTCAAGAAGTTATCACCTTCATCTCATTTCTCATCAGCAGATGGGGAAAGAAAACTTGATCTGTCAGTGTGTAGGTATTTTTTTTTCCCCTGTGGAGATTTTCTTCCAAGTATGACATTTCTTGCAGGTATTGATGGGCAGATTTAGCTTTCAAGTATTCATTCACTCTGTAGCAATGAGATTTGTATATTGCATCACTCAGCATCCCTTCAAGATGGCATGCAAAGACCTGGAGGTGAGAACACCTTCATTTCCTTTCAGGCACAAAGTGCAGCAGAAAGATTACTAAAGAGACTGATTATTACTTGAGTTAGAGGTTTATCTTTTCCACAGTATCTGACCAGTTTCAACAGATGTCATCTGTGACCAGCTGGATTTCCTCATATGGAGTGTCAAAGCATGCTTATTGCCACACTCTTCTCCTCCCATGCTGAAATTTCCTATCTGTCAGAGATAGCTTCTGGCCATGGAGAGCACCAGATGTTCTTCCCTGTTGTCATCTTAAGGTAGTCTTGTTCACATGCCCTGTTCTGACAAATTAGTCTGTAAAAGAAGCACCAGAGAGATAGATGGCCTTTCCACGCATCTAGAAGTTTTACTGAGGTTTCAAACCATCAAATCTAGGGGTTTGATAGTTAATCTCACAAGACATTAGACAATGGAGAGTGACAGGCATGAGACAGTGGAGAAAAACAGCATGAATTTTGGGCAACTACCCCAAATTCCTTGGTCTCTAAACAGACTCTGTACTTGAATAAAGTATATTTTAAGGTTACATTTGTCAAGAAGATACTTAATTTATTTGTCCCAGTGTGTTCTAGACAGGCATAGTGCTGCATATCATGTGCAACTTTGATTGTATAAACATACCAACAAGTTACTTGAGACTGGCTTCCTAGCCATGGGGGGGAGGGGGGGGGAAGGGTTGGGGGAGGAAAAAAAACACTAAAAAACATACTATCTGTATGTTGAGAAAACTCAGTCCATTAATTGTTTTGACCACACAATTCAAGAAATGGCTATCCAAACTTTTGTAATTCAAATAGAGAAGAAAAAAACATTGCCATTGTCACGCAATTACTAGTTCCTTTTGAGATGTTCAGTATAGTGATACACACATCTTCACAAATGGGGCAGATATCTACTGACTTTAGAGATAACATCTACTGGACTGAAAACTGTTAAGATTCTCTATAAGTGATTGAGAAGGCCAGGCTGGATGTGGTTCTAAGCAACCTGATCTAGTGTGAGCTGCCCCTGCCCATGGCGGGGGGGTTGGAACTGGATGATCCTTGAGGTCCCTTCCAATCCTAACTATTCTGTGATTCTATGATGGGACAAACTTCTCCGTAATCAAGTTTGCAGGCAATTCAAAATGGGGAAAAGGGGATGATATGCTAGATGGTTGTCCACATGTAGCCTACCATGCGGAAAGCAGCTCTCCAGGAAAGGACCTAGGAATCCTGGTGGACACCACATTTGACCATGTGCCCTTGCAATGGAAAAGGCCAACAGCCTCTCATGCTCCAGTAAAGCATTGCCAGCAGTTCAGAGGAGCAGTTCACTCTTGACGGTGAGACAACTCCGGAGTGTCTCAAACCAGACTCGACTTTCTGTGAGTCTTGGTGATTCTGTGAAATAAATGCTTCTTTCCAGTGGAGAAAATGGTGAAAATATCCTGTGGCAGTCTGTGTGCAACTCCTCAGTGATACAGGTACTGCTGTGGTCTGATATCACTGCCTCACTCTGAGCTGAGCTGTGATACTCTCATATATGCTAGTCTGGCCCAGCCCAATATAGTGATGACATGGATTCAGCCAGACACTATTTTCTATTTGCCTGGGCACAATGCACATTTTCTCACCCTCATATCCAGTAGATATGGACAAAGGGGATTTCCTAAGTCTCCTTAATGTCTTAAGGTTTGGTTTCTTTTTCTGGTATTACTTTCTTCACTATGTATGAAACTTAAAGATGGGAAGGGGAAGTATATCCGCCTAGACAAACACTATCCTTTACATTTTTAACTTACCATATGAGATGTTTAATTTCAGAGCTTGTGTAATGTACCATGATGGCTCAGTTTATCTGGAGGTCATTGACTCTAGATATACTTCATTTACTCCCCAAATTAACTAGCTGGTGCTGCCATAAATGAATCTCACAGTCAGATACATGTGTGCCTTAGCCTAGAATTTTCTGGAAATAGTTGTTGGGAGCAAGTTGACTCAAACCAGATTATCTCTTCACTGTGAACCGGCCAGTTGTTTCAATTTACCCAGTTTTATAGACATTACTACAAGGAGTCAGTTTTTGAAGGTGAGGTTGTGGAGTCTCCTTCTCTGGAGACTTTCAAGACCCATCTGGATTCATTCCTGTGTGACCTGTGCTAGATTCCATGGTCCTTCCTTGGCAGCGGGGTTGGACTCAATGATCTCTCGACTTTCCTTCCAACCCCTAACATCCTGTGGTCCTGTGACTGGCACCAGGGTGTAATTCCCATCATACAAAACTGTCCTCTGCATGAGTTTATTTGTGGCATGTGTAAAACAGGCAGTGAGATGACAATCATCTTCAGAAGGCATGGAAAGAAGATTTGTTTCCCTTCCAAACTCCTCAGATTATTCTTTATTTGCTACAAATCCTCTTGCTCCCATATGCTCATTTTTGTGGCTTTGATTCCCTGACATTTTTGATGGGGAAGGGGTGGAGGAGGGACATGTTGCTAATTTAATTTTGATTTTTGTATTAAAGAATACAAAATAATTTAAATGCTTTCAATTCCAGTACAACAAGGAATTTAAGTTCTTGCATTACATTTGTAAACTATTTTTTTCAATGAAGTTTCCTGTTGTAAAATTAGTGTGATATCTCACAGACAAGGATCTCTGAAGACTGTAGAAATATTCATCAACTAATTACATCTTTTACAAGTCTTTAAATATTATTATACCAATTTTGCAGGAAGATAATCTGAATTTCATTATACCAAAGCCAACGAAAACTCAAAAACCTCAGATAAGGTCACTCGTTTGTAAGACCCACTTGTAATAAGTCATTTACAGGTGAATCTGAAATGTTGATCTTGGAACACATTTCGTATTTAGAGGAGTTCTGGGGAAAAATTGCCAGTAGCAGGGGTTGGTCATTCAAATTTCTTTGTGAACAACCTGATCACTGCTTTTATTAGCAATACATCTTATTGATTATATTAGTTAGACTGCCTAAGAGCTTTCTATTATGTGAAGAGCAGCTTTGATTATCTTCATTGTTATAAATCACATATTTAAAAATAAAATAAAATCCATTTTAAGGAGATCTCTCTTAAACCAGAGGCACTGTGCTGAACAGAAAAGTTCACATTCCTTCAAGTAAAGGATGCTTTTCTCTTATGTAACTGCATTTTAAAGGAAATAGTAATGTAGTCATGTGCATCCAAAAGCAATTTCTGGCTCTAGACCTTTGTTCCAGAGGCACCTACCTCAAAGTTGTCGAAAATTATTATGTCTGGGCAAGTGATACACTCTCAGATATCTCTTTTTTCACAGATTTTGCTTTTGGGTTGTTTAGATGTACCTCTGCTTAGTGTGCTAGGTGCTGCAAATCTTAGTCTTTGGCACTGCCATTTCCTATTGGCCAACCCGGCAATTTATTTTTCTAATTAGGGTTGTATGTGCCACTTCCAGTAACTAGCTAAAAGAGATTATTGCTCTGAGTGACACACCTGCCTGCATATTCATACATCCTATTGATGTCATTGCATAAGATACTTCTGAAAATGCAAATTACTATCCAAAACCACTTAGGGACTCTTGAATACTCCATGTTTGGATCACAGATCTCATGGGAATGAAGTCAAATGTTCTTAAAATCAGAAAGAAGGCAATAAAGACATAACATTTTTGAGTGTGAAAAATGGTCAATAATTCCCTAAGATTGTCTATAATCAGAATAATTAAATCATGCTTTTTTGTTGGAACTGAATGCTCTTCATTTTCAATTCAAGCATCTATTAAAAAAAAAAGCAAACAACAACACAACAACCGATCAACCAAAGAAAAAACAAAACCTCATGAATCTGCAGGGAAAAAGAAAATCAATCACCTGATAATGATGAGGACATTCCTGTGTGTCAGCATGAAATTATGTGTTTCCAGATATATTTTCTTTGGGTGAAAGAGAAAAATCATACTATTTCACAGCACTTTGCCTCACTGTACCAAATTTATCTCTGTTGTAGCCTGATGATGTCTACAGAGTTACAGCGTGGATGAATACAGGTCATTGTTTGTGCAGTTGGCAGAAAGCACATGTGTGGGAGGAGAAAAATGAGATCTTCTAACCCAGATTTGGAGAAAAAGCATGAGTATGAGTTCAGACACATACTCCTATTAAAACTGCCCCATAGTTTTGTCACTGGAAGTTTCAGAACAAATAAGTTCCAAATGAAAAACAGAATGAGGGTGTTTCTCCAAGTTATTTCCTGCACTGCTCTCAGCATTACTGCATGACACAGTGTGACCATGCGACGTTAGACTTAACATGTAAAACACAGGAACTGGTTTTTACTTAGGGGTTTCCAAACCATGAATTCCAGCTAAGCTAAGTGTTCAGTTTCTAGTCAGAATTTACCTGGCACTAATTAAAGTTAAGCAAAAAAAAATAAAAACTTCATGTGGACTTCTTGGCTTGTGTTTGATGCTTGGTCCCCTGGGGAGCAGATTAAGTGCCATGCTAGTTATCCAGCTTTCTTCAGTATAAAGTTTCTTCTAAGTCCTAAAAAACAATTATGTGGAGAAAGATCCAAGTGCAGCAGAGAAAGCTAGAGCACAGGGAACATCTTCATGTTCTAATAGCCTGTGACTTTGGCACTTGCAGTGCACCTCAGGGAGTCTTGTGTGCTGAAGTCTTCACTCCTTTTGGGAGATCCCAGCTCTGCGCCACAGAGATACTTCTTACCACCCTCTTGACTTGCAGACCCACTGGTATATCCACCAGTTTTTCACTTTGTGTCTTCATTGCCCAGTCATCAATCAGTTTTATTTCACAGAAGCAGCTTTGGGAAGCAGAGAAGTTTTGTAGATGGGTCCTGCAGTACAAGGTGGACCACAGCAGAATGGGTGTAGAACTGGCACACAGTCAGATAAAAACTGTCTCCATCCACACAACAAAAGAGGTTTCTGTGTTACCACCACCACTGCAGTTTCATTCCCCGTTTTACCAGACTCTCCAATGATTTGCAGAACTGCTTGGGATGAGTGGGAAACCAGACCAGGAAGGTCTGGAAAACATATGAACATCTATGGCCTAGCAGTGAAACCACTGAGTGAACTGGAACTGAAAGCTACTGAATCTGGCACCTGAATATCAGACCTAGCATTTTGAAAGAAATGCAGCTTTCTCTGTCAATCATTTCTCCAAAACTGAGTCACTTATATAAAAATGCTGTGATTCTTGGACCATATCTTGGACCATTCATACTAGGTGTTGGCATCCACACACACACAAAATTAAAAATTGCATGTTGTCCTTATTGCTAGAAAGGATGAATAAAAATAATAAATCAGCAAAATGAAGGTGGACCTTGAAGTACATTGGTGTATGATGATTTGTGCCAGGACGATTACAAAACTATTCTTCCTTTTCTGAATTTATATAAAGAAAAATCAAAACCACTCCAGAAATCCCAGTGTACCTGTTTTATGTATGCTGTAAATGAAAATTCCCAAGCTTGTGCCAAAACAATTTGAGATTTCAAATAGAATGAAATTCATGTCCACAGCCTAGCAGTAAGTATTGTAAAGGAAAACATTTTTGGAAGCCAGAATAATTTTTCATAGAGTATATATACCATTTGCACTCACCTTGTGCAGCACACATACCTCCTTCAGTTCGAGGGAGACATCCCCTGCTTTCCTTCTCCTCCATTTAAGAAAGAGTAGACAGTAAATTTGTTTATGGCCTCCATTTTATTAATAGTGGCAATCAGAGGAACTTTTATGGATATGCTTTGTTCACTTCAACTCTTGCTTTGTCTTCTGAGTTGATGGGAACCCCTGCAGGAAACTCATAAATGGACACATTTACAATCAAGCCTGTGTAAAGTGCCCACAGCAGCATCTACATCCAAGTTGTCTTTGTGCTCGTACACCAGCTGTGATGCCAGAGGGCGCAGGGTCAGAGCAGAGGGCTTCCTCTGGCTTTCTACAAACTGAGATCAGCCAGCCTTCATTTATCTACAGTTAAGGACTTGTTTTGGTTTCTCAGATCATGACTTCACAGAGCTGTTTGGATATTTTTAATCGAAAGACAAAGCACTTCCTCTTCCAAACTTGGTGCCTGCAAGGAGCATAACAAACTAATCATTCAGAATAATTAATTCTGTCAGAAAAATCTCTACAATTCTCACTAACGCTGAGTGTTTTGTAATCCTAATGAAAGGAAAAACCTGTCACTGTGATAATTTTCGATTGACCCATTTTCTTCAGTGGTTGGGGAGAGGAGAGTGTTGTTTGTTTTTATCTCTAAGGGCCATAATCATGAAAATGATATCCATAAATCTTGCATTTCAGTCTTGTATTCCCAACTCAGCCTTCAAAGGAAACATTAGCTAGTCAAAAGGGTCTAATAAGATTGTAAAATTGATGATCTGCATATGTGTAGCAGAGTGTCTTTCATTTATGTGTGACTTTAGTTTCAAAATATTCCCAGGATAGGGAAACATTACTTTTCCCCACTTATAAACGGGAACCTGAGATAGAGATGTATAAACAGCTTGCCAAGGCCACGGAGGCCTTGCAAAGCCACCAACTGGAATCCAAATCCTAAATGCTCTAGCCTAGCACTGGAAAGCACACTATCCCTATGGGTCTCAATGTAATACAAGGATTAAGAAATAATTTCTAAACTAAGCCTTTAAGATCAAGTGTGAAAAACAAAACATTAGTTTCCTACACTTGCCTAGTACTGTAAACAGCTAGTTATAAACATCACTGAGGAAGTCATCAGACGTAAAACAATAAAAGCATTTAAAAGGAAAGATGTCTTAAATTAGATTTTTATCATATTGTCTCGCTTTGAGGTCATCTATTTCTTCTGCATTTGACAGCTAAAAGTTAAATACAGGAGGCAGTTGCATTTCTCATTACTGAAGATAGAATGGTATAGGAAATTTGTTCTTCAATATGAAGCCTTTTGTTTCTAGGTCACTAATTTGAATCGATCCCTGATCAATGGTGACTAAAAGGCATTCATATCCGGCAGCTGTTCTGTGGTCTGTTAAATGAGGGAGCATCTTAGTTATTTCCCAGCAGTAGCCCCTCTCTAGCACTACCAGAACAAGCTGGCAGTTCTCACAGAGGAGCTGTGGGCTGATTGCACATGGCACTTGCAGATATCTGAAAAGCAATTAACCTATTTTTTGTGTGTGGTTCTTGTTGTTTGGGGCTTTTTTAAAGGAGGGTGTTTGCTTTCTTCCAAATTTTTTTCCAAATGATCCATGTTTTCTCATGATGTGCTATTCTCATGATGTGCTATTCTCATGATGTGCTGCTTTTGTATAAATGCATTCTGTTGCATTCAACATTATGACTGCAGTTGTGATGCTGCTAGCGGCGATCAGAGGTTTGTTTTTTACACACACAACAACGAGTGCCAAAACTACATAGGCAGTTTCTACTGAAACGTTGCTGAAGTGCAATTCAATTTCAGCTATGTAGAAGTCTTATATCTAAAGTCATCTGTTTGGTCTAAACAAATCAGATGGTCTGCCACTGTACTCCAAATCTCTTGATTAGAAGATGCATCCACAGATGCTTTATCCCTACCAAGGGAAGGTGTTAGCTGGTTAGAGAAGAATTCCACCCAAAGGCTTCGACATTTTTTGCATTCCTTTCTGTAGTAGCTGCAGAAAACTTCTATCACTACACAAAATATACTGGCTTTGTTTATAAGGATGCAGCTATACTGTTGAGCAGACATGTTGAGAAAGGCAAGTATAATTGCTGGATTCATATTTTCCAGGAACCAGATTCCTTGTGAGTAGGTGAAGCACAATACTTCTACTCCCAAAATAACTCTGCTTTGAACAATGCCTTCCACAAATTACTCTCTCTGGCAGTGTGCTGAAGCCTGATCATTCATCCACCCACCCAAATAAAAGAAAATAAGAATTCTAACCCTTATTACCATTCTTTTTTTCCCCCTTTTTTCCAAACATGTTAATACCTGATAAACAGCTACAGCACTAAACCCACTGTCTAGTACCACTGGTTCCCCAACATAATGAGTAGCTGGGATTTCTTTTAGCATTTTGATAACAGTTCCACATTGCCAAATTGTCTGGTAGATTAAAAAAAAATTGTCAGGAGGAGTGTGTAACTTGGCTGTAAAAATTCACTGAAACTTGGCATAAAGGATATTAGACAAGAAATAAGTATGATTTGCAAAATACAAACTCTTTCTTTCAGTGTCTTGCCGTGACCTGAAAAGCAGATTTCAATGTTTTCAAAGAGATAGAAGCAAGCCAGTAATGGGTCTAGCTATGCTTATGGAAAGAAAACAGAGAATGAGAAAAGGACTCTAGAGTGCTGTCCTAACCCCACAACAAGTGCCTTCAAGATTTCATGCAGAAACAAGTTTATTTTTAAATGAGAGTTTAAGGAATTTCATATGCATTTCATTCACAGCCTCATAGTTCATTCATAATATTGAAAGTTAAAAACACCTCGTTATACGTTTCGATTGTTTCTATTTTTTCTTCAAGCCACATTTTCTAGAATCTTGGGGGTGTGAAGGGAGATAAATATTAATTACCTAGTCTCTGTAGGTAAACAGAAAAAAATAAGAGGAAGAGTTCATTCTCCATTATACTCATAAATGTGTGCTGTTTATACATAGAGTTGATACAGTCTTGATTTAGCTTTGTGTGATTCTCATGGGTTTAGCCACTTGAATCTGCAGATGGGTGTTCAATACCAGAGCAAAGTATCATGGGGATTGAAGTTCAGATTGTAACATGGGAGAAGTTCTGTTTCCAGTTGCTTCTTTCAATTTCTGCTTTTGGGGTGTGTTGGTCTTTTCCAATGGGCTGACTGCAGGCTTGGGGCATGTGGGAGTCGTTTTGCAGTTGGCTTCTGCTGCTGCTTCTGCTCTTGTTGTGCTTTTCTGTGAAACAGGCTAAGGTAATTTTACATTGTATCATCCCTTATCTCTGCCCAGGGCTTCTTGTGTCGCTTTCCCTCCTGATCTGAGGGAGGGGCTTGCTTGTTAGACCCTACTCTGTTAATCCAGGACAGTGATCAAATAAGTTATTGCTAATAATTACTGTTTGTATTACACAAGCAAACTGGAAACCTTGTTCAGGAATGAGGACTCCATTGCTTTAGGCGTTGTATTAATGTGAACAAAAAAGAGGAAGATTTCAGAGGTCTAGGTGCTTACACTGGATGAAATCAGACAGCCCACTAGGATTATTGAAAGGAACCATCTAATAGCACCAGTCAATGAAACAGACTTTTTGAGGTCAGAAAATGAAGCAGGTTTACATGTGTTTATGGGGATTACCTCCCACACCTGAGTGGAGAGAAAGAAGAAAAACTGGAAATGCATGTCCAAAAATTGAAAAGGAGATGATGGAAACTGATGTCACAGTCTAAATGGAGTAACAGTCAGGCCTTTAGCATGATTGCAGCGTCATCTAACTGGGAAAGGGGAAAAGTAGTGCTTTGTTACAGTGGAAAAGGAGGAGGTAGTGCAAAGAAACAAGCAGAGTTATGACAAAATGAAAGACATAAATGGGGATAACAATCTTGACAGCAGTAGTCTAAACAGATATGAAGAAAACACAGAATATTGCAGTAACAGATATGTGACTGCAACACCCAAAATTAGTCTGGATAAGAGCTTTAGCTGCATGGATGAGAGAGAAAAGTCCTGAACTTGTGACACAACACAAAATGAGTTAGCAAGATGCAGGCACATTCTGGAAATGAGAACCCTTGGAGACATAACCTGTAGAGCATGTCACTCTCTGGAGCTAAGCGGCAGGCCAGATGGCTTAGCTGTTCACTGTGATCAAAAAGAAGAGGCTGTGGGGCACACTGAGAATGTAAACACAATTGTTGCAGCCATGCAGGTTGTGGGCTGACTGATGAAAAGTGGAGGGAGAGAAAAAGAGACACTGCAAAGGAAGAGGGAACAGTAGTGGCAATGTAGGAGCCCTAGCTGGAAGCAAACTTCTGATACCCTGTTCACAGCGAGTGGCATTTCAGCCTCCTTCCCTTCAAATAGTATTTGTGTACATAACGAGTACAGTGATGCTCTTCACACTCACAGCACTTTTATACGAACAAAAGTGGCAAGATCTGCTCCTCAGTGCGTTGAAAAACAGATCATGAAACATTCCATTCACTAAAGGCACACCTTCAACATATTATTTTTTTTAGTTTAGGTGTTTCTGGGAGTCTCTGTATAGCCTGAAAATTACTACCTGGCACAGCTTTGGACCTTGTCATATTTCTAGTGCTCTAGCTCCACTGCTTTCTGTCTCACTAGTGAGACAGGTCAAAATTAGCACATTAGTCCTTATAACTTTCTGGATCTGATTCAGAATGTTCAGTATTTTAAAACATCTGAGTTTAGCCAATCCTATCTTTACTGATGGGCCACAGTCTGTTAACAAATGAACAAAAAAAAAGCCAACACATAGCAGCATGCCAAATGTGCTGAGATTTCTGGTTACATTTAGCCAAGATCATTTGGAATCTCCGATTTCAGCCGGAGCCCTATCCGTTGCATCCTTTTTTCTCTACCTATTCAGAGATGTTTCCTCTCCTCCATTTGTTTTTAAATATCTCAGTTTTCCATTTGCATATAAATGCAGATGGATTATGCATATAAAGCTATGATTTTGGCACTCAAACATATGTCAAACCACAATATTTTTGAGTCAGATGCTCATATGCATTCACATTTTTCCTGACTCAGACAGGAAGAATATTCTTTTAACATGCCTCACTGGTGTCCTTAATATACACTGATATATATAAACTGGTGTTCTTAATATACACTTGTTCCTAAAGAATGAGAACTCTTTCCCAGCCTCATGCATATAAAAGGGCTTTTATTGATTAAAATCACATTTATTCTAATGAATTAGGAATTTCAAGGGGGTTATTTTTACCTTTTTTTTTTCTTTTTTAGTTTTTTTTTAGTTATTCCCATAGTGAAATGTCTTCCTCCCTTTCCTCTACCACCCCCCACCCCCCACCCCCCCCCTTTATTTTTCTTTGCATGTGATAAATCAAGTTACTTTTTCACTCTGGACTCCATTATGGGATCACAGTGGCTATACAAACCGCACGGAGTTAAGCAAACAAAGGAATTTTTTCATTTTCTCTTTCATTCAATAAAGTTCCATTTTCTGTCACCCTGCAACCTTTTGACCCGCGTCTTAATGGCACTGGTCACTCAAGGGCAAAAGTTCAGCTGTAGGTTAAGTCTGTATGTGTTTGCGCCGGCCCGGGAGACGGTCGGTTCTTGCTTCCTGTCGTCTCCCCCGAGCCCTGCCATCGCTCTCCAAACCGCCGGCCAAGCCCCTGCTGTGAGCTCCCCCCTCTCCAGCCCTCCCTGTGTGAAGAGGGTAAGGAGGGCTTGGAGTAAGCTTTACCTCAGCCTTTTGTTTTTCTTGCAGCTGTCAACAAAACCCACGCCGTCTTATTTTCTTGCTCTGGGGGTTGGAAAAGCAAGAGAGAAATAGCTAGAGAGGGTACTCGGAGTTGGCAGTTACTGCTGCTTCTTACTGCTGGTAATTTTGGTCACTGTTCATTTTCCTCTACTCAGCAGATGCCTGTATTTCTGAGAGAGGCTAAGGACCCTTCCTTTCTCAGGGAAGTTCCTGCACAGACTGTCTCCAGACAGGAGCTCCTGGCACAACCACTCCCTGGTTATGCAGTTTTCAAAACAAATGCAAATAATAACTCAGTTGCACACAAGCACTTCCGACACCTTCCAGCAGACTTTTTCAGGTGGCCTGGGAATGACATACTGATACATTTCTGCAGGCCACAAGCATTGCACATGTCCACAGAGACTCATACTGACAGACACAGTATCCCACTCCGGTTCTCTGGCTCTGGTATGACATACTGCCCTCTCATTCATAAGAATATAGATATGTCCAGCTCAACAGTTCCTCCCAGCCTCCTCTTGGTTGTCAAACCCGGCTTCTTCAGACAGCTCATCCTTCATCACCAGACAGCAGCTACCAGCCATCCAGCCACCCATAGCAATACAACTGGTTGAATAGGTGAATTGCATAAAAGATGCAGTGTAGCAGTATCTTGTGTCACTGGAGAGGTGTTCTCCCTGTCTTGACCAAAAGAGGTGGATCTGGTCTTGGATATTCTTGGCAATAAAGGAAACCTAATTCATCCTTAAAGAAGTTCTTGACTTAAGGGCTTGACAGACAATCCAGTTACAGTCTGAGCTTTAAGCAAAGATGCTCCAGTTCCCTTCATTCATTGAAGCTAAAATATAAATGCTTGGTACATAGGAGAGCTCTATGATTTAGTCCACAAAGAAATATTCCATAGATTTGAAAAATTTTCTGTCCAGCCAAGGTAGGATTCAGATGTCTCTATTTTAAAGTGTAAATATTTATACACAAATTATTAGAATACACAGAAAAGATCTGGCAGTTGTCTGAGTATTATACTGGAACAAGCTTGAGTTGTTGGGATTAAACAAACATACTAGACATTGCTTAGAACATCCAGGTATTCTAATCCCCCAGCATTCTGAGCAAACAAAACAAGCAAACAAACAAACAAACAAACAAACCCCACCCACACAACCACACACACAAAGAAAAATCCCAGAAATGTCACTCTCCACACCTGAGAAAATTGTAGCTCACATGCTGCAAATTCCACACTGACACTCTTTTCATCTTTTGAAGGAAATCCAGGTAAAACATCAATGCACTCTTCAGCACTGAGGAAGATGACACTACTTGCCTTGCAATCCAAAGGTAATATTGACATCACTGCGGAGGACAACAGTGAAGTGTATGGTCTGCTACAACCTCACTCAAGGCCTAATGTGCTTCATTAGCTAGACTGGACCCTAATAGAAGCACATAATTCAGCTTAAGTGTGGATTTCAGGTTTTTCTGCAGCTACACTACTGAAACTTGTCCAAGCACAGATATTAAAAGCTAGCCTGTGCATATGCCTACCCAAACTGCAACCCCCATGCTAATCACAATGCAAACCTACCCTGGAACTGACCTAGAAGACCAGACAGTGACTTGAGGTCTAGAAGACCTGGCTTTCATCACTAAGGAAAATGCATCTTCAAATGATGGGAAGATTTTACTAATCAGCTATTAGTTCCCAACTAATGTGCTTTTTGGAGAGCTGTCTGACTGTACCATTGTCTCTTCCCTTTTCATTGTCAAGATGCCAGACTCTACTGAAGGGAGATGTATCCAGAACAGGTTAATTTATGACAAGGAGACTTTCTGGACCACTGAAATAAGGGAAGCAATTTGGCACTCAGCTTCTACTATTTGCAAGAAAAACGTAAGGAGGTGGAGGGGAGGAGAGGAGGATGTGCCTGAAGAAAGCTAGCTAACAGGGCTTTGGCAGGACTGTCAATGGGTTTTTTTCTTATTCTAATATTCCATGCTGATGGCCTAATGGATTGTTAATTGATTAATTGCTTTTCAAAAGGCTTGCATGTTTTTGAGTCGTCTTCCACAGTTTCAGATATTTTCATTGTGCTGTCACCATTAGTTTCTAAGCACTTACTGGCAAAGTGACACACATGTGGTTAACACATGAGTATCTATGAATTGGTTTCTCTAACAGGGCCCAGGGGATAATTCTTGAAATTGCCTGTCTACATTCTGTCTCATTTTTACTAGTAAAGGAGGGGTATTTGAAGAGTGACACTTGTAAATTGAATTTACTAAAGCACATGATCCAGATTGATTGTAGTCAAGCATGGTTGCTTCAGACCAGAGTTTAGAGAGACCCTCTGGTGGGAAGCCATAATGTATACTAAATGATGATACTATGGTTCTGAAAAGAGAGATTCTCCAACTGCCAGCCTCAGAAACAAATCTTTTGCAAGCATAGATTTTTATATCTTTGTGCTATATCTTCTGTATCACCAGAGACATATTTCAAGTGAAAGCAGATACAGTCCACCACCCTTGTTTCCCAGCAATGTTTTTAAACCAAAATGAGGATAGAGCACAGCCAGTTCTGACGCTAAGGTGCAGCCCAGAGTTATTAGGCTATGTGAAACAAGGGACACACCACCCAGCTTGCTTAACCTCCAGCAGGGACATGGCCCAGAAGACCTAGAAAGAGAGGATACAACCCTAGAGAAAGGATCCAGCCAAAGAAAGGCCCTGAAAATGGAGAATGGGAATAGGGTTTGTGTCGCATTCTGCTGTTGACAATTTTAGAGAACTGCCTTCATTAGAAACAACAGTCCAGAGAGCTCACTGCCTACAATCACCTTTTGTTAACCATTTTCCAGACCCCTGCAAGCCAGAACAAGGGCAGTTTCAGCCCATGTGACTGCTCATTTAGGCATTGTGAGAAGTGAAGTCTAAGAGTCAAAGCCAATCAGTTTCAAACTTCAGGATGGATTTTTCTCTTTTCTTTCTTCACCATGGTGGTGATTAACCATTGGCACAAACTACCCAAGGAAGCGCTGCGTCCCTCATCTCTCAGAGCCTTTAAATCAAAACTGAACAGCGTCCTGGAATACATACTTAAATCAGGCTGAGAGTTTACATGTAGGAGTTTATTAGAAGAAATTGTGACATCTTCAGGCAAGGTAAAACTGAGTTATCTAAGGCCAAAAGAGAACATTATGCAAGCCCTTAAGTTTTTAGGGAAAACTTCCTCGAGTAATCCCTTTATTTCTCCTCTATTTTTATTGTTGCAATCCATTCACTTCTTAATTTTACCATCTAAAAGTAAAATCCTAAACTAACTTGTAGAGTGCCATAGAGGTAAACAGAGACCAGCAAGTATTAATATCAGAATTGCTCATTCAATTTAAGACAATATTGAATTTCTGGAAAGCTCAGGTCTCAACTTGCCTAATGCTATGGTAAACATTGGAGACTTTTTTATTGTTCCTTTGAACAGTGTCTGCACAATCCCACTAATTTTAAGTAAAGGTGTTATTTAGCCCTGCATTCTCCTTTTCTCCCTCTTTGGACTTGAGGATTTTATTCTGAGCCAGAGATCCTTAGTAGTGGAAGTAGCCCTTGTTTTTTTATACCAGGTAAACAAAACTAGTTCAAGAATTCTGTCAAAGGGAAAGCTAGAAAGAGGATAAATACTAAAAGCTCCCTACACCATTTCCCTGTACCAATAGCAAACAGATAAGCCCTTCACAATGTCAGGCAATGTTTCCTGGACAGTTGCAGGGATAACAAATTGGCAGGAGCCAAACACCACCACCAATTTGATGAAGATGGAAATGAGATTGCACTTTCCTAATGTGTCCTGGAGCTTGACAGAAACCATTCTGCATCCAAACTATCAGAGAAGACATGGAGCAAGAGGCAACCTTCTTCCCAAGCAGACAGCTGCAATAAAGACATGTCCCTATCCACTATTTGTTGAATGAGACCTAGATGATAGTAATCCTGTTGTAACAACACAAAACCAAAACTTAATTCATTCATTTTATTGAGCACCATAGACTGACTACAACAATAAAGTGGTAATACCTGTCCTCCATTGATTTTATCTTTATTATTCACAGCTTAATTGTCCCTCCAGAACTAGGATATACAAATGTGTTATTAAAATGAGACATCTGGCAGTGGCCCTAAATGCCTCTATGTCAGGAATTTACTGTGCATTACTTGTAACAGTAAATCTGTTGTGCACATCTGCAGCGGCAGGGAAAATCACATCTGACAGCAATGATACAAAACATTCACAGGAGCTTTGCAAAGGCACGAGACTGAATAAATCCAGGCTTTTACAGTCCTTTACAATCTTCACTGAACCTGATCAAGCTGAAGAAACCCATTTTATGGCACTTTTATCAATTTCAAATCAGTCATCGTTTCTTCAAGCAGAACACCAAGAAGTTGTTCAAATAAATATGCCTATAATGACTTATTTTTTCATGGCACTTTTCATGAACTGGAAATTGTGTAAATGTTTGCATGCTTTGTGGGTTGGAGCTTAGCTGTTTTGTCTACCAGAAATAATCCTAGATGCTCCTGGCAAGCAATAAACCCCCCAAAACACTCTGAAACAATCTATGTGACCAATTTATTACCTCAAAACTTCTTTCCTTTAAAAGATGGTTGTAAGACATTGATTTCCTTTAAAAACCATCCATTAATATTCCTATCATTAAGGACATGCTAACACTTCTATGCAGTTTCATCTTACTCTGTGTTTAAAAAAGAGAGAAAAAATGCCTTGGAGCAAATCTCATTCTGGAAATGATTATAAATTTTACTTTGTATGCTCAATATTCCTGTATACTCAATATTCCTGTATTCAATATTCCTCAATATTCTGGTAATACTGCATTGATAGAATTTAAAATTCAAAATTCTAATCCCCTCCTGTCCTCCCAAAATTAAAGAAAAAAAACCAAAACAGTTTGTTTATTTTTTTAGTTTGAAGATCAAAGTTATAGTACAGAAAAGTAATTTACACTTTCATTTTCAACACACAATGTCAGATGTACTTTTTTCAGGTCTGATGAGAAAAAAGAATATGTAGCATAACATGTGGTCTATGAGGACAGACTGAAGGAGTTGGGGCTGTTCAGTCTGGAGAAGAGAAGGCTCTGAGGTGACCTAATTGTGGCCTTCCAGTATCTGAAGGGGGCCTACAAGAAGGCTGGGGAGGGACTTCTCAGGATATCAGGTAGTGATAGGACTAGGGGGAATGGAATGAAGCTGGAGGTGGGGAGATTCAGGCTGGACTTGAGGAGGAAGTTCTTCCCCATGAGAGTGGTGAAGACCTGGAATGGGTTGTCCAGGGAGGTGGTTGAGGCCCCATCCCTGGAGGTGTTTAAGACCAGGCTGGATGAGGCTTTGTCCAGCCTGATCTAGTGTGGGGTGTCCCTGCCCATGGCAGGGGGATTGGAACTAGATGATCCTTGTGGTCCCTTCCAACCCTGACTGATACTATGATACTATGAATACTTGGAGTACCTCATATTCAATACATTTAGTCTTAACAGCATAAATATTGTATCTTATTATCTGTTTCATAGAATAAGTGACATTGAAGCTATCAAGTTACTTTATAAACAAATGCTCAAACTTACACTGTACATCTACAGTGGTTTGGTTGGTTGGCTTTTTGGGTATTTTGGCAGGGTTTTATTTTTTTTCAGACATAGCCATAGTTTATCACAGTTATACCAAAAAGTAGCTATTTGTTGATATACTCATCTGCTAATTACTTCTCATACATCTGTCTTCATATGCAGAAATTTAAAATAGCACTGTCCAGTGACTGAGCCAAAGTACTGTCTTTGCCTACCAGGATTGATATACAAGTTTTTCTAGAGCAAGGCTATATTCTGTCATATATTGACAGAATCACACAGAATCACAGAATGTTAGGAGTTGGAAGGGACCTCAAAAGATCATCTAGTCCAACCACCCTGCCAGAGCAGGGTCACCTAGTACCAGGTCACACAGGAACATACCCAGTCAGGTTTTGAATATCTCCAGTGAGGGAGACTCCACAATTCCCCTGGGCAGCCTGTTTCAGTGTTCCATTGCCCTCACAGAGGAAAAATTTTTCCTGATGTTTCCATGGAACTTCCTATGCCTCAACTTCCACCCATTGCCCCTTGTCCTGTCATTGGACATCACCATGAAGAGACTGGCTCCATCCTTTTGGCACTCACCCTTTACATTTTTATAAACATTAATGAGGTCCAACCAGTGCAAGGGCACCAACCAGTGCAAGGGCACCAACCAGTGCAAGGGTATCACTATGGTCTCTATGCCACCTCATCTGCCCTCAACACATCCCACTCCAGCCTGCAGAAAAATCCAGGACAACATACCCTGCAGCTGAAATCTGCTGCTTCTCAAAAATCAACAATAAGTACTTAGTACAGGCTCAGGAAATTATTTTTTCTATTATTTATTCCTGTAAGCCTGTTTAGCCTGGAAGCTGATTTTCTTCTTCATGACAGTGAAAAACCAATTTTGGTATCAATGAATGTTTCATTGTCTTACTATAACATCCAGGGGAAATAATACAGCATCTCCAAATTCTCTCGTTGATGTTTCATCAGACCAGAAATTCCCTATTCAGCTGACACAAATGTGGTTTATAACTCACAGAAGAAATCCTGCAATTCTTCCTCAAGCAAAGGAGAAGACAGCAGAGGCTGTGTCTGTGCACTGACAACTTATACATGGAAGTAGCTCTTTGAAGGGGGCGGGGGGGAAAACTCTATGAAGCTACACAAATGAGCAAAAGAGAGAAAGTTACACACACCCACATACTCCTGGCGTGAAAACGTGGCATCTCCCTGCTATATTACAGGGAGGTGCCAGCCACAGAGCAGGCATTGCTTATTTCAGTTGCCAGGAGCACCACTTCTCAAATAGTGAACATCTGAAATATGGAAGGTTTTTAGGAATATCAGGATCAACACTTAATGTTGTACCAGAAATAGAGAATAACCATATAGCTTGATTACATAAAATGGAACCAATACAAACTCAGGAGAATTGGCTTTATATATGCCTTGCACCACAGAGTTCTTATTACCAAGATACATTTTTTTTAGAATTAAATTGTGTTTCCAAGTGGCTTGTATCACAGAAATAAGCAGAATACTAAGCCTGTGTTTGCACCACCCTGTCATATCCATGGTCTTTTGCAGACAGATATCATGTGAGGATCCAGAACTAATCTCAACCATTTCTAGGCTGCCATACTTTCTGGACAAAGAGTGAGCTAACAGTGGGGATTGGCATCAGTCCTGCTACTCTCTCTCTATGTTGACTCTGTTGCTTGGCCTTAACTCAGGGTACAAGCACCATCCCATGTTACTTCGATCCAGAGAAATCATTTCCCACACCAGAGCATGCAGCCTCGTGTCATGTGGAGAGAAGCCATCAGGAAAAGCAAGATTACCAACCAGCAGGAGGATGGGAAAGGAAAGCTTAAGCAGAATGTATTCCTTCACAAACTGAAACTTGGCTTGTGCCCAGGAGTTAATATTTCCACCTGTGCCAAAATTAGCTGCCACAGGATCTTGAACAGTAACTGGTCACCACATTACTCTTGTATCCCATCAGGAGGGTAGTCCTTTAAACAGTGCTGTGTACATGGATAGTGGAGCAAAAGCTCAATATTGACAGAGGGAAGTTTGCCACCTACTGAATCACCACCTGAGTCACCCAGTAGCTGAACCACATATTAGAGAGCTGAAAGTGTGCCCTGCTTTGCTGGAAACCATCACTGACAATGCTACACTGAGGTCTGAGGCAGAGGAACTTCACAGGTTGCAGGTTTTCTGTCTTGTGGTTCCTTGGCACAGGAAACTCAAAGTGTACACAACAGGCTATAAAGTCCACTTTTAGTATAAACTACGGAGCTTGACGTGCATGAAGCTTGAAAAAATAGTTTCCATTTTCTGTAATACTGATAGTGTATACAACTTCTACCTGTAAATGTAAAAGACAAGGTTGGATTATCTAAACATCCGCCTGCAAGCCTCTCACAGCTGCAAAACCCCTGAAGGAGGTGAAGGAAGAAACATGGCAATGGTTAGCGCTACATTTGAACCACTGGAAAAATAATGACTGATCCTTATTAAAAACTTTAAACTATCTGAGAGGTTTTTTTCCAGACCATTGAAAATGTTAAGGTGGTGGTGAGCCTTTTGCTCCTTGATGCTGCTTTCATTACAGTTGCTATTTGAAGATTTGCTGCAGACATTTGCAGAACAAGTTTTAGTTAACCTACACTACAACTAGGTACCTGCTTAGAGGATATCCTAAGGTATACCAGTGAAAGCACAGAGGTAGGATAAACAGCATCCAGGATTTACTTTTCCTTTACATATATAAAATAGTGGTACATATGGTCAATCAAGAAGCCTAGTTTCAGTGCTCCACAGTTCACTGTTCCTTTACCCCTTCATCCCAATGTCATCAACTGTCAATGAGCTACATCCATCCCAATGTACAGTAATAAAAATGTTCACCACACCAACCACTGTAGTATTCCTGCCTTCTGAGCTCAGTAGCTCTCTGTTTGATGTAGATGGAAAAAAATATGCTCTGCTGGGGCAGAGCAAATCAAGTAATCTTGGTTAGGTGAGGTTCCCATTTTGGCTAAGAGGCTTGGTCCTCACCATTCCAGCAACACATAGGAAAGAGAGCATGTTTGGATCTGAGTGCTGAAGCTGCAGTTACATAGAGTATAGTGATGCCAAGCCACAGGAGTTGTGTCCAGTATATCTGCAGAGGGGGCATGCTACAAGGAAGGGGCCAAGGGAAGCATATCCTTCACGAAGGATGGCAGGTTGCAGCCACCCCAGACCAGAGATGGCTCCAGGACTTGTGGATGGGCCCCAGGTCTGGCTTTTGTGAACTCATTATAAAGGCAGGCTTTTAGTTGCATGAAAATAGAATTTAGGGAGCCATTAAAATGTAACAAAAAAGTATTTAATGCCCTAGTGTGTAACAAGCTTATCTCAACCTCCTTATTAGACCTTCCTTTTCTCTTTTTTCCTTCTTCCTCCCCTCCCTTGGCATGACTCTGCTGCACAAATAGCCCATATGGAAAACAGTGCAGCCTGGAAACACCTAGCTCTCTCTGTCCTCTTTTGCTTTTGGCTTTTGCAGCTGCTGTTTTCTCAGTGTTGTCTTGGGGCAGTTTCCTGTTGCCATAGCTGATAGCCTGCCAGCGCCTGCCTGGGCCTTTCAAGTGTCAACACTGCAAAGTTTGCTGCGATGGCCAAACGTTTGTTAATGAGATATAGCAGCTGGGTAGGGGTGAACCACTGAGATGTATAAAGGCACGCCGCTGGTGCAGGAAGCGATGCCTTTTGAATCTTTTCAGCGCTCTGAAAGCATTCAAATCAAAGAGGGTATGTTGTATTCATTAATAAAACGAGGTTCCCATGCAACTGTGTTAAAGCCAGTGGTTTAACTTTGCAATGGACAGGTGATTTTTTTCAACAGTGTTTTACACCGGAAGACAAAGGGCAAGAAAACAAGAGTTTATGTACTGCCAAAGGCATTACTTCCCTATCTAGCAGCCAGACAGAATTGTTAAACTGAGCTAGGTATTTGCCATTTCCTGACAATAAAAGCTTCTTTTTTCCCTTTATTTTTCATGCTTCAAAGCTCACAGCAGCCTACTTGATCTCTGTCTATCACACTTTTTTTATACTCAATTCCTAATTTTTTTTTTTGGTAAACCATGATTAAAAGCTAGAATGGGGAGGGGGGAACCAACAAAAAAAGACAGTTTGTTAAAAAAAAAAAAAAAAAAAAAAAGAAGTGCCAAAGAGCTTATAGACAGGATTAATGACCAAAGCTGCTTTCATTCAACCAGAGCAGTCCATGTGATCTGTAGTCTGCATCTGTTTTGCTATAACAGAACATATGAGTGCCCAACAGCTGGGCAAAAGAGCCAGAAAGCAAAAACAAAAGAAGCTAGCATACAGTGCAAAGTTTTAAAGGCAACGTGAGCCAAAGATCATCCTAAAGACTTTTCCAGTATTTATTTTTAATTGGGTTGGGACTTTTTTTCTTTTTCCTCTTTTTATTTTTTTTTTTCTTTTTCTTCTTCTTCTTTTTTTCCTTTTTTTTTTTTCTTTTTTTTTTTTTTTATGGCGAGGGGCAGCTGGAGAAAAGATTGAATGCTAGGAAAACATGTTTAAAACTGAAACAATCACAGTGATAATAGTGACAAAATTGCTTTGGAAAAGTTAAACAAAAGAAGTGTTAGGAACAGGAAAGGGCCATATGGCTCAACACGCCTGCCATTTTCTGGTTTATCTTAATTGTTTCCCTCACTTCTTCACAAATGAATACAAGTGTCTCAGACTCATTTATATGCTTTCGGTTCCCTTTCACAGTAACTTGTTCCAAGGTAATTTAAGCCAAGCCACTTAAATGATATTTAGCTATTTGACTGTTTAGAGAACAGCAGTTTAGCTATATTCATCAGCCCAGTGCAGCTACTGTACTTGTTTTCAGAATTTATCTGCAGCAATCAACTACCTACTAAATGGCCCTCTTCGGGGTAAATTAAGTCATGCAGTCCCTGACCCAGAAGCCACTAGGGTCAAGAGGAGTCATGCCACTCACTTTGACAGATTTTGGTTCAGGCATATTCTTTGACTCCAAAATTTAATTCCAGGGTTTGAGTGGGATTTGTTTTCTTCTCAGAAATATAGGCATTTCATTGATATTATCCATAAAATATTTCATTTTAAGATAGTGATATATCACATTATTGCAGATGAAACCTGAATTGTCTGACTATTTCCCCAAAAGATTTTCCACCAGAGTTTGTAGGAGAGAGCAATGAGGCCTAAAGGACACCTTTATGTGTGAAAAATTCTTTCAAACAGAAAATTTCAAATCTGGCCAGTTGCACTCTGAGGCAGGCTCTGATCATTTTGACCTTGATTTTATCTGTAGTGATCCTTGTGCTGCCTACCTGTTTGTGCAAACCTGATTGCAGAGCATGCAGGGCTAAAAAAAAGACCAAATTAAGGTTTATTTAGATGTCTGGAGATAGTCACGATGCAAAAAGGACCCTAAGTTGGAAAGGGAAAAGAATCAAAACAAAACATTTCCTATTAATGATAACATCAAATAAAACCATGGCAAGCTGTTAAGCCTTTAAATAAACATACCATGACAAGCTGAAGCATAAGCTTCAACCAGCTTGTTAGAACACAGTCCTCTACCATGACAGAAGCTGAGATGTTCTGCACGCATGAAGCTTGTGCCAGGGTACAAACTGCATCTTGGCCACATAGACTACTTAGAGTAAGCAGCAGATTATGGGGGAAGCACATTTAATGGAGTAAGACAGCATCTTCAGGCTTCTTTTCAGTCTCAGAAAATGCTGACTTATAGAATTTGCTCAGAAAACTCTTGTTGAGACAGAAGCCAGTAAATTCATTCATTCTTACAAAAGATAATGAATGATTAATAAATGAGTCAATTCACCAAATGTCTGGCCTGTGCTCTTCCCCATATGGCTTCAAGAAGATAATTGCAGTAGTGAGCACACAGAGAGGAGGGACAGATATCTATTGAGCAAGACTGGAGATAATGTTTTTTAAACCATTTCAATAGATTTACTTACTTAATGGAGAAAAACAAAAATAGTGGTTTTCATATCAGTGACTTTGCTGAGTGCTTAAAACAAGGCAAGAATATGAGCATATGCTTCCTTCCTTCACCATAGTGACACCACAGACCGGAGACAGGTGGGAATTCTGAGGTGCCTGGACCACAAACCCTGCCCTCAGCAAAAGACTAAAGTGAAAGGAGTTGAAAGACAAACCTAAGTGTCCTCAGACCTGTCCAGTTTTGTGCTGCCTTTCTAGTTTTCAGACATTTACAATACTATAAAACCTGTAACTCACAGTATCTCTGAAAAGCAGGGGAAATATTAAGTTGCCAATATTGTAACACACAGTAAGATTGTCTATTACAAAAGTTGGGAAAGCATAAACTCTTCTCAGAGATGATCCTATTAAAAAGGAAAAAACATTTTTAAGGTCCTCTGAAAAGAACATCTCAAAGGATGGCTAATATCCTTTGGAATCACTGACATTTGCTACAAAATTTAACTGATTTAATATATATATATACACACACACCCCCAAAAAAAATCATGGTATCTGTGGCCTGCCTGGACACTGTCTCCCGCAGCATCCCTCTGGAGAAACTGCTCGTGGCTTGGATGTATGGACACTTCAATGGGTTGAAAACTGGTTGGATGACTGAGCCCAAAGAGAGGCAGTGAATGGAGTTCAATTCAGTTGGTGTTCTCCAGGGCTCAGTTTTGGGATTGGTTCTTTTTAATATCTCTAGCAATGACCTCGATGAGGGGATCGAATGCACCTGCAGTAAGTTTGCAGAAGAAACCAAGTTGTGTGAGGGTGTTGCTCTGCTTGTGGGTCAGAATGCTCTATAAAGGGACCTGTACAGGCTATATCAATGGGACAAGGCTAATTTTATGAGGTTCAACATGATCAGCTCTCCTGCACTTGAGTCACAACAACCCTATATAATGCTACATGTTTGGAGAGAAGTGACTGGAAAGCTGCCCAGTGGAAAAAGACCTGGGGGTGTTGATTAACAGCTGGCAGTGTGCCCAGGTGGCCAGGAAGGCCAACAGCATCCTGGTTTGTATCAGTATGGCCAGTAAGACTGCAGAGTTGATTGTCCCCCTGTACTCAGAACTGAAGAGGCTGCACCTTGAATACTGCGTTCAGTTTTGGGCCCCTCACTACAGGAAAGACATTGAGTTGCTGGAGCATATCTAGAGAAGTGCCACAAAGTTGGTAAGGGGTCTAGAAAACAAGTCCTGTGAGGAGCAGCTGAGGAAATGAGGGATGCTTAGCCTGGAGAAAAGGAGGCTGAGGGAAGACCTAACTGATCTCTACAATTACCTAAAAGGAGGTTGTAGTGATGTGGGTGTTCTAGCAAGTAAACAAGTGAAAGGTCCAGAGGAAATGGACTCAAGTTTTGCCAGGGAAGGTTAGACTGGACATTAAGATAAATTTTGTCACTGAAAGAGTTGTGAAGCAGTTGAATATGCTGCCCAGAGAAGGGCTTGAATCATTATCCCTGGAACTGTCCAAAAGACGTGTAGACATGATGCTTAGGGCCATGGTTTAACAGCAGACTTGGTACAGTGACATTAATGGCTGGGTCTGATGATCTTCAAGGTATTTTCTTGCCTTAACAATTCTGTGATTCTGTGGTGAGAGGCAGGGGGTGAGGTTAAGCAGCTGTTCTAGATCTTGAAAACACTGTCTAGTCTTTCCACAGCACATCACTATACTTCTTGGCATGTCCACTTCATTTCTAAGCATAGTTTTGTCATAAAATCTCCAAATCATGGCTTTCTCCATATTAAATGAAATCTGCATTTGCACTACAGAGTATACATGGCATATATTATAGTGTCAGCATGCATTTTTAACTCCAAATACTGTCCATTACTTTGAGCGTGTGGGACTTTCTAAATCTCAGGCAGACTGTAACTGGTCCTTTTTTGCTTATGTCAGCCCTTACCCTTTTCTCAGTTTACATTTTCTCAACTTAACATGTTGTTTCTAATATGTCTTCCTCAGCTCTCTGGTTTATTGAATATTTTCCTTGACTTTAGATACATAGCAAGACCACTGTTAAATGCCAGCTTCTGAGCAAGAAGCCGCACATCTCTTCCCCAGGTTTATCCTTGTATTTTATGAGAAGTCACACATTCACTCTTTCTCCATTCATTCCCTGAAGAGTAGTGACATGTCCATGGTTCATTATGTCATTTTTTTCAGAGGAAGACAGACCAAGTCCATAAGGATCTCAATTTTTCCTGCCTTGCCAAAAGAGACACTTCTGTTTCCATCAGCTTGCTTACCTGCAAGCCTGAAGTCCTCATCTTCTCTTAAGGAATTACAGGCTTGTGAATGCCTGTTACTAAAAGAGGCATTGGGGCATTTCCTCAGGGGAACAGTACAACTTGTTTTACACTCCCTTCTCAGAGACAGCCTGCAATAATCTGTGTGGATTATGAAGCGGAATGCTGGAGGGGATCCCAACATTATGTTAGATCTGCCAACCTGACAGGTTCCACAGAAACCTCTGAAGTTTCCTATCCCCTAGCAGTGACCCGTAGCTAATCTGCATGACAATATATTGTGTAATTGCAGGAAGCCACTGCAATATCATTCAGGAACAGGAAGCCTGGGAACTGTTTACAACCACTGCTATGGTGATGAAACCTGTCATTACCCTGCACACTATTTCTTCTGAAACATGGATGCAATTGCAGTCTTATCACTCAGCTTTATAGGGAAGATCTGCTGAAGTCAAAGAATAACATGGGAAGAGCAAAAAAGAGACTGGGCTTGGTCGATTGCTGTCATGATTGCATTACACAGGTTGAAAGACAATTTCAGCAACTGCTTGTTGTGCATGAGAAGACAGAATTGTTTGCCATCAGTTAGGCTTCAGTTAAGTTTACTATTCCTTATCTCTTGTTTAAGGTAGTACTTCAAAGAAGTACTTGCTTCTTGTCCTTTGACTCAAGTGGGCACAGCAGTGGGATGCCATGTGGGAGATGCAGATTTGAGAGCATTCATGTGCACCCAACCCTCAGGCTAACAAGAGGCAGGCAATTCTGCCAGTTATTTTTCTGCTAATTTAGGTTAACTCATTAATTCATGTGCAGAACTTTTAAAAAGCAAAATCATACCTGCATGCTGAATACTAGTAGCAAGCAAAGAAAACACCACAGGCCCCCAGTAGCTGAGTTCTGGACACATTTATAGCCATATGGGACTTTTAGGATCCATATTCACATTCCAGAAGCATGAAAACAAAGAAAAGACTGTTTGGAATTGAAACCTATGAGTTCCCAGGACAAGGGCTTAAAATCAAACACAGCTTGATAGGTAAGTATGATCAAGCAAAAAAAGCTGTCTGTAGCTCAAATATATGAGAGCTGTTACCCTCTCTGAAGTTTCCCAAATGTGGCTGTTGTTTTGGAGTTTTTTTTTTTGCTATGAATTAACCTTTGAAATATGCTTTTAAATTTTCTGAACTACTCTTGTAAAGAATATCTCAATCAGGCAACAAACAAGTCACCAAATGCAGCAAACAAAGGAGATGGTCTGCTGACCAAATGCTGACAGACCCTCAGATTTAGAAATCTAACTGTTCACAGTAGAGAAAACTGTCCACTCAAAGAGGACACACTGGTGTTTATACTAATATCATCTTCTCTTACTATAGTGATTGGTTCAGCTTGACCCAAAGGAGGCTATGGAAAGAGAATATACAGTTTGCTGAGATTGAAAAATATACTAATAATTATTGCTAGAACACATTGAGTCACAGATTCTTTGATTCACTAACTAAGCTCTTTCCTATTACCACAACCCTCCTGGAAATAGATTTGACAAATCTGATAAGACTGCACAAAGGGTTTCAGTATTTCATATGAGGGAAGAGGTATTTATTCAGATTTTCACTAAATTGTATTGGTCTTCTGAGATCAGATTTTTACTTCAGTATAATTTTAGACACAGGAAGCTAGTATATTTTTGATGTAATGCTGAAATTAGTATTGTTTGTATTACAGTAGCGTCCAAATACCCAGGCTGTAGGGTATTCTGTAGTGCTGTGGTGTATAGAGCCATATGGTAAGAGACAAATTTTGCCTAAATGAAGCAACCTAAAAATTTAAAGCTGAATGTAGGACACAAACAATCAGACCAACTGTTGGTCAGAGACAGGTACAGATGCCGTTAAGTGAGACTCATCTGTCCAAATATCAAAAGCTACAAAGTGCATACTTATGTTTGATGGACTTTTTCTAGACTCATTTTTTAATCAAGAGAATCAGACCTTTCCAGAGTAGAACTTATTTCCCTTAAAGTGATCACATGAGGTAGGTCAGATGGTCCAAAAGCATCTGGGTTTCTGGTTTTGTTAAGAGGCCAATACAAGCTTGAAGATCAGATGTGGTGCCAGTGTCCACACGTGAGGGGCATGAACCACATGCTGTGGGCCAGGAAGCAATAAGAACAAACCACATTGAGAAGGAAGGCAGCCTGGGAGTCATGGGTCAGCCTGCCTGATGAAGGACACATCTCCACAGCACCTTTGCAGGTCAGGATAGGTCTGGACATGGTGATCAACATCTGCTGAGAGCCTGTTAATCACTCTGCAAATCCATAGTGGTGAACCCAGGTGTAATCTGAGCAAAAAAGTCAAATCAGTGGATCAGGATCAAGGTCCAAATTTGGGACACACAAGACCAGGCACAGGCACAGCTCCAGTACAGCTCAGGCAGAAACCAAGGATGAGAGCCAGAGCTCAAAAGTAGCTGTCATGTGAAGGACAAGTATCCTCACTGGGGTGTACCATGACCTAAATCATCTGTATGCTGATCCCAAGCCCAGCCAAATTGTCTAGAGGGTGGATGCCCTCGGAGTGCAGTCATTCTGTTGCCCAAAGCTTGCTCCACTACCTTCTATACCACACCACAGGAACACTGTAAATCTGGAGATGCAAAAGCATCCTTTGATAATGAAACAAAGGTAGTGCTCTGTGAGCCTGTGAACTTCACTCACAAAGTGTTTGGACCAAATTGCTTCATATGCACTCAATCCATATGCTTTGAGGTAGGTCCATACTGAAACTTCTGGTCTACATGGGGAAAATGTCTACACCATTTGGAAGCTTGGACTAGAGGAGTTTCAACATGTACCAAAGTGAGCTTCCTTTGGTATCAGTACTACTTTGCCATGCATGTTTTTACGTAGTCTGATTATTCAGTTACATTCAGGGTCTTGGGAAAGCTTGCTCAGCTCACGATATCTCTTTTTTATTGGAGTGACACAGCTTTTGATGTCCAAACCAACTTTGATAGTGTGTACACTTGCAATACATAATGGAAACATCTTGTATAAGTGACCTTACAGCAGCTATGCGTTTTCATGGCTAGAATACTGCTACTTTGAAGGAACACTGTACACTGCCATTAGAACTACTGCAATCATAAAGACTCTTGTGGAGAAGGGTACTACTCATTCTAAGAAAAGGTATCTGATTTGGCCCTAATGAGTAACTGTTCAAAAAGCAAGAGAGCTCTTCTATTTAATCAAACACTTTTAGAGAGGAGGAGGAACTGAAGGAGCAGAAAAGAAGAAAGGGAGTGAGAATGTGTCTAAGAACATGTTCTAGTGGTTTCAGTCCTTGGTTTAAGTCAATGTCTCCCATGTCCTTGAAAATATCATTGGCATCTAGTCACTGTTTTAAGTACACATCTCTCAGCTGCCTGCAAAATGGACTCCTTTATTTTTTTTATTTTTTTTTTTTCTGGTTACAAAAGGGACAAAGAAAGAGAAGCAGAGAGAAATCATATTTCAAAAGATTAGTGTACACGTTTTAATCACTCACACTTTCCATTGTTCAAGATTACACTTCTATTAAATGAGTGTTTCATTTTCAAGTACATGAGAGTATTTGAAATATTTCAAGGGTACTTCTTCTAACTTCTAACAACTTGATGTTGCTGCCACCAGTGGACTATTAATTTAGAAGGAACATGAACTGGAGATAGTCTGACCTCAGACGTCATACTGCTTCACTGACAGGCACATAGTCAGTTGTATCTTAAATAATGGAGCGTTTATATTTTGTTAGTACCATGATTAACTGGGGAAATTAAGGAAAACTCAAGAAATACTGTACCAAATTCTCCAGTCATCCTCTTAGATGCACTAGAGCTAATTGAAGTAAGTTAGGCTTAAACCATCGAGAAATCATCTCTATTTTTTGCTTCTTTGCTTGTTTTGTTTGGGCTTTGGGGTTTTTGAGATTACTATTATTAAAAAAACTGTCATAATTTTCAACTTCCTGCAGAAAGCAAATTCCTTAACCCAAACATTTCATCATTTAACAGGACATTAAAAGCAATTTAGCCATGTTGCGTGGTGGATACACTGGTTGGCTTAAACCAATGCAGACCACATAACGTTCTGCTTCTTAACAAGACTTGACCCATTTGTAACTGCTGCTAGGTGAATTTCTGAGTCATCTGTCACCAAAAAGCACTGATTTCAAAGACAGTGGCTCTGATATACCACAAGAAAATGGCATGTTTTTAAGAGATGGTATAGCACAATAAATCATCACTACTTTCCAAAAGTATTTTTAAATATCTTCTTACATATTCCATAAAGAAATATCCTATCTTTATTATTACTATTACAACTACTCAAAAAAATACTGCCACACACACACACACACACACACACCCATCCCCAACATCTAAGTCAAGTAATTCAAATCAAATCTATGGCCCGGCTTTCATTTTGGGGTCAAATTCTCTGTGCAGGTGGTTCTCATTGAATTCAATATGATCCCAAAGAATGTAGCAGAGGACTGAATTTGGCCTCTACCATCTAGCCTAAATATATGATGTGGTTCTGCCTTTACACTGTATTGGAAAGAGATACTGTACCTCTTTAGATTATGAGTCTGCTTATTATCAGTCTTGAGGAAAGAAAAGATGGTTAAATTCAAATTTCCACAGAATGTTTTGATTTAAGTAAAAGAATTCAGTGACCACCAGTTTGGAATATCCTTCTGGTGTCCTAAGTAATCTGCAAGAAGATTCAAAAAAGCTGTGCACGTACATATAATTGATTGAAGTGGAGAACAAAGAGAATATCAACCTCCCAGGTTTAGATGAAGATCAGGTGGTTTCAAGCTGGAAAGAAATAGGGGCCTTTGTTTTGTTTTAAGCAACCTCCATGGTTCCGGTTGTTCTGCAGTGGTCTAAAATGCAGGAGAAAAAAACTCTACAAAGACACTTGTTCTGTAATTTTTCTCACTCATTTACTCTGTTGATACGTGAAACTTCTCACATTGCCTATCTTTGAACAAATTCCCTCAGAAACATTGTTCTTATTAGGTAAATGTCTACTAGAGCATCATGGTAACATCCAGCCATGGCACTTTTATAGGACTTGGCATAGCAGGTCTTGAACGGGAAGATCCATAGCCTCAAAAGTAATTTATAATGGTTTCATTTAAACAGAAAATAAATACTAAATAAAGGCATATGGGAAAACAGTACACTAAAAAAGTAAGAATGATTGGCAGTGCCATCGGCAAACTGTAGTTCTGGGAGGATTAGTACTAACAGCCAGAGAGATTCCTCTCTTATTCCAGTCCGAACACTTGGCAGCTTATGCTACTCCCTGGCTGAATCTCTCCCTTTGCATTTCTGTCCTGTAGACTTCAGCTTGCTCACACCTCTTACTTCAAGGGCTTATGCAGATGGAAAATTAATATTTCACTGTTTGGCCCTCTAATCACACTCTTTGACTAATATGGAATTAAACTACCAAGCTTACTTCAAAAAATGCACTGAACAAGGAGCCCAGGAACTGAGGAGAATATATTGCGCCCCTGTAATGTATCCAGGAACGCTGTGCAACAGGGTGGCCATGCGAACAATTTTTTTTTTCTTAATAAATAATTTATTTTCAGAGGAAAAAAAAAGTTAAATCCATTTCAAACAGAAAAGGTTCTTTAATGTGAATTACATTTGGCAGATTTGAGTTGGCACCAAAAAAATGAGGAAAACATACAGAAGTCACAATCAGCTCATCTAAGTCTTTCTGACACAAACTGATAAAGAAGGACTACACTTATGAAGGACATGTGAAACAATTCACAAATTGAAGGAGGCATGTGGCTAACAAATATTGTCCAATGTGGGAAGCTAGTGTTCAGATCCTCCCTTTACTTCACTCAGTGTGTGAGCCTAATATGTGTCCTTCAATATTCCAGAGCACATAATCACCCTCGCAAACACATGAGTTTTCTGTGGAAAGCTGTTCTCTCTTGCACGGCAAATGGGAACCACTATGACTGGACTTAAAGAATGACTTTTGCTTTACAGGTATCTGCACTATAAACCTCTTTTTAGTCACCCAATCCACAATGCACAGTTAGCCATTACATTTATCATTATAATTTGAATCTAAAAGAGAGCAAGCTCTCCTCCTTTTGACCTCTCTGGGATTTTTTTCCACTCTGGCTGACTAACAGCCCAGCTTCCACAGGCATGATAGAGATTTCCTCCATTCAGGCACTGCTCATGCAACTGCCCTCAGGTCTTCATACTGCATTGAGGTCTGAGTCATTGCACAAAAGGTGGACACGTCCAAAGGCTATGTGTCTGAATGGAAGAAGATGCAGATGCTCCTCCTTGTGTGGTTTTAAAAGCCAAAGCATCGTAGGACTGGCTCCCCAAAAGGTTGTTCTCCAACTGCTTTGCTATTTTTATATTCTTATTTTCCTTTAATGAATGGAATCAAAATAATTGCCTCATTATCCTGCCAATTTAGAAACTGAGAATAATGAAATGCATCCTAATGAAAGCGATCAGCTTTGAAAGGTGCTTTTGCCTCTGGACTACACTATTATACCTCATAAGGAGCTACATAATTACACCTCTGAAGAATAAAGTTTATAATAAAGTAGGCTATATTTAGCATAGTTTTATATTTGAATGAGAAACACTGTCTCTTTTCTGTGACAGGGATTATCTTTGGCTGATACTATCTGGTTTGTGTAAAGTAAATCTGAAATCACCCTGTGCGTATTTTAGGCTCTCAAGCTTCCTCTTTTGTTAGTACTAATGTCATTATCAGGTTCCTCATGCATCTGACATAGGTGCATTTCAAAAAAATGAAAAGTTGTATCTAAATGTTTCTGTGCATGGAAAAAGTAGAGAAAGAATTATTTCTTCCCCTTGTATATTTATTAACATCACAATCCCTCTTTCTGTCTTCTGTCTGCTTTAACTGCCAAACTGTCTGATATTTCATGTATTTTCCACTCTTCAGTTACAAAAAAAAAGTGAAAATCTCAGCTGTTCATAGGTACATTGTCCACTCTTTAGCCTTCATACAAACAAAATACTAGATAAAATGCTTTTAGAGCACGGTCCATTCAGCAGTTGCAGGTTTTGAGATGTTGTAATATAGGTAGGCTCCCTAAATCCACATTTTGCTACTGAGAGCAGTATTTAACACAGATAAACATAACTTTGTAGGAGTTTTGGTGTATTCCAGTGTGAATTCAGATTAAATCATTAGAAAATCTGGGATTTAAAGGCGATTTTCTCACCTGAGATCAAAGCGGGCAATCGGAAAACACAGGCTGAAATGCATAGAGCCCCTCTGCTTACAGCCATAGGGGCTCCACTGCATTTAACACCTTAGCTCCTATGACATATGGCAGAACTATAGGATATTTCTTTACATAGAAGAAAATGAGGTACAGGGAGCTTGACACATGAATAGCTTCGAGAATTTTGGGCAAACAGAAAATTCTAGCAATGGTTTTGCAGAGATTTCAGAAACAGCTCTCACTGAAATCAGAAGTATCTCGATGCCCAAAGTGAGCTCTACTTCTAAACCTCCCAAGATCTAACCCTCTCTCTTCACTGAACACACTTTCTCCTCCTCAATGGGAAGTCACTGATAAGATGGAGGTGTGTTTTATTGGTGTCTCTTGGGGGTGGGATGTACCATGACATGCTGAGCCTCCTGCTTGGCTTCTGAAGCTGTCTGAGGAAGCATTATTGAGTGGGCCTTCCGAAGCTGGTTGTAGTGGCTCTGCCCTCCCAGCTTAACACTGTGCAGACTCACAGAGGTGTCAGAGGTACAAGCATAGCTGCTCACTACCCTTTCCTTGACAAAATGTGAGACTTAACTCATAAAGAGTTTTAACTTTGTAGGTGTCTCATTATCTTCAAACAATAGACAAAGCCTAAAGGGAAACTGCTTCCAGTCCAAGGCATTTTCTTATTACTGTCCCCATGACCAAAAATTATGTAAGTATTTCTTAAACCAAGATACTTGCAAAGATTTGAATTGGATCACAATTAAATGGATGTTTAAACAAGAACAGAGGAGATGGGAACTTCTAGCAGAGGTGATACTTTATTTAGAATAAACCAAACCAGGTTGGAAGAGACCTTCAAGATCATCACGTCCAATCCATCATACAATCCAACCCACCCAAACAGCTAACCCATGGCACCAAGTACCCCATCAAGTCTCCTCCTGAACACCTCCAATGGCGGCGACTCCACCACCTCCCTGGGCAGCCCATTCCAATGGGCAATCACTCTCTCTGTATAGAACTTCTTCCTAATATCCAACCTGAACCTCCCCTGGTGCAGCCTGAGACTATGTCCTCTTGTTCTGGTACTGGCTGCCTGGGAGAAGAGACCATCATCCGCCTGTCTACAGCCTCCCTTCAGGTAGTTGTAGAGAGTGATAAGGTCACCCCTGAGTCTCCTCTTCTCCAGGCTGAGCAACCCCAGCTCCCTCAGTCTTTCCTCATAGGGCTTGTGTTCCAAACCCCTCACCAACTTTGTTGCTCTTCTCTGGACTCATTCCAGCAAGTCAACATCCTTCCTAAACTGAGGGGGCCAGAACTGGACACAGTACTCGAGGTGTGGCCTAACCTCGAGTACTGAAGAACTGGCCTGTACTAGCCACCTAGCATGTCAGCTGCTGAAATCTTTGAATCTTATTTTCAGTGACAATATTACAGGACATTATAAATATCTATAGATTTGTATAATACAGAGCTTATAGAAAGACCATGCACTCTACCATCAGATGCTCAAAATTAATCCACATCTTAGTTTGCAAGGCTTTCTTCAGTGCTGATTAGGAGAGAAAATACAGCAGGAAAAAAAAAATATATTAATTTCCACTTATTACCAGGGATAATCAGTATTTTGGCAAACCTTATACTAAAATTCAACCTGCTAAGATTGGTTCAGCGACACTTTCTTGAATAGAAATAAGATTTCAACAAGAAATCAAAATTATTAGTAAAAGGGCTAAAAATACACTGTATTTTTAGCATTTTAATATCAAGGATTGTAATATTTTTGTTTGTAAAAGACAATCCTGGCTCTTCTATTTTTAAGTGGAAAGTGATAAATATTTATGTATTATCAGACATTTCTAATTATGGACTGCAGGGGAATGTTATCATCTGTGTGATGGTCTTACTGAGAACAAGTGTGCTGACAGAATCTTGACTCTATATCTGCACTAGAAAAAAACAGCAACTTGCTGTCCATTAGAATGAAGACTGGGAGTCTAGTTGGGGAAGGCTAATAAACTAACCAAATATTTAATTCCTAGGAACGACTAGGAATCCTCTCTTTTCTGTTTTCCTCCTTTGTAAAAATACTAAGAAAATACATAAGCCCTATGAGGAGAGACTGAGGGAGCTGGGGTTGCTTAGCCTGGAGAAGAGGAGACTCAGGGGTGACCTTATTGCTCTTTACAACTACCTGAAGGGAGGTTGTAGACAGGCAGAGGTTGGTCTCTTCTCCCAGGCAACCAGCACCAGAATAAGAGGACACAGTCTCAGGCTGCACCAGGGGAGGTTTAGGCTGGATGTTAGGAGGAAGTTCTACACAGAGAGAGTAATTGCCCATTGGAATGGGCTGCCCGAGGAGGTGGTGGAGTCGCCATCACTGGAGGTGTTCAGGAGGAGACTTGATATGGTGCTTGGTTGAATGGTTTAGTTGATTTGGTGGGGTTGGATGATAGGTTGGACGCAATGATCTTGAAGTTCTCTTCCAACCTGGTCTATTCTGTTCTATTCTATTCTATTCTATTCTATTCTATTCTATTCTATTCTATTCAACTGGTCATTGCCAACTAAATAGCAGGAGAAATCAGCTCTCACTGCCCTCAGTAGTACAAATAAAATCTATTCAGATTTTAATCATGCTAAACACATACAGATCTATACATAATGTTCCCAGTGAGCAGTGGGATGAACTAGCCTTGTTTCTTCATGTATACCCACTCCATGATCTCTCCACAGTCCCCTATAATGTCTCCCATGTCCCTCAGCTCTTTGGTCACAAAAGCAGCAACACATGCTGTCCTGCAACCAGCAGTGTGTGCAAACTGGGCATCTGCAAACCCTTCAAATGTTAATTGGCTTTTCTCCCTGTAGCAACTCTTATTTGGGCCTCCTTTGCCTCTGCAGCCATCAATTTCCACAAAATGTGTAAGAAGTCAGGGTTTCTGGGACCTCCTGCTTCTTCATTTTGGTTGTCACATAGTAACTAGTTCAAAAGTTACTACAGTGTAGGAATAAGTAAGACATATGGGCATACTCTTCACTATGTGATGGCTTAAGCCTCATTCTTCTCTGAAAGCAAGCTGAACTCATACCTCTGTGTATTTAAGTTGGGGGAAATATTAAGGGAGTTATCTTAATTTAAATATACAGAATGTAAAAACTGCTGCAGAAGAGCTCAATCAGGAAAACAGAGTAGTTAATGTGGCTCTTTTGTACCCATCTCGTAATTTAAGCAAGGCAGTCATGGCATCTCTCCTGTTGGTCATACCAAAGTGTAGCACATGTGCAAAGCACAGATTGCAACAGCTCAGGACCCTGATTCAAGCAAACAGTGGCTTTTGCGCAGGGAGGCTGTTGTTTCCCACTGATGCATACCTTCCAGTTTTGCTGTCTGTCCTTGATGTGTGGTTGCACCAGATTCAAACCCACCTGTGAAATCTGAAGTATGTTTTGGAACACTATTAAATGAGGTGAAACAATAAACCCATGAAACTCATAATGGCAGTAAAAAGTCAATTTCAGGTACCTTGACTTCCTAGGAGTTAAAGGTAGAAGTGAATCCTTTTTCCTCTTTGGCAGCTCTGGAAAAATAAGCTTAGATTTTTATACAAGCTATGAAACAGTATGATGGACTTTCTTTTTCATATGTTCTTGGACCAACCTAGCATTGCTGAAACAAAAAATCCTTTAAAAGAAACGGAAGCATTTGCGTGGGTTCAGCAGGAAATCTTTGGTTCACAGCCTTCTTTCAGGGAAAGGCCGATGCACTGGTAATAGCTGCGTTCACAAATCTGAAGGAGAACAGTATTTAGATTTACATAAAAGATACTCTAAAGTATGGCAGAAAGCCCCAAAGCTGCAGAATACCTGCTACTCAGCAAGCCTTGGTTCCCATCTCTCCCTCTCAAGTGTCTCAGTGTTATGTAACAGGAGAAGGGAATGTTCCTCGCTTTTGGCAAAGGATGCCAAACCTAGCAATTTGTCTTGATGGGACTGAGCAGAGCACATGAAACCAAGTGAGTTATTATGGCCTGCGGTTTCAGGAACCGGTTTAAAGATAGCCTCCAAATTATCAAAATTTACATAAAGAAAGACATCTGACTATGGCCATGAAATACTTCTACCAAGTTTGGAAAGCAAAACTCAAGCAATGAATGGTCTGTGTCATAAATCAATTTCTTGGCTGCCTGAACAGGCCAGTGAAGAAAGAACATTGAATAAGCAAAGGTTTTAATATTCTGACAATTATAAACAGTCTTTTGCTTTTCTTTTTCTCTTACATGCACATGGGTGTGGGCTGGGGAAACCATATATTCATAAAACATCTGGTGTTCAGCTTGTTGTTATAATCAATCAGTCTTTTTTGTTTTATTTTTCCAACACTGTGGAAAAATTAAAAAAATAAAAAGGACTTGGATCGCTTAATTAAAGAACTAAAGCTTCCTCCTTCTGGATACAAAAGCAGCAGGATCTGGCTCATAGTCTACTATCTGGAAGATTTGTCTTGAAGGAAAGAAGACCTCATGGTTGGAGCGAGCGGTTTGTTGGGGTTTAATATCTTACGGTAAAAGCTGTCAAAGTACTGGTAGATAGACTCCAGAGCAATTGTTTACTCGTGGGATGGAGAACGACATTGCCAACTCACTCTATTTTCAGCATTTTCAGTCATTACTTCTGTGATACTTTAGATTTTAGTCCCTACACTTATAAATGTAGTAATGTAGTAATGACACAAGCATACAGTAATATAAACATCAACATACATAGTAGTGTATTACATCAACATACATAGTAGTGTATTAAGCTTACCTAGGTAATAGCATTTTCACAGAATTACAATGCTTCCTAGCTCCTATCATTCACAATAAGGAACTGCAGCTTCCACAGACTGATTTACAACCTGCTGGCTCTAAGTTGAAAACCTCATTCAATAGCTAAAGCCACCCCATTTAGTAGTGGAGGGTTCTTTTCATATCTCTGAGAAAGGAGGACCATTTTTCCAAAAACAGTTTTAATCCTCCTATCCCTGCAGAGGAAAATGTTAGCTGCAGGATCTTCAAAAATTTGGCTCTGTTTCTAAAATTTAGCTAGTGGCACTAATTTTTTTCTTCATTCTTACCTGTAGTTCTGTCATTTTTTTATGTTGAAAGGGGACACACAATTACTTAGAATCTATATTCTGGCTGTCCCTTCATCTTCAGATCTTTGGAATCTAAGAAATAAAGAAATACTAAGAATAAACTTAGTTATCAGACATGCCTGTTTCAGTATAGTAGATGTGCCAGTATAGTAGATGTGTCATATTTATGTGCACGATTCACTCGTTAACGTAACTACATGCTAATCATGAATACCTTCTCTTACTTTGTCTAGTTGAGACACTGTTGTTAAAGCCATTGTTTCTATCTTCCCAGAGCTACATACAGCCATTACATAGGTGATGGGAAAGAGCACAGCCAGCGGTCTGACATCTGAAAAATCCTTGAAGAACAGCACTGAGAAATAACACAGAATACACAGTGGCAGAAGTAAAGATCATGTATCACGTGCATACTGCAGCACACCGATGCAAACTGACTGAGACTAGGCTGTAGCTCCAGGCTTGAACCCTAAAAAGTGCAGTTCCTATCCTTAGGAAGAAGTTCTTCATAGAAAGAGTGATTGGCCATTGGAATGGGCTGCCCAGGGAGGTGGTGGAGTCACCATCACTGGAGGTATTTAGGAAGAGACTGGATAGGGTGCTTGGTGCCATGGTTTAGTTGATAAGATAGTGTTGGATGATAGGTTGGACTCGATCTCAAAGGTCTCTTTCAACCTGGTTAATTATTCTATTCTATTCTATTCTATTCTATTCTATTCTATTCTATTCTATTCTATTCTATTCCATTCCATTCCATTCCATTCCATTCCATTCCATTCCGAACATGTCTGTGCCACTTGGCATAGCCTGCGATACCCAGATCACCCACACTGTGATGACAGATAGGGACAGGGCCCACCTACAGGTGAACTGAACCCCTCTAAGGAACCAGAAGGAACCTGGTGGGAGACACTTGGCAATCTCACATGACATTAGACACCCACACTTAGGTAAATGAGCCCTGGCCAAGCTCTCCACTTCTCCACCAACAGGAAAAGAAGCTTAGCTCTCTAGTTTAAGTGCAGGCACTTTTATTTAGATGCTTAAAATCAGGTGTCTGAATCTGAGGGTGAACCCCAGTCAGCCAGCATGATTTCAGTGCTCAATGGAATTCGCTGACCAGTTTTCAAGAACTGGAGCTCTGTCAGTGACTAAGTGAACTGCAGAGCAGTGTGAGGCATTACAAATGCACAAGATGATTTGCACACACTTTTACATTCGCGTGAGTGGGGTGTAGCATACATTTTCACAAGTTAGATAAAACTTTAAAACTCAAAAATACCTCTGACTTCTTTCATCTCATTTTGAAAGAAATTTCCCCCTCCCCCTTCAGGTTTGTCTCTTGTAAACATGTTAGAACACCATAAGCAAGGGAATTAGATAACACGCTGATGAAACGACTAGCCACAATAAATGCCCTCACTCTGCAGGAAGCCTCTTCATGACTCTGCCTTGCCTACACATCGATGAAAAAAAAGTCTTGTGTTTTGTAAATAAGCTCTGCAAAGTCTGGTGGAAAAGTGCTTTCTTCCTTGTTTCATCAATAAAGTTACTATGAGACTTTTAAAAAATTCCACTGCACTAGGAAAACTTCTGCTTCCTTTTATGTCCAGATTTAGCAAGTTTTTCAAAGCCCTTCTTATTAAGAAAAGTTGTGGCTGGAAACGTGGATAAGTAGCTACAACGATTCCAGAAGCTATAAATATTCAGCTTATGATATTCAAAAAATTATCCTCTCTGAGGTGGGCTTTATTGTCTCCTAGGGCCCACCTGCAGCTAGGTAAGGGCCTCCCAAAGTGAAGTGGATGGCCCTAAATGATTATAGGCGGTTTTTGAAAAATAAACACAAAATTAGTTTCACACCTACTTAGACAGTTTAGAATTTTAATGTGCAAAGTCTGCCAGGGCTTTGCAGTGAAATAAGGCCATGCATTCAGCCTCCCTAAAGCCAATCAGAGAGCTGGGCTGAGTACTACCCATTTTGCAATTAGGAATCGCTGCTCAGTACTAGAGCACGTTATTAATGAACAAAATGTTACTTTGATCGCTTTTTTATATTCACAAGCTTACAAAAACTAACAATGTACAAAAAAAGAACTGTTCCAGCCTTAAAAAAAAAAAAAAAAAAAAAAAAGAAAGAAAGAAAAAAAAATAGTTGAGATCTGTTTCATGTCACTCTCTGCAGGCAGTCGAGCACACAGCAAACTTTTCCAAATTTTTCTGAACGTCTTCTCTTCTTTCTGCTGAAAGGTTCCCTTTAGGCATGTTTTGATACATTTATGTTGGGGTTTTGGGGGGATTTGTTTGGTTTGGTTTGGTGGGGGGTTTCGTTTGTTTGTTTGTTGGTTTGGTTCATTTTGTTGCTGGGGGTTTTGTTGTTGTGTTTTTGTTGTTGTTGCTGTTTGGATGGGGGGGGTTTGTGAGTTCTGGATATCTGGTAGCCCTGCCACAGGTCAAAGGCTGTATATCTGGGGTCACCAGACATATGACAGCTCAGTCCCTTCTCCTCTGAGGTGCCCTGTCTGACCACCAACTTTCACCTGACACCTCCAGAGAGAAGCAGCAGACAAGCAGCCTGAGCACTGCCCCTTGCTCTACACATGCAGCTCATCCAGCATGTCCTGCATTTGTCTTGGATTTATTCCACATCTGCCAGACAGCTCTTACGCACATTAGCAATTTGGAAAAGCTCTAGGTATGACTGAGCTTTACTCAAACCAGTCACTGCCTTTTGAGGAGGACTGGATAAAGGTATATTTCACTGTTTACTATTAGCATTTCTCTGTGTTGTTGAGATGCTTGTTCTTACTGGAGCTCGAGTATTCTGAAGGACTTCACTATGCTACTTCCGTTTCAGCTTCTAAGGTGTGTGAAGAGGCAGGCTCAGACCAGGCAGTTTTCCTTTATAGTCTGTAGATACTAAATAGGCATCAGCCTCCACTGTGCCTGGCACTGTTTGTATTTGTATGAAAGAATATTTATTCATCCTGCAAAAGCCTTGCCAATTAACACAGCATTGTTTCATTTGATTTTTATTCCATTTGCTTACAGTCACTCGTAAGTCCCAAAAGACATTAGTTTATGATAGCAGGATAATCCTGTCACTGTTTTTTGAGTGCATTTTGTATTAATGGGATTCAGGCCCATAAAGTTCCTGCCCAATACCAAATACAAACAATATCACATGATGAATGTCCTCATAATTAGATTCATTAAAGGACTGTGGAGCCCAAAGTGCACCTCCAGTTAAATCCAGACCCTCTTTTAGGCCTAACCTAGTTAGTCAGTGCAGGACAAATCTCTCAGGAGGACTCCATCACAGACAGTACATTATTCATAGAGGGAAATAATTTAGGAAATAATAGTTACTCTTACATTGCCAGATATCTTGGCATCCCCCCCAAACATTCTTGTTTATCTAATGTTCCTAAGCTAATTCATAAGCACTAATAATATCTCCATCTTTCTTTTGAAACAAAGCAACTGATTCTCTGTGACACTGGACTTGCAAGTCACTCAAGGGAGATACAACTCAAGGATAATTCCCTCTGTTTGTCCTTTATCTGAGCCCACCTACTCAGAGTCCATGAGCCAGAGTTATGTGCAGGTTCTCCTTTGCTAAGCTGATGGCAAAGATGATGATATCACCATTTTGAATAGAATAGAATAGAATAGAATAGAATAGAATAGAATAGAATAGAATAGAATAGAATAGAATAGAATAGAATTAACAAGGTTGGAAAAGACCTTCGACATCGAGTCCAATCTATCACCCAACACCATCTAATCAACAAAACCATGGCACTAAGTGCCCCATCCAGTCTCTTCTTAAACACTTCCAGTGATGGTGACTCCACCAGCAATTAGCTTACCGCCCTCAGACTGCTGTCCTGGGGGGGACTGGTTTCAGCCCCTTTCCCCTTCAAATCTATTTTAAAGCCCTGTCAATGAGTTCAGCCAACTCCCTTCCTAGAACCCTTTTCCCTCTGGAGGATAGGCCATTCTCATGCGCTTAGATCTTTCTCCCCCTCTGGTATGGATGTACTCCATCTGTTGTTGGCTGACCTGGTGCCATAGAAAGTTCCCCAAGATCAAAAAACTCAGAATTCTGTTGGTGGCAGTAGCCTCTGAGCCACTTGTTAATTACACCTGCTTTCCTGTTCCTTTCAGGATTCCTTCCTGCAACTAAGGGTATTGATGAACAAATCACCTGTGCCCTTGACCCCTCAACCAGTTCTCCCAGAGCCTTGAAGTCCTTTTTGATTGCCTTTGGACCTCTAGTTGCAGCCTCGTCGCTTCCCACCTGCATAACTATCACACAATAATAATCAGAGGACTGTACCAGACTAGGCAGCCTTCTGGTAATATCTCTGACCCAGGCCCTAGGGAGGCAGCAGACTTCCCTGTGGGAAGGATCTGGCAGACATATGGGGCCCTCTGTTCCCCTCAATATATAATAGCCTATGTCCAGGTCTGGGGTGCCTAATTTTATCACCCATCTCTAGGGCATATCTGCCTACATCTGACACCTGTCACCCAGTGTGTGAGCTCATTTTCAGTGTGTGAGCAATACAGGCCTTATAAATGATGCAATACTTCCCTCTACTCTCAATGATCATAGGTGCCTACAAAGTGCTCCAGAAGGCAAAACAAGGACCATAAGTGTGTGTTTATCTATATAGTTTGAACAAAGGGCCGATGCAAATGCTATGTGAGTCCATCCCAGCTGAAATCAAGGCTCCCTCATCTTCTGGGAAGAAGACCCACATTCAGAATGATGGGTATTTTTGAACAGTAATGTAATCATTGGAACATCAAGATTCTAGTCAAGACTCTAGTCATAACAAGACATTTGTGAGATCATCACCTATTTCATCATTATGACATGCCTACAAAGAGCAAGTTTTAATGGCACAAATTGTTAGCTGTTGTTTACAGCTTGCTTGCACTATCAGTCACAACATTATAATTTCTGTAGGGAGTAAAACACCATTAGCCTGGGAAGGAAATGCAAAATTACTTCAGAAACTTATTTTTACCACTGTCAGTGGAATGGGGAAGAGGAAAGGATTAGGAAATATAGATACAAAGGAAGTATAAATAGTGTTCCCTCCCAGGACAGTACTATTTATCTTACCCTGTCTATAAAGTTGCTTTACTTTCTTAACTTCATTCTTTGGAAAGAAGCCACTAAATTAAAATAAAATGTGATTTTATAATGCGAGGATGATTGTCATGATTGTTTTGTTTTTAATTTACAGAACTGGAGAATCACAAGAAAGTATTAAGTTGGAGAAAGATTTAGTTGACTCTGAATTATTTTTTTCTTAAGAAGAGGAGTTCCTTTGCAAGTAAAAATAATCCAAACTAATTATATTAGGAACAGTTTCCCCTTTATGTACATTAATTTTTTTGTCTGGTTTTGCCATTCTCACATGTATCAGCAGTGTCTGCTTCTCATTTTCAGTAAGAATATTGCAATTCCCTGAGTAGTTATATAGAAAAAGAAAAGAAAAAAACTAAAAAACAACAGCTTTTGAAACAAATTCCTCAAAGAAAATATGTAAACCTGTGATCAACCAACAAGTGTAAAGCATGATTGCCTAAACATGTGGCCCTGTTGTGACTACAGCCACCACGGAATAGCCCAGTGGGTGCCTGGCCTCCATGCCAGAATAAACCCCCTATAGGCTCTGTGTTGCATTTCCCAGCACTAAGTGAATGTTAGATACCTCAGAGCATCTTGAATGGCTCCAAATGCCTTTCTTTGAGAAAACAGACCTCTCCCATAGAGCCATTCCTCCTTATTTTTTAAAACACTTCCTAACTTATTACTTGAAACTCAGTACTTTATCTATACCTTGGGCCCACTCAATACACAGTAATGCAAAGTTAGTATAGTACAAGCAATAGCTGTGTCTCTGCTGCTAAATCAAGAGTCATTTGGCACTGATTGAGCTATCTTGAGAAGATTTGTCTTGGATACAGATAGTTGGAGTCATCCTAAGCAGAGCCAAAGAGCAATTTGTTGACCGGAGTGGACAATCACAGGTTTTGCACTCAAACCCTCTCCCTTACCTTTTCTCTTTTTCATTGTATGTAAACACACACATAGATGCACCCCTATGTATCTGCATATATTCAAAACCCAAAGACCCCCAAAGACTCCAAAACTTGCACGAACTTTCATGAACTCCTGCTGTGGTACTGGTCTGTGTTATCTCCATTACATGGTGTTGGATTGCCATGACAGTGAAATTCTAGAAGCTGTTTGATTTACAGAGCACTATTATCAGATTGTTGTGGGGCACAGGATTTTTCCTCTCTAAAAGGCTGAGAAACATGTTGCTTTAGAGGAGATACCAGACTTGGGGAATGCGTGTTTAAGAAAGAAGAAAAAAATCCACAGGACAGACAGTGAAGAAGGGGACAAAAAGAGCGAGAAAAAAAACAGAGGTAATATCAAGGTCAGAGGAAGGGAGGAGATGCTTCAGGAACTGGAACAGCGATTCCCTTGCAGCCAGTCCCTGGAGCAGACTATGGTGGAAGAGGTATTTACTTCCCTGCACTACACCAGAGCAGGCTCCTGGAAGGAATTGCAGCCTATGGGAAGAAGCAATGCCAGAAAAAGGGGAAAGTATGAGGAGAACAGAGTGGCAGAGAGGAGCTACTATGGTCTGGCCCCAATCTCCCTTCCATCATTAGTGAGGGAAGAGGTCAAGGAGCTGGGAATGAAGAAGCAGAGCTGAGCCTGGGAAGAAGGAGAGGAGGGGAAAGGTGTATTTCCTTCTCACCATTTTACTCCATTTTAACTGGCAACAAATTAAATTAATTTTCTCAAAGTAGAGTCTGTTTTGCCTGTTAATAGTTATTGTTGAGTGATCTCCCTTGTCTTAGCCCATAAACTTTTCAATCCTATTTTCTTACATGTACCTTGTTGAGGACATGGAGTGTGAGAGCAACTAGGTGAGTGTCTGCAGCAGCCAGCCAAGGTCATTCCCAACTTAGGACATTAAGGTGTTCATTCCTGACAAAACCCATAACTAAATCAGAGTCCCTCGAATTTCTTCTGATCTAGCTGAAGAAGACAAAGGTAAAAGACATTGAAAGTTATTAATGGAATCAGTATGCACTGTGCTGGTTATAAAGTGATAGGATACAGTGCCAGGAGGTGGAGCAACCAAGAGATGTACCAGTCTGGGCCAAAACACTGACTGAAACCATTAAGTACATCTTGTTTAACACTGAAAATTTTCTGTAGTTTTAGGAAGAGAACATCATAACCTACTTTCCTCAATATGCTGGAGCTCATCCTCATTTTTATTAGGCCCATTTACTATTGCAAGATAAATAGAAGTGCCATAAATAGAACTGTATTGGCATAAACATAATTTCTGTGCTTGGCACTTGACTTAGGTAAACAGCTATGCACTCTCAGTAAGCCTTAGGGATGGAGCCTCATCTTTTCACACTCTCAATGTAGTATTCAACAATTAGGCAATTTAAATCTGAGGCAGGCTGAACTGACCTTTGGAGTTGTCTGATTTCCTCCACTGGTCACAGAAAGAGCTTTGTAGAACACTGATCTTAGCTTATATGTCCCTGGCAGGTCAGAACTTTGTCTGCAGTGTGCCTTCAGGGACGTGCAGACCCAGGCACTCACAGGCCAGACAGATCACTTGCACACCACTACCCTACAGAGCAACAGAGTGAGCTGACTCCTTGAGGTGGACAGTGGTGATCCACAACATACAGCTGACAGAATTTTGTCTCTGGGAGAAGCACGTGCTCCTGCCCATTTTTTTCTGGCTCCCACAGAATTCCCAGGACAGCAGAAGCTGAGAGAAGTAAGGTGCAGAAGTAAGACAGTAGAAGGCAGACATTCCTCACTGCCAGGAATGGAGGAAGACAGATGTCATCTTCACAGCCTGTCAGGAGTCATGGCATGGGGTTTCTAGAGTTGCCATCCAGTTCTCTCAGTGATGTTAATTTGAAGCTGTGGATGTGAACATTTAAGCTATTTACAAGGCAGTAGCTCCAAAGTCAGCTTTCAAATGTTACAGATTGCTGAAATTACAGAATGCACAAAGATTAATGACTGTAATCCCACACAACTAGAAAGAGAAAAACCACAAGTAGCCATTAAAGAATAATAAAGATCTAGTACAGTATTTGTTTGACATAATTGGAACTTCTGTGCCTTAGCTGAATCATGTGGATGTGTTTGACACTGCCATGAAATTCAACATGTATATGGGGAGTCTGCTGATGGTACATGGGTGTCCTGTTCATATAGAATCAGCTGCAAAGATGGGGACATGAGCAAGACCTGGCATTTATTTGCAAAGGAAATAACTTTCTTGCACTGAGAAACACACATGCAAAGTTTAAGCAGTGTATTTGTGATTTTTACCTTGTTGTTACTCTGGTTTGTGAGTTAACTTCATCTACAGAGGTTGCAGACTCCTTCAATGGCAGCACTGTTCCCAGTGAAGCGTGCAGCAAGTAGTTAATCAGTAATTCTTCATGGTTCATATTTGCTGTCTGCTTTACTGCATATAGTTCGATATAGTTTCTTTCAATAGACTTAACACTATCATTAAGAGTCACGTGCTGGATCTTTATCTGAACTATTATCATAGCCCAGACATGGCATTGCAGCCTTCCTTTGTAAGCCAAAGTTATGGAGTTCAGAAAGGCTTAAAACTTAATAAATAGTGTGGGGTTTATGGTAATGGAACAGCTGCAATGGCAGACTGACATACCCACACACTCTGACTTAGCCTGCCTAGTTGCTGTAAACAGGTGCACCTAGGGGCTAAAGCTCTTTTTTTTAAATTCATGACACTGATTTCATTGTCAAAGTCTTTCTTGACAATTGTGTGTGTGTTGGGATAATGTAAAGGAATCCAGACACATGTGGTGAGTGAAATTCCTGGGTCTTGCAAAGGGGGAGAATTTTTAAATTTAAATTACAATTATCCTTGTACAGATAAAACAGTCAGCCAAAACACCAAAAGAACAACCAAAACCAAACCAAAACAAAAAACTGCACAACCCCAAACAAACAAAATAACACACCAAAAACCCAAACCCAAACAAACCATTAAAAATCTCTTGATATTACTGGAAATAATAAGACGTATGTTATGGGGAGACTGCTCTCAGAATAACAAAAGTCACCAAATACTGTGGATTATGGTAGGTAGTGTTCATTTCAGGTACATTGTAGGAAGTTCTAAACCTTTATTTTAAAATCTCAGAGTCCAGGTGCTTTGAAAGAACAAGTTTCCCACTATGTTAAAGTGCAGAAGTGGGAAGACAGAAGTGTTTGAAAACTTCATCTCAAGTGCCTTATGTCAGATAACTAGGCCTGTGTCCCACCTATTCAACCACACCAGAAAGAGTTTCCTCCTCCTCACTGTAGACTATTCTGTTTATTTCTTGGAAGATAATCTCTAAAATCAGGATCAACAGAAAATAATTGCATTTGGTGTTTCAATTTGTTGGTGTCTTCCATAGAGGATTCAGTGAATTTAGCTTGCATTGGATGAGTCATAGCTCACCAAGTGTTTCTTCCTTCCAGCCACTTTTGGAGAGTCTGCTTAACCAGATGTGATGCCCCAAAAAGGCCAAGCAAAATCTAAATAGTGAACTACCTAAAAACTCTGTACATCAGTATACCTTCTATATGCTAATGAGCTTACCTGAGAAGCAAACAATAGGAGCCTGGACGGACTCCTATGCTCATACACCTATAATGTTTCCCATAGCCCAGCAAGATTATCCAGGGCAGCTTCTAGTATCTGCATGACACTAAACTGTGCTATACACACATACCCTCCTACCATGGCTTTTAAACGGGCAGATTTCCCTTGTTTCAGGTAGTAAATGTGGAAAATCCATAGAATGTAATAGAGATAAAGCCTATAAAGATGTAGAGAAATGTCCTTTAAAAAGTAACTCAGAATCTCTAAGATGTCCAATAAGATTCAACATAGGATTCCATCTCTGTTTTAGAAATTGATGAGTATATTGAAAGGTGAATAATCTCTTCAAATTCCATAGAGTTTTCCTCTGTGTGCCAGTTTGGGGCAGATCCCCTCTTGCCTCCCACTGGGGCAGAAAAATGAGACCCACACAAATGGATTGCAGAAGAGATGGAAAATTTAAATGGAAAAGCAGGCAATGTTTTACAGAAGCTACAAGCACAGTGACAAAAGAGATCCCAAAGTATACCCGGAAGCCTTCCAGCACTCCCCTTCTCCCTACCTGAAGGTACACCCAAAACCCCCAGGGCTCTTCCTTCTCCCCCCCTCTCCACTGTTAGGCTAATCCCAGCTGGCCAGATCTGAGATTGCCCTTCCCCCTTCTCCTCCTGGCATTAGGCCTAGGCAGGCCTAAGAGGCCTTGAGATAACTCCCCTTCCATTACCAGATAGGGAGCATCTCCCACAGCGGCAGCAAGGGGAGAAAGAGGAAGTGTGAGACCTTGCTGATAGATTTCTAGGGAGCAGGACATTATGGGAATGAAATACACAGCTTCCTGTGTCCACCCACTGGGCTGAACACCTGGGACATCAGAGGTGTATTTTATGTGGCAGCAGCAGCAGCAGGAGGCACCCAGCCTAAACTGCCACACTCTGAGGATGGGAGATTGTGTAGAAATAGAGCCACAGTTTTTAGGATTCATATTCTAGCAGTCAGACAATGAATCCAGAGTTTTCTAAGACAGTTTTTATCACCTCTCTTTTATGCAGAATTTCTTGGCTTTGAAATTGGCAACTGTGACCTGAGCATTTTATGGAGATGTCACAATGAGGCTTCCTCCACTTGGTATCTGAAAATGTCATCTTTACTCTCCTTTAAGAAATTAAACTTTCCAGACAATTTCCCTATAGTGAGACGTGCTATGGACTTGTAATGTCTCAAAATTGATTTAGAGATATTTCTAAGAGGATGCTCTTAATAACCTTCAACGAGAGTAGTTTTGCATAAAACCCACTGGAGAGTGGCCAACTGGGTTTGAACTTCCTTGTGTTTAAGTCCAAAAAGTTCCACATATTTTTCAGAAAGTAGTCTATCAAAAAGTGGTCTGCTGTCAGATTTGATAAAAGCTAGTGCTCAGTGTATCATCCAAAACAGGAAGCACAGCATCAGATTAAGTAGATGACAAATCGCCAGCAGCGGATATCTGGAATATGCATTCCTCAAAAAGAAAAGATATTTCGCCATTGGGCAACAGTTCACAGAAATCAGCTGCAATTGTCTGCTTTCACTGAGTGCTCTGCAATTCAGACATCTGAATTGTTCTGAGAGCCTTCTCCACACCCCTTGAAATTAGTGAAGAAAATGATAGTGATTAATCTTTTCTTCTACCAGTGAATGAAGAACATAACTTCCCTTTAACACTTCTTCAGTGTGCACTGCGGATTTATGAATCCAATATAGGCTGCAATTTTAGTTTAATTCAGACAATTCTTTAAAACATTTATCTTTATTTATTGATCTTTAGTTGTTTCAGCCTTTCCCATAACCCTTGTATCACAAGTCAAGACCACATTTTTTGTGATGTCTTCTGGCCCAGCAGTTTTCAACATTTCTCCAAAGTCGTAAGTGTCTTAAACTCAGTCCCTTGCTCCCTTCCTTTTGATGAAAATTTTGATTAACATCACACTGGTGTGCTCTGGAAACAATTGGCCTTCCTGTGACCTTAATCAATGTTGTAGAAGATTTGTCTGGTAATTTCCATTCCTTGTCCTGACAAAATAATCTACATTAAGACATATACATTACAAATATTTGTTGTTTATACATAATTACTGCCTAGATGTAATAGGAGAACTCCCAGACATTCAAGTAATAAGGAAAGTGAGGGGCCTAACTGTTTTTTTTATAGATGCCAAGAGTCAGCCTTGACTGCAGAGAGCAAGGTCCGCACACAACTGGAGCAGTCAGAACGCAGCTATTTACAATGCTTATAATTCTCTGTTTGATGTTTGTTGTTGTGGTAATTTTTAAATGTAGGGAGCCTGAATCTGATCATATTCAATTCTTTCTTTTATGTTACCAATGTTTTTCTCTTCAGCATTCTCTTGTCTCAGTTTTGTGGTTTTGTCTCTTTTTTTCATAGTTTCATAGTTTCAGGGTTGGAAGGGACCACAAGGATCATCTAGTTCCAACCCCCCTGCCATGGGCAGGGACACCCTACACTAGATCAGGCTGTTGTTTGTTTTTCTCCATTATTTCCACTACTTAACCTACTTTGTTCCACTTATCCCTGCTCCTTTCATGATCTTTCTCAAGACTTTTTGGTTCCAAGCCTGCTAAGTACACAGACAGCTATGATGATACAGCACGAATAAGAATATAACATGTAAGTAAGTCTGTTCCCCAAAAACAACTGTATTTACTTTGCTCTGTGGCATGACAAATCTAATTCTACTGGTGCCACTGAAAGTGAAGTGTTACTTCTGAAGCCAATATAAACCAGAAGTAAATTAGAACTGTTAGCCACACTAATGAAATTGGCAATACTTACTGACAGTAGCAATGAGGAAGGCAAATATATGATGATGCACGTGCCCCAGATCCTTTACAGATCAAGATGTGAGTCACACATGCTAGAATCACAAAACTGGCAGCAATATAGCCTGGTCAAGGAATAAAACAAACTCCTCACCCAAGGAGAGATTACATTGCATGTTAAGATTTAGTTTTAAGGCAGGCTTTTACAATTTGTTTTATTATTTTTCCTCAGTTCCTGTGGGACAACTGGCTGGCTGCAAAATAAAGAGTAATAAGAAAATTAAAATTAACTAACCAGAACTACTAGAAAAATTCCTGTCAGTCTCCAGACTCTGAGTTTTCATCCATATTTAAGAAGTCAAGCAGACTCTGCTCAGAGGTAAAGTAGCTACCAGCTACTAAATCTAAACGATTACCCCAGAAATCAGGGACCATTAGAAATAAATGGAACAGCTGTCTCTATGGCTTCAGCTATAAAAGAGACTGTATTTCAGTAAAGAAACACAAATAATGGAGTATTTTCCTGGGCTATGGTAGAAAGCAATTGGTAGCTTTTCCCTTTCGTACTGGTCTTTCCCCCTGGAGCTTAGAGACCACCTGTTCCAAGGAGCTCATGGGACTTGATGGCTGGAAGATGGATTTCCATCTGAAACAAAACCAAAGGCATGGAGGATGTCAGCAGTCCAGAGTAAGGGAAGGTTCACTATTGTTGTTGGTTCCGTTGTATAGTGTGGTTTTTTTTAAACAAAAAAGTGATTTCTGCAAAATATTTAGTTGCTTAGGGCTTGTGATTTTTTTTGGTGATTTGTCCTCATGTTTTCTGAAAGGTCAGTAAAGCAGTTCTTCTCCTAACAGACAGGGAGTAAGGAACAAACCTGAAAAGAGGTTTTGCCCTGAATATAATTTGCACCGAGCTGTTTTGAATCATCTGACTCAAGTGACAATGTCTAGGCCCATGCAAACATCTGTTTTCTGCAGCACAAAACATTGTTTTATAGCAGTTACCTTTGCAGCCTGACTCAGATATGCATTTTGTCATTATTTTAAATTAAATGAAACCTTCATGTTTATATGGAGAAATTTTTGGGTTATTTCTGTGTTGCGAGGAAGAATTAGAGAAGAAACCTTTCTACCATCTTTTTTCACATCCAGCTTTCTGCTAAGCCCTGGCACCAAGCCAGCCTCTGTTGTAGAATGTAACAAGTGACATACCATGCCCCTTCTCTGCTCCTTATCAAGAAAGGTACAGCCTAGAGTACAATTGGCATCCAGAGATGCACCTCTAGAAGACAGAATTACTCCAGATTAGTTCATGACTGTGTGATTTAGGCAGTTCATTCTGGATTTTCAAGTGAGAAAGATGAGGAAGAGATGGCTGCATTAATTTAATAAAAAAAAATAACATTGGGGGTTTGGTTACACAGCAATAATAATAAAAAAATCTCAATCAAAACTTGCAAGATTGTTTCCCTAAAATACAAGACTCTTTTTTAAAGCATATTAAAAGCATTAACACAGCTCTTGCTGCCAGAAGAGCCCCACTGCAGTGCTGCTGAAGGAAGGAGGACAGCATCGTTATTTATGAGCGTCTGCACTCTCTCAGCCTTTCATGAAACCTTAATTTTATTTGGCAGCTCTTAAGAATCTCTGAGAAACTGGGTTCTTTGTTACCACTGCATCCATATAACTTCTGCACCTAAAAAGACATGGACAATTTTTCACAAATAAAGAAGTCCAAACTTTATGACATTAATGTCACACTACTGTTTTACACCCTAAACCTTCAAACTCTTCCTCTCTCAACAAGCACCAACAAGTGCCCTTTTTGCTCAACTTCCAGCTCTAGCTTTTACAATAATTTTGCTGAGATGAGGATCAGGCCTCAGCCATTTGTTTTCTTTGGGGGGAAACCAAGACAAAACAAAACAAACAAAACCTTTTTATCACTCTTTGACAGTTAAGCCCAAGGGGATTATTTTTCTCCCATTAACTTTTTCTAACCTCATGCCTCCCTCATTTTCTTTCTCAGGTTTACTCCCAAACAATTTATGCATATATGTGCCTGTGTGTCCGTGTCTGTATGTGTGTGTACGTGCACATTTATCCCTGAAAAGAAAAGCAATCTATCTCTTCAGATAATTTGCTGTTGTTTGCAACGTGATACAGCTAGTCCTTTTGACTTCAGTGTGAATAAACAGCCTGATCCTGTAAAATAGGCCTTTTCTCTCCCTGGAGCTTGTTCCAAGATTGCGGAACACAGGCTAGCAAAGAACATCTGCAACAGTTAGTGGAAAGCCTAAGAATTCTTGTGAATAAATATATTGGAAACAAAGTTGGAAATTTCTCTGTGAGATATAAATTTAAAAAAGTAAATAAATAAAAATGAAATGCAGTTGAAGTACCCAGTTTCCCTGGGAGAATACAAGTCTAGCCAACCCAAGTCTAAATACATGTGTTAGTGATCACTGTATGCTGTTTCCATTTTATCATCAAAAACAATCATATCAAAATTATTGTCATTCAATTTAGCTTCTAGTAAAGAAATGTTCCACTTTTTATCATAAGTTTGATTGCAGACCTCCTGCATAATGATGTTAGAAAAAGGTGAACCAATGGATTGTTTAAAACTTCCTCTGCAAATTTTTCCCTATCGACAGATAGAATCAGAATCCTAGATGAACATTAAATGCATCAGTAAAAGCCACCAATGGCAAGCAATGCAGATCAGGTAGATTTAAGGGCTGCAACTCAAGTTTTACATTGGTCTTCTTTTCAGAATATTAGTGGTGGTAACTCATTGCAGATCAGAATCAGTGAAAAACCTTTTTACCAAAGGTTGGGATCTCTTAAGTATTTAGACTTTCACTTTTATACTCTTTTCTTCATTTCAGTTACACGCTCACTCTCCCAGTTATTAAGTTAACACAGTCCCCTAGACAACTGTCTTCAGTCAGGTTTTTTTTGATGCTTACCACTGGCAGTGTTATAAAGAAAAATGATTGGGTTATACAGATTAGAAGCGAATAGATAGAACTTACAGGCTTCGTGGGAAATACTTCACTCTGGAGGAAAAAAAAAAAAATAAGAAGGAAATATTGTTTGGCTTGATTTAGTATAGCTTTGGTACGTAGAATAAATGATTTGCAGCTGGCTTACCCATGCACATGCTCGGGGGGTGAGGAACACATGCATGTTATCAATTCATTATTTGTGCCGCAGTTCGTTACCACTTACGTGCTGGACAGCGACATCACTGTCTACCCTACATCTGAGGGGATAATATTAATGGCAATAGATATCAAGCTGCTGGGAAGAAAGCAAAAGCTAGACTGTGGTCAGATTAACATTTGCTTGCCTAAACAGCAGAGCTTTGAAAGCATGGGAAAATTTGCCTAGTGAGCAAGCTGGATTTTTTTAAAAAACATAAAGCCTGCCAAGCTCCCAAACCTAAGGCGGAAAAAAAGAGCTAGTGGAGAGCTCTAATTAAAGTAAATGGATAAATCTCTCCTCTTTCTTCTGAAAAAAGGCTTAAATACTCTATTTTAACTGTGTGCTCATATTGGCTCTTTTTCTCTACTCAAAAAATTAAAAATAAGCTGAAGCAGATTTTTGCAAGTATTTTCTAGTCTTCCAGCCTATATGGTAGAGAGGAGAAAGCCTGTTCGAGTGAATACTGGCCGATATGAATCCACAAGACCTAGTGTTCCTCATAAATATGCACATATACCAAGTGTTTACTCAGTTTAGTCTCCTTTGAGGCAATGTGAAGGTTGCTCCTGCTCTTTGCTGTATGGATACAGACTGCTGAAGTGACTGTACTAAGGATGCCCTCTACTGAGAAAAAAAGGATAGAAGCCTAAATATGAGAGCTACATGGAATCTATACTAGCTAGTACAAGCAGTAAAAGGCTGGTTGTTTTCAGGAGTGTAGAACATTGAGCTTGATTTCAGTTTTCAGTTTGAGAACAGTGCTGATGAACCTGTGGACAGTCTTGACCACAGAATTATAGGTTGTAGCTTTACTACTAAATTAAACTGTGACAGGTAATGCTCCCAACCAATTTGTCTTGATTATCTTCACTGTTCAAATACTAGAAGGGTCTTCACATAACTTTGGCTAAGACAAATTAGCAGCTTCCCAATCAATTTCTGAGTATGATTTGACAGTTGGCACAGGCCAGTGCGCAGCTTGAGTAGGTTGGAGTCAGTCACTTTGTTTAGAGTGGCCAAGGCAGCTTAATATTATAGATACACATTACTCTTGAATAGGAGTGGACTCACTGGATTCCTGATTCTAACTGGAATCATACTGCAAAATGATCCTAGCCAGATTCAACTTCTCAGTATAGACACAGCCTTAGAAAATAGGGATACAAAGAACCTGGTAAAATAATCTGGTTCACTCAGTAGGATAGAGCATGCAAAACAAACTCTCACTGCTCCTGATTGATGCTCATCCAGCTCTCAAAAGCCCCCAGGGACAGAGACATCATAATCTTCATTGGCTTTTCATTTAATTGATAATGATACCTGGTTTTCTTCAAAGCTAAAAGGCACCCTACAGCAGTGTTAGTTAGCCCTTATTTTCTGAACACAGTGGTGCAGCTACCACTTAATTCTTTGGGATGATGATATACAATTTCAGTGTTTTCTTCTTTAGATTAAAAATACTTGATTATTTGAAAGTTTCTCATGGATTATCATTTGCAGATCTTTAATATCACATACACATGGGAGGTATTTATTGACAAATAATAGAGCATAAGAAAATTCAGTCAGCTCTATTATCAATATAAAGACATACACAGCTTCCAAGGCTGAATCGTCTTATCCAACAACAGCTTACAGAGGTTCGATGATTATGTTCTGAAGATACCTAGAAACCTGCATCTTTTCACTGACAAAAGAATGAGTGCAGGCTTATTAATTTCTAGTGAAATGTTTTAAAACAAGACCTGGAGAAGGAAGTGTGATCTGTTATGACTGTTTGTGAAACAATTGCTAAAAGGTCGATCAGCAAATCCTGGATGCTTGAAAACTGCAACACCTGTAACATGTTGTTGTAATAGCTACCACTGGCCCAAACAAAGCTAGATAGCTTCCTGAAAAAATGAATAATTTTGTTCTTGCTCATATACTTCATCATCAATATCTCTAGTGTAGTCAGCTAGCACATGGGCTGCAGACATTTATGGGAAAGCAGTAAATTCTCTGCATGCTGGGCAAGTAGATCTGATGACCATAGTAATTGTGTTCAGATGAGTCTCCTAAGGCAAAACCAAATATTCTTTCTGAATGTTCTCTACATGGTCTTCTTACTACTATGCACAAGGCGACATATATAGTGTAAGACACTGCAAACCATTTATGAATGCACCAGGCTTCACTGAACCCATTCTTAAGGAATTATACAAAATATATCTTCTGATATTTCATCATCCTCTTAACTGTGAATAAGAGGCAGATATAACTAGTCTTGGCCATTGTTAAGAGCTCTATTCCTGGAGCCTGAATATCCTCTACAGTAATAAGGAAAACATTTGTAATGGAAAGCAAAGCATTTGGGTTTCTTTTGCCAGAAGGAACGCAATACTGGGAAAAAATATTTTTCAAATTATGTTGCCCACATACATTATTCAACAAGTGTTCTCCACACTATGAAAAGGAAGGCTTGTTTTATTCCCAATTTCTGTGTCAAAAGAAGTGGCCTACTCCCTCCTTTAATGTGGGAGAAGGGAGCTCACCAGCTGTTTTTTTCAGTGACAAAATCTGGGAACTCTCCTGAGTACCCTCCCTTTTCAAGGATCTTTGAGGTCTTTCCATGTCTTTTGATCCCAGAAAAGATGGAGCCAGACAGGCAAATACTTCCCATCACTTGATGGCCTACCATTGTTATCCAAACTCCTTTGAAGCTGGGAACCTGAGGCTGTTATCTGCACCATTGTTCCACCTTTCCTGTTAAGTTCTCTAGTCTTTCCTTTTAGAGTTTCCCCTGACTTCCCTGAGCATTCAGACATGCATCAGCAGAGGAGAAAGCAAAGCCACACAGAGCCCCTGAAAGGCTGCATAGATATTTTTCCAGCATTGCCACAGAGGCAATTTCAGGGCATGGAGGAGCAGTGGTTTGTTTACATATTTCAAGAGAGTCTGCCCAAAATATCACAGGAAAGTGGTTTCTTGGTGACTATGACAAATCACACAGGGTACATATTGGATGGCATTCCCTGATTTCACCATCTTTTGAATGGAATATGAGCCTGGAAGCTACAACACAATGGTGTGAGATTGCAGGTCCCCAGAGGCTGAGGCATCCTTCCCCTAGAGTCTCTGGTTACAATGAGCCCTTAGATGAAGTTCAGGCATTTGGAATTCTTTCTGTGCAATTTAAAAGTTCAATGCTGAAATTTTGAAATTAAATTAGTAGTGTTCTCAGTTCAAGAGCTTTGATTTTTCTGTATTTATATTCTGATCATGTGACACAAAAATCTTTAGAAGTGCTTGAATAGTTGGTTACCTGGGGAGGCAGCAATGATCAAGATTTAAGTAGACAGTCTCAACTTACTAAGTAAATGTCTAAATTAGAAGGCTAGTGCCCCTATTTTGATGTTCTTCAGAATACTATCTAGAAAACAGAATCACAGAAAACATCCATTTGAAAGAGACCTCAAAGATCATGTAGTCCAATCCTTGACCCAGCACTGAAGGGTCAGCACTAAACCACGTCCCTAAGTGCCAGGCCCACACACTGCTTAAATACCTCCAGGGATGATGACTCCACCACTGACCTGGGCAGACCATTCCAATGTTTGTTAACACTCTCTATGAAGAAATATTTTCTAATATCCATCCTGAACTTCCCCTGGAACAACATGAAACCTTTTCCTCTTGTCCTGTTGCTTGCCACCAGGAAGAAGTGACTGTCGCCATCCTCACTCCAACCTCCCTTCAGGTAGTTGTAGAGAGTGATGAGGTGTCCTCTCATCCTCTTCTTCTCCAGACTGAACAACCCCAGCTCCCTCAGGTACTCCTTGTAGGTCATGTGCTCCAGGCCCTTAACCAGCCATGTCGCCCTTCTCTGGACATGTTCCAGTACCAAAATGTCCTTCTTGTAATGAAGGTCCCAGAACTGAACATGGTATTCAAGATGTGGCCTCACCAGTGCTGAGTACAGGGGGATGATCACCTCTCTGTTCCTGCTGGCCACCATGTTTCCAATAGAATCCAGGATGCCCTTGGCTTTCTTGGCCACCTGACCACACTGCTGACTCATATTTTGTCAACTGTCAACCAATACCCCCATATCCCTCTATGAGTCACGGCTTTCCAACCACACATCCCCAAATCTGTAGCTTACTATGGGGCTATTGTGACCTGGGTGGAGAACCTGGCACTTGGCCTTGTTGAAATTCATACAGTTAGCCTTGGCCAATTGGTCTAATTTGTCCAGATCCTGTTGTAAATTTCCCCTACTCTCAAGCAGATTGACACAGCCACCCAGCTTAGTGTCATCCGCAGATTTACTGAGGGTGCACTCAATCCCCTCATCCAGATCACTGATAAAGAGGACAGGCCCCAGTACTGAATCATGGGGGACACCACTAGTGACTGGGTGCCAGGCAGATTTAAATCCATTCACCACTACTCTTTGGGTCCAGGCATCCAGCAATGCGATGCAATGCATTGCATTAATGCAATCCAGAGTGCACTTTTCCAAGCCTTGTGCCATGAGTTTCTTGCTGTGGGAGGCTGTGTCAAAGGCTTTACTTAAGTCCAGGCAAAAAATGTCCATGGCACTTCCCTCATCCTCTAGGCAGGTCACCTTATTGTAGAAGGAGCTAAGATTAGTCAGGCAGGATCTGCCTTTCATAAACCCATGCTAACTGGCCCTGATCACCTGGTTGTCTTGTCATATCTCTCTAAAGTATTATTTTGCTGTAATGATAATAAAAAATAAAAGTAGGACAATATTTTCAGGCAAAAGCAATATCTGTTCTTTGATAACTGATGTTGGTGGAAGAATAGACTAGTCTTTCAGTATAGAAATCTTTCTTCAGGTTGGAAAGAGAAGCAGCAAAAGCCTTGACACCTGGAATTGGAAATGTATAGTATATCCTTTGTTAACAATTTTGGTACTCAAAGGAGGGAGTTTTCCCATACAAATAGTGCTGAAAACAAAGATATCCTTCAGAAAATCTAGTATCAAGTAAGAGAAGAAAGTGGTCACAATTGCTGGATTTTTTATTATTATTATTTTTGCCTCAATTGCTTTTGAGTTTGCCTCAATGGTTTCATGTCATTAAAAAACAACAGAGCTTCTTACTATTTTGGTTTTTTTTTGCTGTTTTAGTACTTTCCTGTATGGATATTCATATTTTTGTTCAGTAGGATAACAAAAAAGAACAAAGTATGGGAAAATGAGAACAAATTCAGTAGAACTTTATAATGAAATTAAGGCACTTTTGAGAAATAACCAATCAAGCTTTTGAAAGAAGATTTTTTGAATCAATATGAAATATGTAAAATTCATATGGAGCATATTATTTAATTTGCATTTTAGATAACTTTCCATCCACTTTTTATCTTTTCTAAATATTTTTCTTGGGTTTGTTTTTGTTTTGTTTCTTTTTTTTGTTTTGTTTTGGTGACCCTTTTGAAATGGAAATGTCACTTTAAAATAAAAAATTCAAAAATTTAAATCGTGCATATGTCAAAATATCCATAGGCAGCCCCTACATAAGCCAATAGGCTCATATCGTAGTGTATTATGATCACAAATATTGTGTGGTTGTTTATCTTCACTTCAGTGCGCAGATAAGAAGGGCCAGTTGGAATTGCAGACCTGTCAGCCTGACCTCAGTGTCAGGCAACATTATGGAACACGTCATCTTGAGTGCAATCACACAGCACATACAGGATGGCCAAGGGATCAGGCCCAGCCAACACAGATATAGGAAGGGCAGGTCCTGCCTCACCAATCTGATCTCCTTCTATGATCAGGTGACCCGCCTGGTGGATGTGGGGAAGGCTGTGGATGTAGTCTACCTAGACTTCAGCAAGGCCTTTGACACCATCCCCCCACAGCAAACTCCTGGCCAAGATGTCAGCTCATGGCTTGGACAGCAGCACTCTGCGCTGAGTTAGGAGCTGGCTGGAGGGCTCTGGCCAGAGAGTGGTGGTGAATGGTGCCACATCCAGCTGGCGGCCAGTCAGTAGTGGTGTGCCCCAAGGATCAGTGCTGGGTCCCGTGCTCTTTAACATCTTTATAGATGAGCTGGATGAGGACATTGAGCCCATCATCAGTAAATTTGAAGATGACACCAAGCTGGGGGCAGGTGTTGATCTGTTAGAGGATTGGAGAGCTTTGCAGAGGGACCTTGACAGGCTGGACAGATGGGCAGAGTCCAACAGCATGAGAATTAACACATCTAAGTGCCGGGTTCTACACATTGGCCACAACAACCCCATGCAGTGCTGCAGGCTGGGGTCAGAGTGGCTGGAGAGAGGCCAGGCAGAGAGGGACCTGGGGGTACTGGTGGATGGCAGGCTGAACATGAGCCAGCAGTGTGCCCAAGTGGCCAAGAAGGCAAATGGTATCCTGGACTGTATCAGGAACAGTGTGGCCAGCAGGAGCAGGGAGGTCATTCTGCCCCTGTACACAGCACTGGTTAGGCCACACCTTGAGTCCTATGTCCAGTTCTAAGCCACTCAGTTTAGGAAAGATTTTGACTTGCTGGAATGTGTCCAGAGAAGGGCAACAAAACTGGGGAGGGGTTTGGAGCACAAGCCCTCTGAGGAGAGGTGGAGGGAGCTGGGTTTGCATAGCCTGGAGAAGAGAAGGCTCATGGGAGACCTTATTGCTGTCTACAACTCCCTGAAGGGAGGTTGTAGCCAAGTGGGGGTTGGTCTCTTCTCCCAGGCCACCTGTGACAGGGGAGGTTTAGGCTGGATGTTAGGAAGAAATTCTTCACAGAAAGAGTGATTTGCCATTGGAATGTGCTGCCCAGGGAGGTGGTGGAGTCACTGTCACTGGAAGTATTTAGGAGGAGACTGGAAGAGGCACTTGGTGCCATGGTTTAGTTGATAAGATGGTGTTGGATGATAGGTTGGACTCAATGATCTCAGATGTCTTTTCCAACCTGGTTCATTTTAATAATTTCAGTTTGTCTGTTATATTTTTTCATGTCCACAGTCTGTGAGACAGAAATGAGTTTTCACACTATTTTTATAGAAATACTTGCCTTAAAGGATGTCTGTTGTATGTTTAGGCTTCTGTAATGTTACAGCCATGCATATGTCATGTTAGAAGTCTTTCAATGGAACTTTTTTGTACGGAGACAGGTAATTAATCAATACTGAAATATTTCTCAGAACTCATCTGTGCCTGACAGAGTTGTGAAGAAGCATATGTGGGTTGCAGTATCTAATTCTGAAAGTTTCCCTCTAAAACCTCCGTGTTTCTTCCTGTTCTTTTGCTTGCCTTGCTGATAGGCTACCAAGTGGATTGTTGAGGAGATGAGCCTGAAGGCTCTCAGTCCTTCATTAGTTCATATTGCAGACAGACAAACAAGACTGTTAAATATATTATTCACAGAGAACGATGCCTCTGCTTAATGTCACATGTTACAAATGCTGCAAGTAGTGTATATCCACACCATTATGCTTTAGCTTCTCTGGAGAAGACCATGTCCACTTGTCATACACCAGTAAGTTACTTCAGAGCCCCATGAGTTTGGCTGTGTTCCCAAACCATAACATACTAAACATATGCTGAACAATCAACACAGAACAAAACTGTCCTTAAACCAAAAGCTAGGATTGGAATGGAGGGCATTATTTCATAAAACCATGTGTCCTGTCAGAGTGTAGCTACAGTTTCGATCTCTGCCCACACTGGTATTCTTTTAGCGTTAAGCCATGATGAGTATTTTGCGTGTTTTTTGCAGATTGGAAGTGTCTGAAGATAAGTACATTCTCACTATCATCAAACTGACAGTAGAGAAGGATCTGAGGAGACCGTATTGTGGCCTTCCAGTATCTTAAGGGGGGCCTACAAGAATGCTGGGGAGAGACTTTTTAGGGTGTCAGGCAATGATAGGACTAGGGGGAATGGAAAAAACTAGAAATGGTTAGATTCAGATTGGATGTTAAGAAGAAGTTCTTCACCATGAGGGTGGTGAGACACTGGAACAGGTTGCCCAGGGAGGTAGTAGAAGCCCCATCCCTGGAAGTTTTTAAGACCAGGTTGGATGTGGCTCTGAGTAATGTGATCTAGTGTGAGGTGTCTGTGCCAATGGCAATGGGTTTGGAACTGGATGATCCTTGAGGCCTTTTCCAACCCTAATAATTCTATGATTCTATGTTTCTAAAGTGGGTTTTTTACTGGATTAATAAAAAAATTGTGTGGTGCAAGCCCTGGGATGTGGTAGGAGGACAAATGGCTGTTTCTTTGTGTACAAAACCAGATGGAATAATACAGAATGTCTGTAGAAGCAGACATTGCACAATCTTATCTGTAGCACCTCTCAGAAATATGGATTGACTTTGGTAGAGATAGCAGTGGAAGTTGTTTACTTGTCCACCTGCATCTCAGGAGGTTTAGCAGTGGAGCATATATTTATCTGCTTCTTGCTGGAGCAAGTTGATGCTTAAAAAGAAGGCTATGAGCCCATGGCAAATCCGCACTGTGACAGGATCCTTGCAGGACCTGTGGACTCATGAAGAGTGAACCCTATGCTGGAGCAGATTTGCTGGCAGGGCTTGTCATCTTACAGGGGGCCCACACTGGAGTAATCTGTTCCTGAAGGACTGCACCCCATGGAAGGGACCCAGGCTGAAGCAGTTTATAAAGAACTATAGCCCATGGAAAGGACTCATGTGGAAGAAGTTTGTGGAGAACTATCTTCCATGAAAAGGATCCCACATTGGAGTGGAGGAAGGATGTGAAGCGTCTTCCCCTCAAGTAAGAAGGAGCAGCAGAGACAAAGTGGGATGAACCAATTGCAACCACCATCCCCTATCCCCTGTGCCACTTTTCTTAGAAGAAACCTAGAAATACCTTAGTGAAAATACTAGATAATACCCGTTATTTTGCCAGCCAGGGACTCACACTGTGAGGCTATTCTATTAAGCAAGCTGAAAACACTTTTAAGAGACGTGGGCTCTAACCGTATTTATCCATGCTGTTTGCAAGCAGAGAATGATTCTGATAGCTCAAAGAAACTGGGGGGGGGGGGGGGGGAGTGGGAATCAAGATCAAGAAAAACTTTCACACTTATTTTTGTCTAAGTTTTCTTTTCAAAATGGAATTACAGCAGTTACAACTCTTATAAATCTGAAGAAAGCTTTCTGGAAATAGTTATGCAATTACATTGTATGAAACAGACCATAGCAGCAAAGAAGAAAATAGATTTAAGCCTCCAAAATGTGGAGAATCATACTCACAAAGAGTTCACTGAACTATACAGTCTAGCTCCATCACCATTAGAACTAATAAATGTTAGTCTTATTTATTTTTTCAGTTATCACAGAACAGGACAGAAAACGCTCTGTGTACTTCAGAGAGCAAGCACATCTAGGTGATTATTGACCAGTGTTATTTGGTCTAAATCTGAGACAAAGATAAATGAATGTGTATAGAAAATTCCATGATGGAGCTGCTAGTGTGCAGAGTTTACTATCAAGTACAATGACAAGTCTGTAACAGGACAAACCATAAGTATGCATATTTTTAAAATCATAAGATTGCTTTGAATTCAACCTGACTGGACTATATATAAAAAAATACTCTCAGAAAGGACATTATTCCAGCTATATATGAATTCATGGTGTATAGGATTTATTTTAGTCAAGCAGACAAGATGCTCTATTTTGGGGCACAACAAATGAAACATTTATGTATACAATGAAACATTTATGTATACAAGACAAATGATTCTTAGTTCAGGCAACATCTCTGTTTCTTGTAGTGCACAAAGATGAGGGAATCTGCCACTGTGTGCTTGAGGTATAGCTGCAAAAGCACAGAATCATAGAATCAACAAGGTTGGAAAAGACCTCAAAGATCATCAAGTCCAACCTTTCACCCAACACCTCATGACTACTAAACCATGGCTTCAAGTGCCACGTCCAATCCCTTTTTGAACACCTCCAGGGATGGTGACTCCACAGCCTCCCTGGGCAGCCCATTCCAATGGCTAAAAACTCTCTCAGTGAAGAACTCTCTCCTCACCTCCATCCTAAACTTCCCCTGGTGCAGCTTGAGACTGTGTCCTCTTGTTCTGTCACTGGTTGCCTGGGAGAAGAGACCAAACCCCACCTGGCTATAACCTCCCATCAGGTAGTTGTAGACAGCAATGAGGTCTCCCTTGAGCCCCCTCCTCTCCATGCTAAACGATTCCTGTTCCCTCAGCCTCTCCTCATAGGGCTTGTGTTCAAGGCCTCTCACCAGTCTTGTTGCCCTTCTCTGGACACATTCAAGAGTCTCAATGTCCTTCTTAAATTGCATGAACAGGTCAAACAAAATGTAAAACCTATTTGCAAAAACTTACTGTAACTTGACCAAGAACCTTATAATTTAGTCCTGTAAGGTTTACAAGAGAAGGTGCATTTCCTGACTTGAGAAAGATGGAAGTTGTAGGGAACATAATTTAATTTTCCTCCCAGCAAGTGGTCACTCAATTTTCTCTCAGAAGTCTCCATCAAGAAAATATTGATAACTCTCCAAGAAACATTTACTGCACAGTTAATTTCTGAACAAAATGGTAGAGTAATGAGAAGTGGATGTACCATCATCTGCCAGATGACAAGGGCACAGACACCCTCACTATATCAGATAACAGGGCTTGACACAAACAGGGTTTGAGAAATAGTGGGGAAATCAGTGATAAGTAGCTGATCTATGCAACAACATTTCCTGGTAAGAGGGAAGCTGTAGCTTCACACAGCCTCCAAGGATGGGATGACATGTGCCAAGGGGTGGCAGAGAAGCAAATGGAGTCCTGAAGGACCTTAACCTTCCTCCCTCTTACTTCTCTGGGGAGCCTCTCCCATTGCCTTACAACCTTACAACAGTGGAGAAACGTTTTCCTAATATCCAACCTAAACCTTTCCTGGAACAACTTAGGGCCATTTCCTCTTGTCCTATCACTTGTTACTTGTGAGAAGAGACCAACACCCACTTCACTACGACCTCCTTTTAGGTAGTTCTACGGAGCAATATGGTCTCCCCTGAGCCTCCTTTCCTCCAATTCCCTCAACCACTTTTCACATTACTTGTGTTCTAGACCCTTCACCAACTTTGCTGCTGTTCTTTTGACATATTCCAGCAACTGAACATTCACTAAGTTGGTCACCTTTCATAGAAGATGCCATTTGTCTAGCAAGACCTGCTCTTCATGAAATTATGCTGACCTGGCTCCACTCATCTGGTTGCCCTGTGTGGGCCACATGATGGCACTCAGGATGATCTGCTCCATGACCTTCCCTGGCACTCAGCTCAAACTGACAGGTCTATATTCTTCAGATCCTCCTTCAGTCCCTTCTTGTAGATGGACATGCCATTTGTTAACCTTTCCTGGCACCTTCCTGGCTAGCCAGGACTGCTGATAAATGTTTGAAGGTTGCTTGATGACCACTTCTGCCACCTCCCTCATTATCCTTAAGTGTTTCCCATTGGCCCTGTAGACTTGTGTGTATGTGTAAACAGTGTAGGTGTAGGTTTGGTTTAGGATAAGAACAGATTCACAATGATTCTCTCAAGGACAGAATTGCCTACAGGAAATTCTGTGGAACAGTGTTGCCGTTTATTAGTATTTAAAACTTGAATGGTATCTACCTCTTTTTTTATTTTATTGTATTTATTCAGATTTGTTGTGAATGAACTCTAGAATTTATATTTTTTTCAAAGTTTATATCCAGTTAATATTTTTCATACCTCCAAATAAAGCCAAACATTCCTATTCCATCAGGTAAGCTTTAGACAGTAGGAAATCATTGCAGTATTATCTCTGGCAAGTTTTCTCTACTCAAATACTTACTTCTGTAAAACTTTAGGAAAAGAGAAATTTTCTATGAAAATGCAACAAAACTGTGAAATGGAGCTGTCTGTAATAAAATGTATATTTTAATACATTTTACTATTTAATATTTTAGAATAGAATAGAATAGAATAGAATAGAATAGAATAGAATAGAATAGAATAGAATAGAATAGAATAGAATAGAATAGAATAGAATAGAATAGAGTAGAATAGTAGAATAAACCAGGTTGGAAGAGACCTTCAAGATCATCGTGTCCAACCTATCATCCAACACCACCTAATCAACTAAACCATGCAACCAAGCAATCTATCAAGTCTCCTCCTGAACACCTCCAGTGACGGTGACTCCACCACCTCCTCGGGCAGCCCATTCCAATGTGCAATCACTCTCTCTCTGTAGAACTTTCTCCTAACCTTCAGCCTAAACCTCCCCTGGTGCAGCTTGAGACTGGGTGTTGGTATCTTCAAACACCACCGTAACTTATTTACACAGTACATTTACAGATTCTGTAATTTGATTTTGAGTGATACATTTCACATATGAAGACAGTTAAATGATTTAAGCACAGATCTAAGGATTTCCAATTCAGCAGTTCAAACTGGAAATAAAGGTGCTGTGATCTGCAGTTTCCAACAAGGGGGATTCTGTAGCAGATTAGCCAGGGACTCACGGCTTGCTCCTCTGTCCAGTATCTTCCCAGATGTTGTGACTATAATTCAAGCAGCTCTTGGCTCAGAGAGGGCTAGGGGTCTCTCTCTCTCTCATGTGTTCCACCTTTCCATGAAATTCAGTTCTCTTGGAGCTTTTCTTTTCCCCTCTGCCTTGATCCAGGTGCAAGGCCCGGGTGTAGTTGGTCTGCTAGGGCAAGCTCTTCAGCTGCTACTCTGGCAGCACTTGGCCCTTGTTGCTATCTGGGTGAGAACAAGTTGCCTACCTTCTCAACTGGTTTAAATACTGTCCAAAGACAATTAATACCCTTTGGTAACAAAGAAACCTGAAAACTGAGCCTATGGGGTGAGGCTTATCCAAACATGGCCAGGAGCACACACAGATCACAGCTGTGTTACAAGATTAATTACATGTGCTATACATTTGCCTGGACCATCCGGACCCCAGGAAGCATCCAGGTTTGCACACTCACAGGTGCTTAACCCATTGTCTGGGTTAGGGCATGTTTTGGGGTTTGACCCTTCAGGACACTGTAGTAGATCATACTACTTTGAATTCCAGTTTTCTCTGTCACATTTAAAATGGGAATAAAACACAGTATTTCCATTAATACTTTAAAAGGCAAATATTTTTGTCAGTTACCTATGTACCTCACTGCCTGCCAGTTTAGTACCTCTGATACTCTGCTGTGGCTTGATTTGCTCTGTCATGATCCATTCCATAAGAAGATGATGAACACTGATAACAAGTCAGCATGAAAGGTCTTTGCACTTATTTTGTCTAAATATGTTGAAGAGCTTTACTTTTAAGAACATGCTTTAAGAGAAATCTTTAGTATGTATCTTTGAATAATAACTGGAAAATAGTGTATTTAAAGATATATTTCTGTCAGTTGTCAAATTAATCATCAACAACCTTCCACAGTGTTCTGCCACATTGCAGTAACTGAGTGGTTTTGAGCCAGAAAGTAATTCCACAATCTTATTTTCTTTTTTGTCTACATGCAGGGAACTGAATCAGGAATGGAGGAATGGATTTCCCCAGCCAGACCAGACACAGCACTGAGCTGATCTCCTTCCTTCTGGGGCTCATTCTTGCAAGGCTGAGTTGAAGTGTAAGAGAGGAGAACAGATACAAATTGGGGTTTCTCCAGATCACACACTATCACAGTACATTAGAGGTTGGAAAGGACCTCAAAAGATCATCGAGTTCAACCCCCCTGCCAAAGCAGGATCACTTAGGGTAGTCCACACAGGAATGTATCCAGGTGGGCTTTGAAAGTCTCGTCTCCAGAGAAGGAGACTAGGAGACTCCACAACCTCTCTGGGCAGCCTGTTCCAGTGCTCTGTCATGCTTACTGTAAAGAAGTTTCTCCTCATGTTGAGCAGAAATCTTCTATGTTCAAGCTTGAACCTGTTGTTTCTTGTCTTATTATTGCACAACACTGAAAAGAGCTTGGCCCCCTCCACTTGACACCCACCCCTCAGATATTTATATACATTGATGAGATCCTATCTCAGTCTTGTCTTCTGAAGACTAAACAGCGCAAAGGGCTTTCAGTCTCTCTTCATACGGGAGATGCTTGAGTCCCCTAATCATCCTCATGGCTCTCCATTGGATTCTCTCCAGCAGGTCTCTGTCTCTCTTGAATTGGGGAGCCCAAAACTGGGTGAGTATTCCAGGTGTGGTCTCACTAGGGCAGAGTAGAGAGGTAGAAGAACCTCTCTAAACCTTCTGGATACACTTTTCCATTGGTTCTCTTTGACACAAGGGCATGTTGCTGTATCATGGAGAACTTGCTGTCCACTAGGACTCCAAGGTCTTTCTCCATGGAGCTGCTTTCCAGCAAGGTAGCCCCTAACCTGTGTTGGTTCCTGCCATTATTCCTCTCCAGATCCAGAGTCTTATTTAAATTCAGTGAAGTAAGGAGTAAGTCTCTCCATCCTACACCTAGTACAGATCTGCTGTGATAGATCAATGATGAAAATGGTGAGAAGGCAAATGGGTGTGGGAGTGTGTGTGTGGTTACTGCAGTACTTGCCATCTTGTGACAACTCACTGAAGGTGAGATAAGAAACAAGAGATATTATTGTGAACTTTCTTTATCCTGTAGAGTTGGGAGGCTGTTTACTTCCACTTACTTTGTGGCTATGTATCAGGTATTTCTCAATATCCGTATGAAGCAAACACACCTTTTTATGTCATCTTTGTCACCTCACTTTGGATGCATATGCAGTATCCATGGAGCTTGAGAAGCAAACATATGTGAGCAGTCTTGACCGACAGGTGAACTAAACAAAGAAGATGTCAAAGCAGGAAGACAGCATTCCTCTCTGTAAAAATATACGTGCACTAATCAGCATAGGAGAGTGTAGGGCCATGAAATTTCTGATGGAGAGTAGCAAGTAAAACCAGATTAAACAAAGAGAATGAACAGGACAGAGAGGGAAGGGAAGGGAAGGGAAGGGAAGGGAAGGGAAGGGAAGGGAAGGGAAGGGAAGGGAAGGGAAGGGAAGGGAAGGGAAGGGAAGGGAAGGGAAGGGAAGGGAAGGGAAGGGAAGGGAAGGGAAGGGAAGGGAAGGGAAGGGAAGGGAAGGGAAGGGAAGGGAAGGGAAGGGAAGGGAAGGGAAGGGAAGGGAAGGCAGAAGGGTATCAATTTTAATTTAGGAGCTTTCTTCAATATAATGTCTATGTAGCTTGATAAAAAATGGAGAAAATTAAGAGAAAAGGATAGACACCTACTACTTTAATTGCTGCTCCCAAGGTAGTTTTTCTTGTTTATCCACTGATAATCTAATATCAAGGAGGTGCAGTCTGCCATTATCTGGGTCCACCTAGGCCCCACTAAGAGCTTTAAGGGCTCCACATGCTCTTTGGTTGAAAGAAACATGCTAAATAGAATTTCTGTTCTGTTGTCAGCTTTCTGTCAGTGTGCTAACCACCCAGCATCTCCCTTCTTCTGTCAACATCCTAGACACTCAGCTAATCAGCACACATGGGCAATGTCATTATGTCAAATGAAAGTAATCATTGGTTTGATGAAATCTCATTTTTCGTTTTCTTTTCCAAGGGGCTTGGGTAGCATTTGTGTGCCTGTCCTCCTCAGCTTGACTGCTTTAGATGACAGACAGACACCATTTCTTAGCAACAGCAATCTGAGCATTTGCAGGTGAATAAAACCAGGAACCAAACGAGTTTTCAGCTTGGTAGTGAGGCTTAGTGGCTTGCTGAATTTAGGTGCCTATAGGATTAAGAGAGACTGGGAATTGAGTGGCTTTTAGGATCCTAAATCCCAACATAAGCAGGATTTTTCAGACTGGATCCCATTCAGTATTTTTATCATCCAGTATCTTAAATGATACAATTCAAATACTGATTTAATTGTTCTTCCACTTTATGTATCTCCTTAACAGACAGTTTTCACTAGCTTTGAAGCTTAGAAATACCTGTGAAAATGCCTAAATAAATTTTCTGCTGCTGGGTTTAAAGATCAGATTTTGACAGTTAAGGCCCACAACATTTGGTTTAAATGTTTCCAGCACAACTGTATTTCTTTTCAAACCAGTGATTATTTTGAAGTCACATTCTGAATGGAGCTGCTGTGAAGCATTAACTCAGAACTTTACAACAGTATTCACCTTATTTGACACATTCCAGTGCTGTTGCAACCGCCGATAACACACAAGAGAGGAAGGGAGGGGATGAGGGGGAGAAAGACATGCCAGGGAATGAGCAGCAAGTGCTTGCACAAACCTTTCTTTCAGTTCAAGTATGTAAAGTGAGATAAATGGTCAAACTGCAGACACACTGCATGCAGCAGGAGCCAAAGGCTGCTCCCCGGCCTGGCAGCTCGAGAGGCCGTCACCACCAGATCGTCTCAGCAATTACCAGCTCGGAAATGTCCTTCCATTGATTGTGATGGACGTAAACCAGCTGCATCCCAATAGGAAGAGAAGAGAGGGAGGAAGAGCCAGACAGCAGGATACAAACAGCACCAAACACTGGACCAGCTGCAGCCTGCAGGTCACACTTCCATGTCAACAAAAAAAATGTTATTTAATATTTGCCAAACACTGAAGTAATTCATCACAAGGTATAAGTGGATCTATAACGTCTGAGATTGCCTGTTGAAGATTAGCTGGACATATCACGTTTCCAGTGAAGCAACTTAAACGGGAAACAAAATAGCCTGAACCTCATAGGCAAGGCACTTATTCATTCTCTGCAGTAGGAAGGTTCCCATGCTGGTCAGCCTCAGCCATGTAGTTTAGGAAACCCTCATGCCAGAATATTTGTATGCATGGAGGATGGTGCTAAAACAAGACAGTGCCAGCCTGTCAGAATTCAGCTAATGTGAAGGTCTGATCAAATGTGCACAGCTGTCTTCATCTAATCTAGATCCTGTATAGAACAAAATTACAGTGAATCACCAACTGAGAGCGGAAGAACTTGATTATTGCTTAAACATGGAGATAAACTGGCAACAAACGGTTCGCTGCTGGAGAGCAACACTAAAAATATCTGCTTTCCCCTGCAGATGTTCTTCAAATGGACACCAGGCTTCTTGCCTGTCAGAAGGGCACTTCCAGAAAGGCAGAAATACAAGTTGTCTGCACACATATTCTGTACTTGCTTTGCACCACTTCAAGATTTTACAAAAGAACAGAGAAAAGCCTTTAAAATACGCACTACAGAGGGAGGTCCCACATGAATTTTGTGGAGAGAAGAAATTATGCTACTGTGTTGGGTTGAGGCAGCCCCCTTCCCCACCACTGGCAACAATAAACACTCAGACAAACGGATTGCAAAAGTGATGGAAAGTTTAAATAGAAAGCAGTGAACTTTTACAGAAAACCCAAAAGTGCAGTGACAAAGAAAAATCCCAAAACAGACCCAGAGAGATCCCATCCCCACCTGAGGGTACACCCAAAACCCCCAGGGCTCCTTCTTCCCCCCCACTACTAGGCTAGTCTCAGCTGGCCAGGTCTGAGACTGCACATCCCCCCGTGACCTTGGGCCCAGCCGGGCCCAAAGCCAGGAGACATCTCCCCCAGTTACTGGCTGACGGAGGAGGAAGAGAAGAGGAGGTACTAGACTCTTCACTGCATCTTATAGTGGTGCAAAGAATTGTGGTAGGAAATACTACATAATTTCCTGTGTCCACCCCTCTGGGCTGGACTTCTGGACACAGGAAGTAAACATTGCAGGGGGGCACCCAGCTCAAACTGCAACATGCCACCCCTTATTTCATACCATAATCTTTGCACCCAAACACATCATTAAATCAGAAATCTTCCGATGACATGTTCGGCAAAGTCCATATCTTCATCTGGGCATCCACCCAAACAGTCTCTCATTCAGGCTCAAATGTCAGTCCATTCCAGTTCTTCTTCCCTCATCTAATGGAACCTCTCAGCGATGCAGAATTCACTCTTCTGCAGTGCAAGCTCTTCATGGATCCATTGGGCATCCAAAGCAGAGATGAAAACAAAAGGCTGGAAATGGCTTGTAATTTTTAGTTTACTACTTTTTAGCACATCTACCTCAAATCGTATCTAAAAAGCTAATTAATATTAATTCAACCCAAAAGATGACCCAGCAATGGTAATGACTGATATTTCTGCTCCATGACCTCTGACTGCCCACATCCCAGTTGGATTCCAGTACTGCTATACATTGACTCAGGTCAAGAGCGATGCTTAGGTAGTGACTGTGGAATAAAATAGTTCTGACAGGGGACTGCAATACTGTCCCTGGTATTGTCCCTTCAGAACTGCCATTTCCTGCTGCAAGTATGAAGAGGCAATAAGATAGCAAGTTATGTACATTTCCATAGTTATTGTGCTGTAACTAACCCATAGAGTGCTTCTACAACATACTGTGTCACAGAATTTCCTCAGCAATTACTTCAGGATCTACCCATAACTATTACACAAAAGCCATAAATGTGCCTCTAGAGAAGTGAGTAATTACAAGAGGTTTTAAATAACACAATTAAGTGTTTAAAATAATAAAATACATCAAGGTCACAAAGTGATGAGAAAGAACATTATGCAGTGCTCTCCTTGTCACAACACTCCTAGCACTGTGCAGGATTCATTACATGGCCTTTGCCGAAAAGCTTTCTGCATATCATAAAGGGCAGCATTCCATTCCCCAAAGGAAAACTTTTGCTTAGCGGGCACATTTGAGGCACAAGTTTGGTGCTGCAGCAAACACAAGACTCAGGTTTGTGTACAACTTCCTTCACCCACTGAGGGTGCAGGTGTTTTCTGCAAGCCCAGTTCTTGTTCAAGGCTGGGTGCTATGGAGGTTTTGTACCCAGCAGCCTGTGCTCTGATTTCTCCCATTCCACTTTTCCACTCCTACTATCCTTCTGCAAAATTTCCTCTTCACCTACTAATCCTTACCTCTTCTACCCCAGCTCACTAGTTCCCCATTCTCTTTACCATTTCTGAAGTATATAATCTATTTTTGTTGTTTGGGGTTTGAGATTTTTGTCTTATTGTTAGTTTAGTTGTTGTTTTGTTTGAGGCTTGGGATTTTTTTCTTTAAAGCTACATTGTTGCTTGAACAGCTGTAATGAAAATGTAGCTTTAAAAGATTTTGAGGTTCTTCAAGACATTGAAACTTTGTGATTATAAGGCAAGTTTTTCATGGATTCATAAGTCACAAGGTAGTGAGTTCCACAGATGTCATCACTGGCAACTCTAATGCACAAAATTAACGAATGGTGCTATTCAGTCAGTGTGGATTCCAAGACCTCAATTTATACATTCATAGAATCATAGAATCAGTCAGGGTTGGAAGGGACCACAAGGATCATCTAGTTCCAATGCCCCTGCCATGGGCAGGGACACCCCACACTAGATCAGGCTGGCCAGAGCCTCAGCCAGCCTGGTTTTAAACACCTCCAGGGGCGGGGCCTCAACCACCTCCCTGGACAACCCATTCCAGGGCTTCACCACTCTCATGGTGAAGAACTTCTTCCTCATGTCCATCCCCCTCCCGTCATTCTGCCGTGACAGAATCCATAGTATTTTTCCTTGAAGTATTAAAGATGCATGATTCCATGGTTCTGCATGGGAACAGTGATAAAACGCAGCACTTTTATACTGCAGTGTCAGTTCTTCTGTCAGACTGCAAGGGTGGAGTTCATGCACTCTACTGCAGGCATCTAAACCTGCAGATGGACAAGTCTGAATACAGTAGACAGAAAGAAGTAACACAAAAGTCAGGAATTAAGCAAAACTTTTTTTAAACTTTTTTTTTTCCCCACCACAATTGGCCTTCAATAAATTTGGAATTATCAGTTTTTACTGAGAATAAAGATCAGTGCTGACCGTTCAAAAGTCTGGTACAGCTGTTTCCTCTGTACAGACCCAGTCACCACTGCTGGGAAACCATTGCCAGAACCATTTGTTTGGTATGAAGAGGAAGAAGGACATGCCTGTTCTGTGTAATTATTTTTTTTAATTTTTATTTTATTCCTTTTTTTTTAGTTATTTTTAAGAGCTCTCTCATTCTACCCAGAGCAGTACCAAGGATTGTCAATACACATCTATCTGAAACGGAAACTCTAACAAGCAAGAACTGATGGATAGGCAGTCAGCAAAATTTCGAGTTCCCTTCTAATAAAATTCCATCTTTCAACATCTTTTTTTTTGAGAGTTAGTTTTCCACTGCAGTAACAGAGAAGTGGTGAGGAACATCACAGTATCACAGTATCACCAAGGTTGGAAGAGACCTCAAAGATCATCGAGTCCAACCTGTCACCACAGACCTCATGACTAGACCATGGCACCAACATGCCCTGTTCTATTGTCAAACATAAATGTTTAACTAACAGTATGGCTAATTTTGACTACGTTTCGTGTAAAACTAAAAGAATAATGATTTTTTACTTTGTATTTTTCTTTTTTTTTTTGGAAGCAGTATACTTATCAGCAACCTCTTAAGGTAATGTAGCTATCTGGTTATATTTAACAGAAGCCAGCTTAGACACAGCAGAGAAAAATCCTGCCTTAGAAGTCAGATATCTTAGTTAATAAGCAAAGACACGAAGGAGCAAGCCCGACATGAAACTTCCAAGTGATATTGTCAGGACAAGGACTCATCTCAGCAGGATCCCAGCAAGAGAAACCACCAGTGAAAGTAGCATGCAAGAGTTTGCCATCACCAAGCTCTCAGCATGACAAAAGGGAACAGAGCAGAGCAGGACTTTGCCCTGCCTGGAGATGTGAACTTCTGATCATAAATAAAAGGAGGATGAGTGACAACTGTTTAAATCTATTTCCTTTATCACAGCTGGTGGTCTCACAATTAGCAAAGCTTAGGGCAATTACAGGACTTAAATCTCCTCCCTTCTACATTTTGTGGGTTATTTAGGTATTACTTTACATTAGTGCAATACTCCATCACTTTTCAGGCTGAAATGACTTTTCAGGCTGTGTGCTGAGGTCTCTGTCCTGCAAGACTATCTGTGGAGTCAAACCAGAGAAGTTTGCACACAGGTGAGGGGTTACACTGGGGATAGGGGTCCCCATGATGAGGATGTTCAAAGACAGTAAAGAAAGCCAGCTGCTGCCCAGGAAAGTGAATGTCAGCTGAAAGAAGGGATTAACCCCTAAATTCATAAAGGCAAGAGGAGCTTTTTTTATTGACAAACAGAATGGAGAAGGGATTGATTTTAACACACCTGACATCTGAGAGTGCAGTGCAGCACCACAAAAACAATCAACATCTGCTTGGAAATAGGTAAGAAAGTCTACCCATGACAAGCCTGTTACAAAATTTAGGACCGCTCTTTCTGCTGAAGGTTCCCCATGGAAAACAAAATCAAACAAACAAAACAACAACCATCAAACTAAGAAGTTGGTCTTGATTTTTATTTGTTTTATTTTTATTTTTTAGAAGGACAGAAGGATAAACAGGGGATGTGTCATCCTGGGCTATTCACATCTTTCAACGCTTTGAAAGAACATGTAACATTATTTGTACTGTTTGCATTGCTGGTGTGTGTTTACAGCATCCAAATTCCCTCAGAGTCATGCTGTGTGATGCACATATGCCACAGCAGCCAGAGCCCCTCCCCACCATTCCATGAAGGAGTTTCCAGTCAAAATCAACAGGTAAAAGGTATGAAAAGAAGACATGAACACAGAGTTGAAATATCCTTGTTTGCAGCAAGGCAGCAGTTAGCAACATGGGACATGCTGAGATAAACTCCACCCAAACATATCCTTCCTCAGGTTTACTAGGATTTTTTCCCAGGTTTCAACCCACTGCTTTAGTTGGGAAGCCAGGTCTTCAAAACTGAACAATCCCTTTTCCTTCCTTTCAACAGATGGACTGGAAGGACTGTCCACTTCTAACTAATAACACAATACTTAAGGTTCATCTATGGCTTGTGGTAAGTGGAAGAGAGCAGGAGGAATAGGAGAAAAAACTGTCTTCCCTTCAACATATTCATTTCAAACCCCTGTCAAAAATCTGCTCAAATGGAGACGTGGGTGAGCGTAACTTATTAGGCAGATAGCTCAGATGTGCCCACTTTAGGTGATGCAATCTCCAAATACCTGTGTTTTCTCATGAATTCATGTTGTAGCCTCTCTGGTTTCTTGTCCTCACAAGCAAAAGCCAGGAATAAAAGATTTCCGTGTTCCACAGGGTGTTGTGAACACAGACATAAAAGGTACTTGAATTCCATATGGAGGGAATCATCCTTCTGTCCTGCAAGAAGTATTTTTGCAAAAAGTGCCGGACTGCAACTAATTTTAGGCTGAGCTTTCTTTAAAGTGTCAAAATGAGTGTATAAATACATTTCAGCAGAACACTCAGCATACATTGTCCTTTATAAAGGACAGCTTCTTCCTGTGTTGGGTTTTTAAAACTTTCTCAAAAAACATAACCTGCCCTTCACCACCCCCACCCCCAGACTCTTACCCAGAGTCTCTGCTTCGTGCCTAACTAACCAGTGTTGTATTATGATTACCATAGCGACTGCAACCCAACAGCTGCCTTGACATTTTATCTTCTGCCGCTTTTAGAATGCTTTCTTTTTGCCAAGGAAAACTTTTCTCAATTATTTAATTTTTTTTTTACTACACACTGTTCACGCCACTTGCAAAATAAACATTTAGAAAGAAATAAAATCAGCAGAAGCTGCCTTAGTTTTAATTGCTTTTATTCTCCTTGCAAGTGATTTTAAAGGTTTCTGAGGCTGTACACTTAAAAGCTTACACTTTGTTTTGTAGGTAAACTGATGATTGTGCACTACTGTGTAGGGCCACTATGGTGAGCAGGATCCATCTCCAGACCCCAGGAGCCTGGCCCCACCCAGCCTCCTTACAGGGAGAAATGAAGCCTGTCCTCATCCTCCTAGCTGCTCAAATCTAGCCATCCCACTTAGTCACCTCCCCATTTTGCTGTTCACTATTCCACCAGTGCTTTCAGCTCTCAGCTTTGTCAACCACATGCACTTCCCATGAAGCTTTAAGCCTGTTGTCACTTCTGTCTTTTGAGGAGGTAAGAGCCTTTTAGCTCCTGCCCTAAAAGAGGGAAGCATGGTGAAGCACTTGGTTGATGAAGAAGCCACCATTAGGGTTTTGGGAATGCCAAAGAGGGTGCCTCAGGGAAGGACCACAGTCCCCCACTGGTGATACAGCCATGAGTACTAGGACCTGAAGTTGTGACATTTCCCTGTATGATAGAGATAAGAAAGTACCACACAGATTTTGAGTAGGTACAGATCTGCTCTGCTAACTGATAATTCATTTCAGTGCTACTCCAGCAGTTTTTAATTAGCTCACCCCCATTCTTTTCCAAAAGGAGAGGAGGGCATAGTTTTCCTTTGAGCAGCCTGGGAAGTGTGAGAAAGCACCTTCTCTTTCAAAGCGCTTGCCCCCAGTTCTGCTATTGAGCATGTATTAGGTGGTCTAGTGCCAGGAAAGTGTGGGCTGGAGACATACTGGGTCATGGAGCTGTGTACAGGACATATTGAAAAGAGATTGATTCAAAATCCCACTAGGCTGGATTATCTGCAGCTTGGCCAAGGCAGGAGATGCAGGATGTTTGTGTGTGTGTGTGTGTGTGTGTCTGTGTTGAATGGATTTTAACAATGGTAGGAATAAGGTTAACACTCACAGCTGTTTGGGCTGAGAAAGATTAGGATTTAAAATGAAAGCTTCAGATTATTTTAAAAACAATTTTTCTTTAATTATGAGATGTAATGACAAATTAGAATTAACAACCCTTATCTGAAAAGCATGTATGTTTAACATGAGGAAGAAGGAAAACACCCTCAGAAGCAGTCAGCTTCCCGTCTGAAATCTAGCTGATGGCTCACAGAACAGATCTCAAATATGTATATATATATATAATCCCCACAGTTAAAAGTCATCTATTTTAAAAGACAAGTGTTTGTGCACATGAGGAACACTGTACTCAAGCATTCAGTCTTTGTGATCCATATGGATTTCATCAACTTGTTTGCCAGGAATTTAGGAAAAACAAACTTTATTCATGTTCCTTAGAGAAATGAATTCAGTTTGTGGTCTGTGCAAAAAGAAATACAGCTTGGGAACAAAAAACCCTGGACATTCCTGGAACGGGAAGGTCAGCAAGCCAAAACAATTGATCCACTTAATATGTGAAATGAGTGAATTGCAACAGCATCTTCATCAGCACTAGAAGTACACAGTTTCTGCTTAGAAAGTGGCTTCATGTCACATCCCATAAAGGGCCCCCAAACTTGAAATGCTTTCAGAAGCCCCACCAGGATCCAGGCACTCCCATTGCCCTGAGAATATCACTAACTCCAAATCCGGGGCTTACTTTTCTGTTCACAGGATCACAGGATGTCAGGGGTTGGAAGGGATCCAAAGAGATCATGAAGTTCAATCCCCCTGCCAGAGTAGGACCATACAATCTAGCTCAGGTCACAGAGGAACACATCCAGATGGGCCTTGAAAGTCTCCAGTGAAGCAGACTCCACAACCTCTCTAGGAAACCTTCTCTGGTGGTCTGTGGAGTAAAGAAGTAGAGTAAAGAAGTTCCCCCTTGTGTTGAGGTGGAGCCTCCTGTGCTGCAGCTTACATCTGTTGCTCCTTTTTCTTCCTTTGGAACTTCCTGTTCTTCCTTTGGACTAAGAATCACTGAAAACCCTCTTTTCTGGATGGTCCCTCAGTTGTGACAGAGGTTGAGTTGGATATATTTTCTACATTAGGCAGGGGATGGAAAAGAGAAACCCTCTGCAAACACAGACCCAAATCCTCATCTTCTCAATACCCTTCCCATTCTTCTGGTCACAGAATTACAGACTCATCCAGAAGCCCCGAACCACAGAATGGTAGGGATTGGAAGGCACCTCTGAAGATCATCAAGTCCAAGCCCCCTGCCAGAGCAGGCACCATGAGCTTTCATTTATGATCTCCCCTAGGTTTCAGAACTCCTATCTTCATATAGACAAGGACAAGCTTCAAGAGAAAACTGGAGGCTTTCCCACCTCCTCAGCCTTGTTCCAAAGCACTACATGACACAATTTTCTGAATACATGGTAGAAATAATTTAATTTTCCAGGCACCTGCATTCTCAAGGAAGGAAGGAAGGAATTCAGAAGGAATTCAGAAGGAAGGAAGGAATTCGGAAGGAAGGAAGGAATTCGGAAGGAAGGAATTCAGAAGGAAGGAATTCAGAAGGAAGGAATTCGGAAGGAATTTGGAAGGAATTCGGAAGGAAGGAAGGAAGGAAGGAAGGAAGGAAGGAAGGAAGGAAGGAAGGAAGGAAGGAAGGAAGGAAGGAAGGAAGGAAGGAAGGAAGCATACATCATTGGTTCTTAAGCCTAAAGGCAGCTCTTTTGGTAAATATTTCCACGAAACACTGCATCCTGACCAGAGTAGAGTAATTTAGCCTTTTCTTCACAAGATATAACATTTTCTTCAGAAGCTGCTGTGAAAAATAACCCATGAAACCTCAATTATTCTTCAGATGTTGCTGAGAAAAACATCCCTAGCTGATCTATTCTTAGAAAATGAACCTGATGTATTTAAGTGTGCACAGCCTGGTGCTGTCAGGGAGGTAGGGACTGTTCCCTTCTGTCTCTGCTGGAAAGGCCCCAGCAGTGTTTCCTCTGTCCCTTTCTCTGAGAAGTGCAAAGGGACCAAATCACATGAGCAAATCCATGGTTACCCCTGTTTAGCATTCAGATGATGACACTTGGCTTGCCTTTCTCATGGCAACAACCACCCTCAAATGCATTCAACTCCTTGGCTGCCCATCTCTCAACGAGTCTTCAGATGGCTCTTGGATACACACTCAGAAAATGAAAAATCCCATGTGTCATGGGTTAATTTTTATGTCAGTGACGACTGTAGCTGTTTACTTTTTAAACAGATGCGTTATATACAGTGTAACTGGCTGAGTGCACAGCCAAAACCAGACCACAGGAAATCTCTTTGACAGTCAGGAAGGCAGAATTGTTACCATGGGTCTGCATTACAGTTTAAAAAAAAAATAAAAAGAATTGTGAAATCTCAAGAAGAAAAGTTAATGCTACCAAAAAAACCCACAAAAAACACAAATGGCTGTTTTCTAAGAAGAGACATCTATTAATAGCACAGGCACATAAATAACTCTTTCCATTTTATCTGAAGGACTATTGTGGCTTCTCACCCCAGGTTTTTTTTGTTGGCTTTTTCAAAGAAAGTAAAGAAGACTCTGTAATACCAAGAAAATAAACTTGCCTAATATAAAATTCTTGCTGGAGATAAGAAAGCACACTAGGCTATTTACGGCTATATTTTTATGTTTTGCTACGGTTCTCCTTTTGTTCTGTATTAACATTGAGCGGACAGCTTGGGGTCAGACTACAATACTGAAAGCCAGTCACGTATAAGGGAGTATCAAACTGTTAATTAAGGATGAGCTACAAGTTTTGGTTAATGCAGTTGTGCAGAGAGTAGAGATCAATTCATAAACTTAACGTGTTTACTGACTCTTTAGAAACTGAATAGCTAGAGAAGCTGTTCGGACTCTTGTTTTTTAAGGTATAAGCATCTGCAGCAGACACCGGGGTTGATTCTCCTTCCAGTTATGGTGGTGTAACAAGAGTTGCTTCATAGACAGCAGTGGAATTTCAGCAGTAAATGAAAAAAAAGAATAAGGCTCATTGTGCTTTTAATTTTGTTTCATGTAGGCAAGAGGGGAGAAAATTGATTTTAGTCCCAGCCTTTTTTTTCTCATACATGTCACTGATGCATTTTCAACCCTTGGAGAATTGGTGAATGTGGGAATACAGGCTCTAATACAAAACACTTGGCCTGTTTTCAGATCCTAACACATACTCCAGAGTTCATGTTATGGTTATCAGAAAGAATCTATGAAAAATGAAGCTACACACAACTGCAGACCATCAGCGTGGCTTAACCCCATCAGGCAGGGATGAAGCAGGAAGTGCTTTGTGACACTGACTGGCAGAAATACAAACTGATGAAGAAAACACGCGGCAGGAAAGGGGGTCTTAGATGGTGAGTTAGAGCCGAGGACATTAACTACAACTATACTCTGCCAGGGCCAAGATCAGAGGAGCCTGACATACTTGTTAAAGGTTTCATCAAAAGGATTAGTTCCAGCAGCTTTTTTTAACTTTTCCTACAACACAATTTACCCAAAGGTGGCCAAGGGCAACAGGGGCTGCCCTGTGAGATAACATTTTTAATTGTACAAATGCCATTCTTGATGTCATAATCCTGAGGTTAATGCAGTTGTGGGTCCCAAACAGATGTGTAATAGGCTGCCTGTCGTATAGAGAAGTAGCCACACAGACAGTTAAAGTGGCCACAATTCACTGATGAATTAAGCGACCACCCTGAGTGTTTTACTAAACTTCAACCACCTACTTTTGCACTCTATAAAATACTCTTAGGCCCTGTGCAAAGCAAACACAACAAATAATTTGTACAATGCGTTACTAATGATCAACAGACAAGTACAGACACTGCCTTCTGGGATAGCTCAGGTGGTCTGTGAATGAAGGAAAGGAAAAAAAGAGCCCAGAAAACATCTGGCTACCACCATGGTAAATCCTATCCTTGTCATACTTTGGAGTACTGATTAATATGTTTTTTAAAGAGAACCTTGACATCTTTTGTTAAATTCAAATACACCTGCTGGAATTTAGCAGAGATCATATTTTCCACATGGGGAAAATCTGTCAGTAGGTTTGTAGATGAAGCACTTTCTTCTTCTTCTTCAAGAAAAAGCACTTCTTAGAAGAGTTATTCACAGCACACATTTCAAAGAGTAGAGTTTTCTTCACTTTTAAACAGAGCAAATGGTTTGATCCATATGCTAAACTGTCACCTATGCCACCAGTTCCCAAGGAGGGAAGGTTGGGTGCATAGATTGGTTGCAGTTCAGTTAAGCAAATGAACTGAATCTAAGCAAGTGTGAGGCCAGCTTGTATATTTCTACATCACACTTCTAAAATCCTCAGTGTGGGCTAGAGCAGTTCAGAGACATTCACAGTATCACAGTATAACTTAGGTTATTCACTTAGGTTATTCACATAGGGGTGGACATGGGTAAAAAGCATTGGTCAGGGACACTGGAGAGGACAGTGGTTCTATGAAAAGGTAATTCCATTTCTTAGGTCAGAATTTTGGTTTGGTGTCTCTTCTCTATGAGGCACATGAAGTTGGGTCACTCTCATACAGGCTTTAGAAAGGCTGGGGAAAATCCGCAGCTGGTTTTATTTCTGTTTCATATATCATCTGTGCTGCTTGCAAAACAGGAGTTGCTCCTCTCAGGTGCAGCATTTGCAATCCAGCATCTTCTGTCCTCAGGCCTTGGTTATCAGAGGTAACTGCATGAATTATAAAACTGAAAGGTATCTCACCATGGATCCACATTTCTCTGCTAATGGCCACAATCTTGTATTGCACATATTAGGAATGAGTTAAAATATCATGGAAGTGATGCTTTGATTATCAAAGACCTGGTTTAAATTTCAGATTTCTAGGTTATTAAATCTTCTTCTGAGTCATTTCAGTTCTATATACCAGCTGAATCTTACAGTCTTAGGTTGTGCTCAACCATCAATAATATAGTACTAATGAAGCTTATCCCTGCAAGAAATGCACTGCATAGTGCACATCTCTTTATAGAAGTATGACTAAACAATCATTAGGGTTGAAACTGCCACATAAATTCTATCCTGAACTGTTTATCATGTCTACACTTTGCAGCAGCTGGCAAGAAAAACTGTGTGTTTGCAGAAGATATGTAAAAGAAGGGTCACTCTTCCTAAATACTGAATAAGGAGGGAAAGGATCAAAAAAGGAAAAGAATATTTAGTGTGGCGGAGTAAAGTTACTCAACAAGAAAACTGATGGAATTGGGAGAGGAAGGGGTTATTTAAAATGGGAATTGGGGAAAACCAACAGGTGCTGGGTAGCACTCAGGTCACACAAAGACATCTGCTAGAGATGTCAAGAGCACAAAGGTAACTCTGTGTCTGGGAGCAGAGGGTAGGATAAAAATGACAACCGAACAGGAAATGTGAAAGGCTGGGGCTGTGGAGGTACATCGCAGCAAAGAAACTGGGTGTCAGATGGCAGAATAGAATACAAACAGAGGAACAAAAACTGTGAATACAGACACTTGTGAGTGGCCTGTAAAAGGATTAAAAAAAAAAAAAGTCAGTAAAACCAAAAAAAATTAAACAGGTGCACTAACATGGCTGGCACAGAAGAACAATGATAACATAAAAGCATTTCTGAAAGGCAGCTGAGTTGTAAATGTTAAGGCAGAGACACCCTACCATTAGGCTTTATAAGTGAGTGAGATGCCTTTTGAGAGACACCCTACCTCCTCTACACGCTGTAGACTTAACTCAAAACTGTTAGCTAACTTACAGAGTGCATTATGTAGGAGAGCTGACAGGATGTTCATAATGATCCTCTGACTACAGTATAGAAATGAACCAGAATAAAATGTAAGAGATGGACAGATCAACTTGCACAGATGAAGCAATTTATAGCAGCAGTTCTGTGAGATTTTAAGTTATTGAAAGCTGATCTTTTTCCTGTAACAAATGCGTGACTACATTCAGTTAGCTTACGGTAAAGCATATTGCATTCATCTGTTTAAAGAAGTGAGTGAAAAAAGAGTTAGAAAAACAAAACCTGCCAGATCCTTTATGCAATATACTTTTGTTTTATACAAAGAACACAGAACCTTTTCAGTTAATTGCATGTTTGATCATCAGTACCTTGTCCTTTGCAAGTAAATACTCCCACACAAGAAATTCAAATAAGGTACTTCAGAGTATAGAAGCCTTCAGCTACTTTCAGTTTATTTATCTAGGTTATTCCACATGTTAGTGTTCATCTTGCTCATAAAAGGACTTGAAAACAATATGCTTGATGAACTTCAGTAAGAAGCAAGAAACAGGGCTAACAATATGACTTGAAAGTAAACATACAGGACCAGTAGCATTGTATAACATGACAGAATCTGTAAAACTCTCTCAGCAAACCCACTTGAATAGATTTTTATTCCAACAACATCTCTACCTAGGGCAGTTGTGAATTCACGCTTCATCTCAGAATGAATTGCTTTTCCAAAAAGTGAGAACTGCCTTGCTCCTGGCTTCTCTACAAAGAAATGTTTGTAAGATAAGGATGATCCATTTCCACCAAATCCATGGCAAAAGTCCCATCTGTGGTAATGGTACCAGATAAGTTACCCACACAAATACTACCTAGGTGTGCCAGACATGTCAGCCCAGAGGCAGGGCTACCTCCTTTCTGCAGGTGATTCTCTTGCTGTTACCCACACAGGCAAAGAAACTGCTCTCAAACTTAGATACTTCTTGTGATTTCAGGTGCACTTAGGGTTCAAGTTTTGAGGAATTCAGGTGTTGCATAGTGGAGGCTAAATGCAAAGCCTAGAAAAGCTATGGGGTCTATTTCCTGTAATGTTAGAACTGGCACTACAAGATACGTAGAAATGTTCATAACTCATGTAGCAAAATACAATGAAGTGAGTCACTTCAAAACTGGCATAGTCTCACCTGGTGGGTCCTCTTATTTGGGAACAGTAAGTCCTCTAGCCCCTGCAGCCTGGAACTCATGGCAGGTAGCACAAGTGAACTCTGGAAAAGACTCAGAAGATGCCCCCAGGCTAAGGTCTGTATGGCCATACACAGCAGGTACCAGGACACAGAGCTTGCAGAATTCTCTCAGTGCTCTTCTATGTCTATGTATTATCACAGTAAAAGTACCCAACTCATGATTTCTATAATAAACTCTCTTTGGTACCTAAATTTCGTTCTCCTGAGTATGCCCACAATCACCTAAGTTTTCATGGTGTCAAGAAAGCTGGCACCTAATTCATATATAAATACAAACAATTCACAGAGTGCTTATTCCTCTGCTCGCAAAGGCATCTAGGAGCTGCTTTTGTGTCAGATTTTTCTGCATCTGTATCAACAAAATAGGCAATGAAGTCTGCAAGGAACTGCAACCTTCTGTGTGGAATTCATGGCCATGGACCCAGTCTTTTATGTCAGGTATTAAACCAACCATTTCTCATGAATGGCAGTCAAAAGAGGAAAGAAAGGCTTTGTATTTCTGCCATTGCCAAAGAGTACTTTAACCCTGGGTCTCATATTGTGCTGGCCTTTATGAGGACAGATGCACTAAAATGACCGGCTTCAGGAGTTATTTCATAGCTGTGACCCCAGTTAGGAGGAGACATCTTTTGAAACCTCAAAGCAATTGTTTCACTTTCCGAAGCAGTGCCTAAACCACACTATCTCACAAGTATTTCCTAATACCCAGCTAAGTTTTTCCACTCTGTACCAACTTCTGTGTGCTTTCTGGCAGTTTTCTTCTGGTTTGATTTCACTACTGGCAAAGACACAGATTCCTCTGTCAGCAGTTCTAATATCAGCAGTCTGAAAGATGAATGTGTAATCTAAGCTAGCCCTCTAGGCCCCCTCTATGGTAAGCAGAGAAAATTGGTGTTTCCAGACAATGCTATGTCCCTTCCCTCGACAGCCCCATCTAAAATGCTGGGTTGAATCCACTTTTTAAAGGAACTTCTAAGAGAAACAAGGTAAAATGAAATTGTGAAATGTGGTAGCAGTTAGAAAAATTTTCCCATTCTTCTCAACAACACTCAGTGGTTTTTGAAGGCTTTTCCTAAATCCTCAACGCCAAGTGGTGCAAATCAGTCCATCAGTTCCTGTGACTGTAAAATCTGAATACATTATATTCCAACTCACAGCTATATAAGGCTTTTCATTCCCAAACAATGAACATAAGAAATGGCAAGTGCCTGTACGACTCAAAGCCAAGCACTGACAATGTTCGAAGTCAAACTAAAAATACAGACCCTGTCCAGATCCCCAAAAAGGCAGGCAACAACTTCAGATGGTTATAGGGGATACAGTGGGAGGGATGCACAAACACATGCACAGCAATACACATTATACCACTGCTGCATTCTCATGCTCCCTGCTACATCCACTCAGTGCATTTCCTTGCATTTCTTACAAATATTTACTTATTTTGCATTCATTCTCAAAGATGTTATACCAATTTGGTAAAGTCACATCAGACTTAGCTGGTTGATTTCCATGTTTGTGTCAGGTAACTCATTAATGCAAATAAATGGCTTTTCATCAGTCCTTGTTGAGTAATGCAGTGCCTGTCCAGACTTCTGTTATTGTCATGTACTCACACATTCTTAGCATGATGCAAAATCTTCCCCCAAATAAGTTCTGTCGTTCACCAACATTGTGTAAGGCAGCCTCCTACTTTGAATTCCTGATCACTGCAGGAGCAGTAGGAAGTGCCCAGGGGTCAGTGCTGGGAAATTCCTTCTGTAGCTTTGGAGCACATCATCTTTCTTCAACTGATTCTCCCCATTTCCATTTCATCTTCTTATGTTATGTTTGGAATCAGCAAATATCTTAGGTAAGTACACTCATGTATTAAAGGTAGAGGCACTGTCCAGCTTTTAAAGAAACTCCATCTGTGGCTTTGTGCTGTGGGTTGTTCTAAGTTGTTGTTGCAAATGTCTCTGTATTAACCTGATCATTCTCTGAACACCTTGACTTTCAGATGGGAACAACCTTTCTTTGATTCTGGTAAGATTAAACTTGTCTAAATGTAGGTATTTAACACGCAGTTAGCTAGCCTAAGCATACTGCTTGTGTTACATATGAATGAAGGGAGAGAAGAACCCCTGGAGACAGAAGAATCCCTGGAGACAGAAGAATCCCTGTTTCAGACCATTCCTCTTGAGTGAGATGAATCCATGACCACAAAGGAACCTCAAAGGATTACTTTAACATGGAGCTAGAGAGACACTAACCACATCAACCAGTTCTGGGATCATAAACTGTATATTTATGTATCTGCTTCACCAAAAAGTAAAAGTTGCAGTTTTCAAGTACAGGCTTCTCTGGAAACAGGATAGGAAGGGTTATCTACTTTTCAATCAATGTCCTATGTGGTGCTGTAGAACAGCATCAATACAGCCTGATCCCACCCAATGCCCTTTGGGACCCTACACTGTTAAGGAATGTTTTTTCCACAACTTTGCAAGCAGCACCTGGGTTCTGTAGCACTGGTGGGAATTTGCATGGCCTGCACAGAAAAAAAGGAATTTGCCACATGGAGTTACATGAAATACTTAGACAAAAGCTCAGGCTTGAAAATCTGGAAGACAAACCTGCTGACTGAGTGTGGTCTAGTGGAAGCTATCATGTTAGAAACTGTTTGCTTTTATATGTGTTTGCAGCTTGCTTTTATAATCTCAAAACCCCCATATGTAGCAAAGGTCCTTCACAGCTCAGGAGGATGATGCTAAGTAGGATATTTTCCCCACTGATGTTCGGATATACTTCCTGACACGGCACTCTGGAATTTAATTTACTGTGAACTATGCCTTAAAGCATCAGCCTATCCCTCAATAAAGATTAGGGAATAAGGTTCTGCAGAAGTGCTAGGACTTCATTCCTCTTATTTTGTTTTGTGGCTTTTTTTTTTCCTTTCTCTTGTCTTTTTAGTATTGAATGTAGAGAGGAAAAGGCAGGCAGATGCATGTCATAAATAAACTCAAAGTGAACAAAGAACAGATCTTGCAAGGAACTTGCTGTCTCAGTACTTGGAGCACAAAGAAATGAAGTAAGCAAGGCCCTTCATAGAGGAAGTCCTTCACTTCCTCAAGAAGTTCGAACACGCCGAGAAAGCAAAACAATTTCACAAGGCCAAAGTATATCAGCTTCTAATCCCATGAAAGTAGTACATGCTCTGCTGCAAATCCAGAGTCAACAGAGCTTTCCTCTAACACAGGCACAGCACAGTTAAACCATGGGGCTAATGCTGATAGGGTTGCTATCACTTAGGAATTCTTTTAGAAAGTGTCAGGTTTTTCTTTGCAGGATTAAAGCAGAGATTAGAAAAAAATTATCGTGGTCTCTTCTTTTCCTTCCTTTAGCTAATTCAATGGATTATAACATAAATGGATCTTAACGTGCTTCAGACCTGGAGGGCAAAACAAGCATGAGAACCAGGAAAGCTGGTAAGCATTCTAAAGCACTATCTCCTTTAAAAATTCTTATCCATTCACATACTGGTGAGCAGATCCAACAACCTAAAACAGCAGGAAAAAATTATGCCGCACTCACTACATGTTGCAAAGAAAGGTTGGTAGGATCTGTTCTAATTACTCTGCATTAAGCACAATTGTTTTATTTCCCTTTCAGCAAATCCCATACAAGCAGAGCTGCAGGCGGGTGCAGCGTTAGGAACATGGAGCAGAGCCAGACATCCCCCTGCTCTTTCGGCTGCTGCCATTCAGCACAGGGGCTGCAACAAGCAGCATCAGCGTGGCAAGGAGATGACAGCTGGGGCAGGAAGGAGTTAGAGGAAGGAACCGCTACATGCAGCACAGCTCTGGCCGCAAATATTTACTGATAACCATTGCTGCAGTGATGATGGTCTAGGAACAAAAGCAAGGAAGAATCTGGAAGGAAATATCATATCTTTTATTAGTCCCAAACAATATCACTGGGGAAGAAGATAAAGATAAGATTTCATGACCTAAAGATGAGCCACTATATTTGGAAGTTTTCAATTTTTCAGCAGGATCATTATGCCTAATAAAAGATACTGCCTCTCCCAACAGCTCTCGGCTCATATAGGCTCCCAGATTAACTCCTTCTGCTATTACATTTCTAATCCTGTCCTTCAGAAAGCTGATAGGAAAATAAAAACTAAGAAGCCACCAATCCCAAGCCACATGGAGCTGTAAATAAATAAATAAACAAATAATAACCCTAAAAATCACACGGTCCTTGCCAGCTGCAAATTTTTGACTTGGACATATACCTATTTTGACAGCTTTCAGTACTGGCATGTGCTGAGGAAGAGGAATGGGAAACAGTAGGTGGCATTCCCAAGACTGCCAGTGGCAGTCCCACAGCAATTGCAACAGTGGACAGAGAGCTGGGTCCCTCTTCCAATTAAGATGGAAGATGAACAAGAAGGAAAGTAAGGATGTAGGATGCCTAGTCCACAACAGAGCCATGATTCCTTGAAATGTGAGGCTGAACCAAGGACTACAAGTAACATCTGTTCCTTGGACCATATATAGGGTCTCTTATTTTCACTAGAGCAACCACCTCTCACTTTTGGTCTTTTCATTCTCTCATCTTTCCTCTGCATATGTTTCTGTTCTTCTTTGTACTTCCCTGCCCTGCTGTACTATCAACAGGCCCTGCCCAGCTCTGCTATTATACCTCTGTCTCCTGGGCTGGTCCTGCCTAGAACCTTTTTAGCTCCCCCTTCACATAGCTAAGACAAGAGCTTCTGGGCCCATCCAGAACTCCTTTCTTACCAGCATGGCAGCAAACTGTCTCCACGGCACCACTGTTGTCATCAAGGGGCCAAGGAAGGATGGCTTCTCTTCTGCAGGGGGCAGCTCCTCTGAGCCTCAGACCCAGCTCCTCCGAGCCTCAGACCCAGCTCCTCCTCACCCTACGATCTCCTTGTGCCTAACCAGCAATGGTAGGCTGCAGCCAGCAAAGGAAGACTTGTTGGTTGAAAACATATAAAACCATGGACATCGACTTCCAATGGGATTATTTTTTCCCTACATAATCCAAATTTCCTCACAAACAAAGGATCTCTCGGATCACTCTGAGTGGGGAGGGGTGTGCTGCAGCAAGGAGTAAAAGTTTGGAGCCACAGAGAGCAATTAATCTTTCCAATCACAGGAGCAACACGAGAGGCAGGAATATGCCATTTTGTAATGTGCCCAAGGAAAAGCTTTCTGAAAAAAAAAAATCACATCTATAGCTATGTGACTCTTTTTCCCCCCTTATTCAAACTCCTATATCGTCTTTTTCCCCATACACACACATGCCTTCTTATATATCATTGCAGCTGAAATGACAGCATTTGCCCTACAATTGCCACAAGGAAAAGCTGCAAATGCTGTTTATTCTTTGAGCATGCTTTCATTTCTTCCAGCAGAATTGAAATCTTTTTTCTGAAATTAGCATCCAAAGGGTTAATTTAAGATGACTTTTAAAAAAAATATAAAATAAAATAAATGCTCACAGCTCCTGAGATAGTATCAGCCCATTAAACATAGGTAAGAATATGAGAGGGAAAGAGAAGGGAACAGATATTATATATGTAAGGAAAATTAAAACTCAGGATGTTGGGCGTGGGGGGGAATGTGCTTTGAAGTACAAAAGATCCATTGTTAATGTGGGACAAAACCTCCCCAGTATGGGACAGAGATAAAAAGGAGGGAGTTTCTAACAGATCAAGGTCAACCAAGATATATGAATAACATAAATGCTATTAATCTCGTACAGCATGAATCAGAGAATTGCAGCAGGGTATAGCTGTGTGGCGGAGTTCATGGCATGAGTGTTTTATGCCACTTTGTATTAGATAATGAGCGTATTCATCACAGACTCCTACACATCATCCAAACTGGCAGAGAAGGAGCTTTAAGGAGCTTGAGAGAGCAAATCAAAGAGCTGGATCTAAAGCTTAGAAAGGTAATAGGGATGTTCAAATACTGCCCCAAGTTTAGATATTTGCAGGCACCCATACAATCTGACTCTGCAGGAAATAGCGTGAGAAAGAAGCTCTTAGTTGGACAGCTTGCTGCTTGTTATTTATGATGCTGCCTCTGTCATAACAGGCAATTTCACCAATTAGAAAAGGCATAGAGCAATGCAGGGAAAGACTACACCAGAAAAAGTCTCTCTTGCGCCCCCCCCCCCCTTTTTTTTTTTTAAATGTTTTTATTTAATTCTCTAAACTGAAAACTCAAAGACACAAAGGGAGTCAATTTTCATCTTGAAGGACTTAACCTAAACATTGTTGGGAAGCAAGAGACTGAGCCATACTGGAGTCAAAAAAGTACATAACCAGATGTAATTCTGATTTCACATGTTGCATTTCCACACATTTTAGTCTCCTGAAATTCCAGAAACACGTGTTCCACAGGAGAAGCTTAAGGGATAATTTATCTTGAGGAGGAAGGAAATGAAAATGTATACATGTGTGTATATAATTTTGACAATAATCTGCAAGCAGACTGTTTGCAGCGGTTTGCACTTCCATTTATTTATTCCAAACAAACACTTTAACTCAATGACAGGGATCTGTGTAGCATGTTTTTTCCTAATTGTTGTGCTTTTCAGATTTTTGAAAGAAAGCTGAAATACAGTTGGGACCAAATTAAAATTCCAAAACCAACTAATTCTTTCTCCCTGAGGTTAGCAGGGTTTTCTCAGCATGAACCTAGACTTGCATTCAATTCTACATTTTGGTGCCGTGTAATCAACGGAAAAGGGCAAAGCCCATAATGGGGCCAGCTCTCCACAATGAGCATATCCAAACTTAAAAAAAAAAAAAAAAAAAAGAAAGAAAAAAAAAAGAAAGAGGGATTTTGAAAGAGGGGCTGGCTGTTTGTAATGCAGGAGCATCTAGAGACTGTGCTGCATTTGGAGCTATTCCGCAGTACACAGTTGCTCGAACATGTCCAGAGAAGGGCAACAAAGCTGGTGGGGGGTTTGGAGCATAAACCCTATGAGAACAGGCTGAGGGAGCTGGGATTGTTTAGCCTGGAGAAGAGGAGGCTCAGGGGAGACCTTATTGCTGTCTACAACTACCTGAAGGGTGGTTGTAGCCAGGTGGGGTTAGTCTCTTCTCCCAGGCACCCAGCACCAGAACAAGAGGACACAGTCTCAAACTGCACAGGGGGAAGTTTAGGCTTGATCTTAGAAAGAAATTCTTCACAGAAAGAGTGATTTGCCATTGAAATGGGCTGCCCAGGGAGCTGGTAGGGTCAACATCCCTGGCGATGTTTATGAAGAGACTGGGTGAGACAGTGCCATGGTCTAGTTGATTAGATAGGGTTGAGTGATTGGTTGGACTTGATCTTGGAGGTCTCTTCCAACCTGGTTGATTCTGTGATCCTGTGTGTATATGGATACACTACGCATGCATGCATATGTATATTGTACATATACATACATGCATTACATACTGTAAATTACTTCTCTACCTGATCTTTAGGAGATATATTGTTTGAAGTTAGAATCATAGAATCAATAAGGTTGGAAAAGACCTCAAAGATCATCAAGTCCCACCTGGAATGAAAAAAAAACAACAGAAGAGCTGGAACGTTTAAAGGTAAAGCATCCCTCAGCAAACATCTGAGGAAACAGCAGTACTCTGAGCATGACAAACACCGCCATTCCTCCAGCTAATATACAGAATAGGCTTGAGTGGGACAGGAAAAGCAATGGGAGACCAAATGAAAAGCAGGTTTCTTTGTTTATTTTAATTGTCAGCACACTTATCAAATTATGAGGAGGAAATCATGCAGAAGGACAGAACAAGATTCAGACCACCAAATTCTCATTGTGGTTACCTATATTCAAGTAGCCAACAGATACCAAAAGCCTATATTGGCCAGCAGCACCTAAGCCTGAGGATCCTACAGCCTCCCAGCACCAGTCCAGTGAGCCTGGGAATTTGCCTTGAGCACCTCTTCCCTGTTCCATGGGAAGAGGTGCCCATCTTCCACACAGGCTCTTCACACTCCTGCTTCACATCCTGTGGACTTCATCTATGCTACCCAATAAGACAGGCTTCAGGTGGTTAAACATTCTTCCTCTTAAAACAGAAACTTGCTGCATTCAAGATCACTTCTGGAAACTGCTCTGTTGCCTCACATGGACAATGTCGCTGGAGAAGGCATTTCAGCCTTCACCTACAAAGATCCCATGAGATCCAAGATCCCAGAGAAGCACCTCACCACCCAACTGCCCTGCTCCCAGAGACTGCTAACTCACCTGATGGGGACAATTCATCAGTAGCACGAGTCAGGGGAGAAGGAGGAGTTGGGGGCAGAGCAAGCCCAACCCTACAGGCATCATCCCATCAGGCCATAAGCAGATATCTTCAAGCAGTTTTTCCGCATACAGAGGTGGACTGCCTCAGTGAGGGGAAACTGTGGCAACCTCTATTTCTGTAGGAGGGGAGGAACCGTTTTGAAAGGAGGCTCAAGAGTGGCACTTCCCATGAAAAAATGAAGTACATCAGAACATTTTCTTTACATCTTCAGATAATTCAAATATGAATACTTCACTTGTAACAGCAGCCACACAAAGCTGGGAAGGCAGTGGGAGCTGCTTCAACCTTCACTCCTGCCCCACCATACAGACAGAGCATATGAAGAAACAACCCCCCCCAAAATGGTAATATTCATAGTGGCATAGCTGTAGAGTTGTGCATCTAATGTTTGAGGGGTTTTTTCAATGTAATTGCTACATTCCATTTATTTATATGTGTGAGACCAAACAAAAAACCCACCTCTCGCAGAGGCTTTCACTTCATAGTTAAATATAGTGGTGAAGCAGTTAACACAGTTATGTATCACCATGTTGGTATGGGGTTTTTATCTTTTATTGGCACTATTTTATCCCCGGAGACAATAGGAGATTGTTCTCACTGTGTGTAAGAAGATCTTGTTCTGGCAAGTAGGGTTTTCCCAGTCAACAATTTGAAAATCCTTGGTAAGGGAGATGTACACCGTGTTGGGACTGGCCTGCTGAGCATCTCCTTATGGCATCAATCACTTTGCCATTAAACTGCTCCCAGGGCTGCTGCAGCATGGAGCCCCTGCCTGCTGTCAAACCAAGCAGAGAAGAGAGCACCAAATCCACAGCTCTCTACTATACTGTTAGCACAAAGACAGCAGGGAGAAAAAGCTGATTGATCTTCTCTAGACATGACCTATATTGTAACTATAAGAAAGTGCATGGTGGGAGGAAAATGTGTGTGCTTAGAAGCTATTTTGTTTGCTAAAACCCACAAAATCCATATGAAAACAATGTCTTTGATTCTCTGCTTTGGGTGCTTTTGTTTGTTCCAATATAAAAGATGTACAGGATTTCCTTTTTAATTCATATCTTCCTGGTTGTATAAATAGGGTAATACATAGTTACAGCAGCCAGAGACATTAAGGATAAGAAGGTATTTACATCACAGATGTACATACAAGATTACATGTGCATGGTAAATTTTTATCTCCATCTTTAAATAAATATTATGCTTCATCCACACCCAGAGTCTTGAAAGAAGGCTAGTTTAGTGTAAACAGTTAACTTCCTGGCCAATTGTTGAATTATTTGATGACTTGTTTCTGAGATTTTCAGATTCTGTACTGTTAAATACACCTTACAAATCTTGGTTAGAGAGATAATCCACCCTATGTCCATCCAGACATTGTAGTTTATTTGCAGTCATACCATGATGTTTGGTTGGCCTAGTATCTCACTCGTTCTTATTTTCAGAGGCTACAAAGTGGTTGCTACCAGGTTTGTCAGCCATTAGAAATACAGCCATGAGCAATGGCAGTCTCTCCTGCAGATTTTGTGAGCAACAGTTCAACTTTTCTGCAAAACATGCTTTGAATCTCAGATTACACTGAAAAATAGTTTTTAGCAGTTGGAGCTGCAGTCAGCTTTCAAAATGTTTACTGAGTCTAAAGTAGTGCAACAGTGATTACAAACAAAGCAAAGCCCCAGCCTCCACACCAATATGAAGCACGCAGAAGTTCGTAGCTGAACTGTGATCCCATAGCCATGACTATTTTCCAGATGCAATGAAATTCATCATCTTGGAGCAGATGGAAAATGAAAAGCTATCTCCTTGCCCTGCAGGGATCAACCTGCAGCTGCATTTCCCTCTCTGTCTTTTCTCTGCAAGGCCCAGCTAACTATAGATGTGTCAATACATTCCTTGGTTGTTGCTTGTTTCATTTTACTTAAGCCTTGGACGTAAACCAATGACAAATTAAAAGACTTTTTTTTTTTTTCCCCCCCAAAGCAAAATGGGGTTAAAGAAAGGTGTCTTCATTGACATTAAACCAAGGCAAATTAATCTATTTCAGAGTAAACAAAATGTTTCAACAACAGCCCATGTGCAGGATTTGGGAGATACCGGTTCAGCCTCTCTCTTTCCCTATTGAGATGTGAAATCCTCTGCAGCCATCTCTCCAGAGTGGATCGTGCCTGCCCTGACAAAGCAGCCCTGCTCTGCCAAGCTCTCCTCCTGGAGCTGTTCCACTCCTTTGTATGAAGTAATTACTTAAATATACATTGAACAAAGAGAGAGGGAAATGACTTTAAGGCCTATCAGTTAGGGCACTCTACTGGGAGGTAAAGCAAACCAGTGAATAATTCATCAATGATATTGCTATTTCAGTGATCCAGTAAGTTTTTATTGGGGAAGAAAAAGTCATCATCAAGGATTGTGAGAATAGCCCCTCAACAACTTTTAACTTGGGGTTGCTTTTTTGCAGGCATAATTGTCGTGGTTAAAATGAATGTGAATTAAAAAGACCCCTGCACATGAAATTAAAACCAAAGCCTCCCCAGGCAGGTGCTCTACTTTTTGTGCAAAATGGCAAGTGGGGTTTGTTTCAAAGCCCTAAAAAGGCTCACGTCTTAAAAGGCAGTAATTGCAAGTATGGCTTTTAAGGAACATAAGTCAATCCACATCTTTGATAAATTAAATAAACATAGTGCTGATCTGCAGAGTTCCTGAGCTAATTGTTTTAAAAGCATCCTCCCTGATTTATTTGGAGGCTCTGGATGCCAGGGACAGGGTGCATCCATGTTCTGCTGGCGTCTGGTACAGCTTGTTGGCTTGTTGGCACCACAGCACAGGAAGAGCTAGAGGTGCTGGCTGGGCAGAGACTGCCTGAGAACAACTTAGATACCACAAAAATCAATAATAGACTCCCACATTTCCTGACATATAAGGAAGGAAGAAGACTAAGATACTTGATGGTACAACATTATTGGCCCCAAGTCTTGCCAAAGAAGGAACTGAAAAATGAAGCTTAATGAACCAAGTGTCATCAGGAGTAATGGCTATGTCTGTCAAGGACAGACATGCCTGTAGTATTTTCAGCTTCTAAACAACAAGGCAAAGGGAGGGTGGTTGGCTATGTAAGGTAAATTATTGCAACAAAAAACATGTTCTTGGAGGACTTAAATATTCCTGATGCAGAAAGAGGTGACATGGTGCCTTGAGGAAAGCTCTCCATCCCACCTCCTCTTGGCCATGGAGAAGTCTGTCTTCCAGAGCTTGTAAACTTCACCATCTGTTCTCACTTGAGGAAAATGCTCATTTTATCTTTTCCATTTATTTTAAGTTGTTTTTAAACAAGAGAAGCTCAAAATACAGGCTGTGCAACAGCACATGACACAGTTAATTTCTCCCGCCATCTAATGTTAACAACATATGGAGACTGGCCTGAGCTGCCAAGGACATAAATCTATCCTTGACTCCTGGTTTGTTCACTGTATCTCCATTTTTTATTACTGCAAATTCCTCCACAGGACTTCACCAAAACACCTGGTGGGGACTTGCAGAGGAATGAATCTCACTCTGCAGAAGAGACTCCTCTGGCCCTCACCCCCCAAAAGAAAAACGACACCTCATGTCCCATCAATCTTTTCCCCCCCAAATCTGGATTGCCATTTCCATTGAAAGCACACATTCCTTTAATAAAACTGATTCATGTTTACAATGTCATGCAATGTTTGCAGTGTCTACAATGCACCGGGTGTTTCTTTCACGTTGTTTGATTTGTGGGTTGCTTCAGAGCTCCTGGCGACAAGGGACATTAGCATCAGCTAGAGCCAAAGTGACGACAGGCAGGTATTGTGCAAGTTTCCTCACCATTTTGCCAGCTGACCTCGCTCCTGACCTGCCAGTTTGCTGCTATTCCCTTCCCATGCCAAACTATGCAGCGGTTTTGAGATGTACACAAAAACTGTGAGGCTGTTTCCAACACACAGAATTAACCAATGTTTGAATACAAGATGCAGGATGAAGATATTTACTCAAACCTTGAACTTCGTTGTAACCAAAATTTGGCCGCTTGTTCAAATGGCTAGTACTCTTGTACCTTTTACTTGTTACTGTAGAGGAACAGCAGGTGTAATATGAGGAAGCAAATTGTAGTGACAGTTTTTTACAGGTTTGAAAATGGGCCTACAGGGCAGCTCCGTGGAAAACAACTGGGACAGGGAGTAACTCTGCAGATTTCAAATGGGCATTTTTCTTTCACTTACAACTTCCAAGACAAAAGTGAATGTTTTTGTCCTTCACCCTGCATATAGGGGAAAACTACATATTTTTAGGTACCAAAGACATGAAAGTTGCTTTCAATCAGCACATGTAACTGGTCTCCAAGGTGCTTGTATGTGAATGTTAAAAGGGGATAAAGTCTGAGATGTGAAACCTACATCTGTCTTCAGTAAAACTGGAAGTTAAACAATGCTTGTTTATTCTCCTCTCTATGTATCCTGTCTTTTTACAACATAAGAAACATAGACATTTCATCTTTCAAGACTGTTAGGGATGGAGCATTAAGCTACCATCAGTACTGTTTTCTTTGAAAAGTGAACTGTCTGTGGGACATATTCTGACCAGAGTTGTCCATAGAAGCTAACTCAACAATATTCTCATAAAAAACAACCTGCGTAATCTTGAGTAATAATTCTGGGTTTTAGTATTTACTGGAATATTATATGCAGAACTAGATTAATAATTGCAAACCTTTTTTCCCCATAGAATCATAGAATTGTTAGGGTTGGAAAGGACCTCAAGGATCCACCCCCCCTGTCACAGGTAGGGACACCTCACACTAGATGACATTGCTCAGAGCCACATCCAGCCTGGCTTTAAAAACCTCCAGGGATGAGGCTTCCACCACCTCCCTGGGCAACCAGGTCCAGTGTCTCACCACCCTCATGGTAAAGAACTTCTTCCTAACATCCAAGCTGAATCTAACCATTTCTAGTTTTGCTCCCTTCCCCCTAGTCTTGTCATTACCTGACACCCTAAAAAGTCCCTCCCCAGCTTTCTTGGAGGCCCCCTTAAGATACTGGAAGGCCACAATAAGGTCTCCTTGGAGCCTTCTCTTCTCCAGACTGAACAGCCCCAACTCTCTCAGTCTGTCCTCATAGGAGAGGTGCTCCAGCCCTCTGGTCCTTCTCTGGACACGTTCCAGCATGTCCAGATCCTTTCTGTAATAGAGGCTCCAGAACTGGACACAGTACTCCAGGTGGGGTCTCACCAGAGTGGAGTAGAGACGGAGAATCACCTCATGGCTATGCTTCTCTTGATGCAGCCAAGGACGTGATTGGCTTTCTGGGCTGCAAGTGCACACTGCTGGCTCATGCTGAGCTATATTGTCCCGCACAGTACAAAGGCATTTGGGTTTCAAATAATGCCTACTGTTATATCTTTATCTTTTTCAATCACTGTTAATTGATTATTTTTTTTTAATCCAGGTTTGGGGCTTTCATCCCCAATTCTAGTTCTTATTGCCCTTTTTATGAATACATTACACCTAAAGAATATTAACATCCAATAAATATTATTTCAAGAGGCTGACTTTTCCTTTTATAGGTTTTTAATGTCTTTTTCTTCACTGATCTCAAAGGTCTTTCCCAATCTGGTTGTGACCGTTTGAGGCGGTGCCTTTAACAAAGGGATACTATGGCCGAATGTTTGTAAATGAAAGACGGATCTAAACTAATTTCATTGGTGGAGAGGCAGAAGCACTGCCTTAAGTTTGATTCCCAGTGGGACTAGTCTCAGTCTTTCTTCCCCTCTTTCGGAGGCTTGCAGCTCGCAGCTTTCTGGGCTTTTGGCCAGACTGACTGGTAAGATAAGGCCTCTTCTAACACATAACCGCCTAACTGCTTTTTAACATTTTTAACATTTGCTCTCTTTCTCTCTTTCTAACCCTCTCTGGGGAAAGGGGGAGAGAAGGGGGAGCAGGGGTGGGGAACCCCCCTCAGCAGAGGAGGGAACCCTCATTTCTGTGTGACTTTGTTGTATATTTCTGTATATATTGTTAATACTGTAAATTCTGTACATAAACCTGCATTTCCTAAACTGCTTTGTAAATATACAGCACACACTCCTTTGCTAATCTGGCTGTACATTTTTTTTTTCCCTTCAGTTTTCTTCTGTCTACTCACGGGGTGGGGGAAAGGGCCTGGCCTTTCTTCCAACCCTACGACACTGGTTAATTCTATTCTTTGTATGGATAAATTAATTCAGAGATTCCTGTGTATTGAGAAAGGCCCCAAACCTTGGTGTGCCAGGTGGAGAAGGGAGAAAGCAGGAGTGCTGCTATGCACCATCCAGGCAGATACTGGCATCTCTTCTTTTACAGCATGGCGTCCCAGATTTGAATCCATTGCTTTATGGGGCTCAGACACACTACACCTTTCAAAATCAGTGAAAGAATCACAGAATGTTAGAGGTTGAACAGGACCTCAAGAGATCATTGAGTCTAACTCCCCTATCGAAGCAGGATCACTTAGGGTAGTCTGCACAAGAGTGCATCCAAGTAGGTTTTGGAAGTCTCCAGAGAAGGAGACTCCACAACCTTCCTGGGCAGCTTCTTCCAGTGCTCCATCACCCTCACTGTAAAGAAGTTTCTCTTCATGTTGAGATGAAATCTTCTATGTTGGAGTTTGCATCCATTGTTCCTTGTCTTATTACTGTGCACTACTGAAAAGAACTTGGCCCCCTCCACTTGACACCCATGCCTCAGATATTTATACACATTGATGAGATCCCTGCTCAGTCTTCTCAAGACTAAACAGCCCAAAGGGATCTCAGTCTTTCTTCACAGGGGGCACTCAAGTCCCTTATCATCCTCATGGCTCTCCATTGAACTCTCTGGAGCAGATCCCTGTCTCTCTTGAACTGGGGAGCCTGGACATAATACTTCAGGTGTGGTCTCATCAGGGCAGAGTAGAGAGGGAGAAGAACTTCCCTAGACCTGCTGGACACACTTTGCTTGATGCACCCCAGGATACCATTGGTTCTCTTGGCCACAAGGGCACATTGCTGTCCCATGGAGAACTTGCTGTGTACCAGCACACCAAGGTCTTTCTTTGTAGAGCTGCTTTCCAGCAGGGTAGCTCCTAACCCATACTGGTATCTGTTGTTATTCCTCCCCAGAGGCAGGACCCTGCACTTGTCCTTATTGAAATTCATTAGGTTTGCCTGCACCCAGCTCTCCAGCCTGTCCAGTTGGATGGCTGCACAGCCTGACGGGGTGGTCACACCTCTCCCTCCCCCCAGTTTTGTATCATCAGCGAACTTGCTGAGAGTACTCTCAATCCCCTCATCCAGGTTGCTAATAAAGATACTGAATAAAGCTGGACCAAATACTGATCCCTGGGGAACACCACTAGCCACAGGCCTCCAAGTTGACTCTGTGCCACTGTTGACAAGCCTCTGAACTCTGTTGTCAAACCAGTTTTCAATCCACCTCATGGACCAGCCATCTATGCCACATTTCCTGAGCTTTTCTATGAGGATATTATGGGAGACAGTATCAAAAGCCTTACTGAAGTCAAGATATATGACATCCACTTCTCTTCTCTCACCTACCCATTTGGTCATAATTTCATAGAAGGCTATCAAATTAGTCAGGTAGGATCTTCCCTCGTAAATCCATGTTGGCTACTCTTGATGACCCTATTTTTTTTCCATGGGGTTAGAGATGACCTCAAGAATGATACAGAAAGGATGCTGTATACTGCAGACACTATTTTATCACTGTGTAAACAATAGTGTGGGCCTCAGCATTTAGCAAGGGCTGTTTGCTTTAGGCTTGAGAAGTCTTTCACTGGTGTGGGTAGATGATGCACACCACCAATTTCACCACAAAGTCCCTGTGTTTTTTGATGTTGACACAGCAAGGTGCAGAAAGGCTGTGTTCAGCCATGGTACTTCATGGGTGGTGAGCTCAGGTCAGGCTCTCTCTGCCTCATTTGGATTCCTTGAGAGGGAATGGGGAGGAGAAGGTGGCCAGGGTGCAGAGAGCATGAGAAGATCTTTGTCATTTGTGCTATTTCACAATGCTCACAGGAGTCTCATAAGTAGGTTTATACAGCTGAATTCAGGAAGCCTCCTCTCAGTAGAACAATGGTAAAGGGGAAAAAATAATAATAAAAAAGTTTTACTGAGACTTTTGGGTGGGCACAACACATAAGCCTGAAACAAAATCCCAGGTGAAGCATTATCTTCCAGATACTCATCCAGCCCCTCACAGAGCAACCAGTTATCATTCATCCTTGCATCAACAGCTCTGTGATCCTTTCTGTACCTCCCCACAGATATGCAAAGGAGGACAATTTGGCTACAATACTGTACAATTTACACATGTTGCCTTTTCTCCTTAAGCAAAATAATGAGGCTTTAAAAAAAAAACACAACAGACTATAAGCCAATCTTCCAAAAAAAAAAAAGCCTCTCTTCTTAAGTCCCCCTCTCTTTGAAAGCAGGAGGACCACTTAGAAATGCAAAGCGAAGATTATGTTCTAGTTGGCAGGATTTAAGGCCCTAAGGATTGTGAAACTATCCCAAGCCTGGTCTCTCTCTGGCTGGGCAGGGTGAATGTATTCAGTAACACACCTTCCTTTCATAGTTGTTCAGACTTGGGGATATTTTCAGAGCTCGCTGCAACTCCCTTCCTTTGTACGGAAACCAGCCTGCCAGAAGATGGGATGCGGAGCAGAGTCAGGAGCAGAGAGCTTTCCTACATCACATGGGATGAAAATGAAATATTCACGTACACCTCCTACTACCTGCCTGCAAGTCACATAGACTTTTTAACTTTGCAGTGGTTTGAAGTTGCAAGTGGTGGTAGATCATCCAGCTCCCCAGAGGCCACAATTAAATGCTCCTTGAGCTCTTCATGTTATTGCACTATGTTTTGGATCACTTCACTTTTCATCTAACAGACTAAAATTTCCAGCCAGTTTCAATTCACAAGAAAATTCTGATTAGTTTTGAGTAACTCAATCAGTTTCCTAAGAAACCTACAATTTCCTAGAGCTGAGAGGGCATTTTTACAGTTTCTTAACAGTATCACAGTACCACCAAGTTTGGAAGAGACCTCAAAGATCATCAAGTCCAACCTGTCACCACAGACCTCATGACTAGACCATGGCACCAAGTGCCATGTCCAATCCCCTCTTGAACACCTCCAGGCATGGTGACTCCACCACCTCCCTGGGCAGCCCATTCCAATGGCTAATGACTCTCTCAGTGAAGAACTTTCTCCTCACCTCAAGCCTAAACTTCCCCTGGTGCAGCTTAAGACTGTCCTCTTGTTCTGGTGCTGGTTGCTTGAGAGAAGAGACTAACCCCCTCCTGGCTACAACCACCCTTCAGGTAGTTATAGAGAGCAATGAGGTCTCCCCTGAGCCTCCTCTTCTCCAGGATAAGCAATCCCAGCTCCCTCAGCCGCTCCTCATAGGGCTTGTGTTCAAGGCCTCTCCCCAGCCTTGTTGCCCTTCTCTGGACACGTTCAAGTGTCTCGATGTCCTTCTTAAACTGAGGGGCCTAGAACTGGACACAGTACTCAAGGTGTGGCCTAACCAGTGCAGAGTACAGGGGCACAATGACTTCCCTGCTCCTGCTATAGAGGCTTCATCCAGGTTTTTATCTGATTGAGCTTGTATCTAAGCAAATTTGTGGCATCATGAAAAGAAGTTTTAAGGTTATGCCTCCATTGCTCAATGAAGGAGTCAGGGACTGAACACAAGCACTGGAACCTTGATCTTCTGTACTGCTTAGCTGTTAGGACACCCTCTGTCAGTTTTGGACTGCTCTAGCTAAGCTCTCTCCACGTGACTGAACTTGGATGTAGTTCTGGCAAATTATTCCAGAGGAGGCTCCCAAAAGGCATAACTAAAACTGCACCATGTCTGATTCTCTTTCTTCTGCTACTCAGTCTTCTAAACGCTGCCTCAGCAGCCCAGGAACCATTGAGCAGCCCAGGAACCATTGAGCAGTCCAGAATATTGCAGACCATCTGCTTCATGAAGCCTGAAAAGCTGCAATGTAGGCTACATTTCAGGTACTTTGAACTATACTGTAAAATAATACTCTATTTTAGGATTCAACAACAGCCACATACATGCATTGTGAATACAGCCAGCCTGTTGCAGGTCTGCTGCATCACAGTAGTAGAGGTGCAAGACATTCAGCATCACTGGCCAAGGATCCCTTTCTACTGCTATTTAGCAGTGTACTAGGAGTCCCAGGCTGTGTCTCAAAACTGGTTTAATTCAGAACAATGAGTCCTTAAGTGCTGCCTAGAAAGCATTGTTCAGTTCCTGAGCAGCAGTCCTGCAGCAGGTTTGTTGTTCAACATACCAAGCTGCTAAGTAAGGCTCAGAATTAATAGAGTTCTTGCTTTTGCAGGTGGGTGATTCAAGACTCAAATAGGGCTGTAGGTCTCAGAGCCCATGGGTGACCTCTAGGAATCTCAAAATCTCAAAATTCTTGAAGCAGCAATTGACCCCAAAATAGCAGCTACAAATACTGCTCATAAACTAGGTAAACAAGCTGGGACTAGCAGGTCACTGCACAGCATTTTTAACACAGCTTACCAGCTTTATCATTAAAACATAGAGCCCATGCATGCCATATGAGAAAGGAGCCTGGCTGTGGAAGTTGCTTTCTGTGGTCTTCATCAGGAACTTAAGAACTTAGCCACTCTAATGACAAAGGATACAAAATACTTGAGAAAGGAGTCCCATAGCTCAATGGCATGTTTTGGGGAAAAAAACACAACCAAACAAACAAAAAACCCACAAAAAAAACCCCAAACCAAACCCCAGCCAGCCAAAAATAAACAAACAAACCCCAAAAAACAAACCCACAAAGAAACAATGAAACCACAACAAAACAGACATATGCCACCTGCTTTAGCATGAGGGTTGTACAGATGATCTCCAAAGGTCACTTCCAGTCCCTACCATTCTGTGATTCTTGCTCCAGATCTCAGATCAGAAGGGAGAGAACAGCTGATCCTTATTTGCTTGTGAAACGAAGTCTGTAGGAAAAAAGGATTTCACAAAGCCCAAACCATTCCATTTGAAACACCACAGACTGAAGTCTATTGCCAAATGTGCGGCAGGATCCTGAGGGAACCCAAGACACTGGCAATTCTGGAAGTATTCTGGAAGTATGGTATCCTCAGTCACAGGACAGATGTCTCCGAAGGGCAGGCACACTGGAAGCTGAGGCAAATTGCTCAACCAAATTTCAAAGAAAGAAAAGCAATTTTCCTATAAACAAGGAACTCTTCAGCAAATTTCAATGTGACCAAAAGCTATTGTTTTCCTAAGAATCTGCAGGGCACATTCTAAAAGAGGTATTGAAAGGTACAGTTTGCAGTCCAGATACTTTTCAACACTGATTCAGTTGACTCCATTTTGGACATACAGCTTTGGGTGGAAAAAAAAAGCATCATTTGCATGTGCATTGCTTGATCTGACTACAGGGTAATCCTTGGTGACTAGCTGAGGCTAGATAACTAAACTTTCAGGCAAATGAAATTAGATGGCATGAGTCCTACTGTCATCGTGGATGCCAGCCAGAATTCACACTTAAGTATCTGGATCCAGATACTTACAGATACCTACAATTGGCCCAAAATGGAAATCCCAGGAGAATACCCAGGTGCCACATACAGAGGAAAAGGCCTCGTGAAAGATACAATTTTAGGAAAGATTAAGAGACTTCACAGCATTCAATGCTCTAAGCATTGAGACAAATGCTTAAACAAGCTGGCAGGAGATAATGGAAGACTCATCATCACTTTTCAGTGTTGGAAATATGGAGAGTTCCTTGGAGATGGAACAGTCTTTCTCTTCAAATGCTTTCTTCCCCTTTGTCACATGACAGCTGAGCAATTTATAGGGCTGCTCAGTAACCCAGAGCAGAGTTGCATCCTTCCTCATGCTGGAATTTGTCTGTCAAGACAGAGCCCAGAGCTCCAGGGGGCTGTGGAAGGAGCCATTGACCACATCCCGCATCAAAACTTGGTCAGTGAAATCAAACAAGGATAATGAAATACTGTGACAGGCAGCCCAGGAAGAGTGGGGAATAACTGTGCTCAGGTTTTCAAGACTCAGCTAACAAAGTCTGAAGCAATGTGGACCAAATCCAGCACTGGCCCTGCTTTAAACAGGAATTTGAACTACATTACCTCCTGTGGTCCTCTCCAATCCAAATAACCCATTCTGCAGTGAGTGCAGAAACTATTGGTCCAAAGTAAAGCAGGCAAGAGGCCATTCAATCCTTTAACCTAGCTATAGCTTTCAGGTGGGGGATGGGACTCTCAGGGAGGGAATTTCATATTTATGGTAAACACAAACATAACACCAAGAGCAGGAGCTCAGCTTCAAACTATTGTACATCCAAACAATACACCTAAAACTGGGTTTATAAAGGAACTCAAGTGTTATGTACAAAAGCCTGATACTAATTTCTCACTGTCATGAAAAAAGACAGCTAAAATGGATGCACAAATTGTGCTGAAGAGAGTGATGGTGACAATCAGATTGGCCCAAAAGGCATATACTTAAATCTGACCAAATTTGCTTCCCCTGAGCTACAACCTGCCCTATCAAACCCAGGCTGTCTCCATATTAAAATTTCTGCATCCCAGTAGTCCAGATACTAGAGACAGCCTTGGAAAGCAGACATACACATATCTTGGTTGCAAAGGACTTACTAGCTCAGGATCTGAGATATCAGCTGGCTGTGATAACTTCTCCAAACTCAAACCTAACTTGGGGCCCACAGCACTTACAGCTGCCGTGACTAAACTGAAGAGTGAGAGCTGGAAGCCAAACAAGACCAGTGCAGGTGTCATCCCATGGCATTCACTGATTCATCACACAGATAAGCTGTCTCTGGATAGTTGGGAGTTAACGGTATGGTATTTCTCATTTGAAAAGCAAAACAATTCTGTACTAATTAGGAGCACAAATACTACTGGATGGCATTTTTTTCACTTCACAAGCCCCAAATCTGGATTAAATCACATACACTAGCTGTTTAAACACTTTTGTAACACAGATGCTGTCTAATTAGAAGCTCTAAAGAGATGGGGAGAGGGACTGTGCTAAGCACTGCACAAGCATTAACACAGGCCTCAAAAACCAGAACCAAAAAATCCCAAGGAAATAAAGATGGAAAAATCACTTCAATTTACAGTTTAGGGTGATGCAGAAGTAACAAATGGTCTGCTGAAACTTCCAAAGCAAACTGAAAATAAACACCACTGGATTCATTTTTTCATTCTTTAAAACACATACCATCTTTTCTCTTGGCTTCCTAAGAGAAATGTATACTTTATGCACATAAAATACAGCAGATCATTTTAAAGGCATGGACCACAGAGAGCACATTCTATGTACAGTACTTATATAGCCCAAATATCGTGAGAAAGGCTTTACAAAAGCCACAAGGAAATAAAAACAAACACAAAATGCTTTGTGATAACATATACTGGTAGCACACATAGGAATGACTAAATTCATAGACTCATAGAATATCTTGGGTTGAAGGGAGCTTTGCAGGTCATCAAGTCTGACCTCCCTACAGTGAATTGAGCAGGAACACCTTCAAGTACCTCAGGTTGCTCAGAGCCCTGCCCAACCTGACCTTGAATGTTTCCAGAGATGGCGCTTCTACCACCTCTCCGGGTAACCAGTGCCAGTGTCTCATCACCTTTGTCATAAAAAGTGTCTTTCCTACATCTAGTCTACACCTACACTTGTCCTGTATCAACAAGCCCTGCAAGAAATACTGTCCCAATCATTCCCATAGCCTCTCTTAAATATTAAAAGGCCACAGTAAGATCTTCCCAGAGTCTGCTCTTCTTCAGGCTGAACAAACCCAAATCTTTCAGGCTTTCTGTATAGGAGAGGTGCTCCAGCCATCTTTAATACACACACACACACACAATCTTAAGAACTGCATTCTTGGTAACACTGATGCTGGTGGATGAAAAACTCAACATGAGCCAGCAGTGTGCACTTGCAGCCCAGAAAGCCAATCACATCCTGGGCTGCATCAAGAGAAGCATAGCCAGCAGGTTGAGGGAGGTGATTCTCCCTCTCTACTCCACTCTGGTGAGACCCCACCTGGAGTACTGTGTTCAGTTCTGGAGCCTCTATTACAGAAAGGATCTGGACATGCTAGAACATGTCCAGAGAAGGACCAGAGGGCTGGAGCCCCTCTCCTATGAGGACAGACTGAGAGAGTTGGGGCTGTTCAGTCTGGAGAAGAGAAGGCTCCAAGGAGACCTTATTGTGGCCTTCCAGTATCTTAAGGGGGCCTCCAAGAAAGCTGGGGAGGGACTTTTTAGGGTGTCAGGTAATGACAAGACTAGGGGGAAGGGAGCAAAACTAGAAATGGTTAGATTCAGATTGGAGGTTAGGAAGTTCTTCACCATGAGGGTGGTGAGACACTGGACCAGGTTGCCCAGGGAGGTGGTGGAAGCCTCATCCCTGGAGGTTTTTTAAAGCCAGGCTGGATGTGGCTCTGAGCAACGTCATCTAGTGTGAGGTGTCCCTGCCTGTGACGGGGTGGGGGTGGAACTGGATGATCCTTGAGGTCCTTTCCAACCCTAACAATTCTATGATTCACTTCACAAAGTCCCATTGAAAATTCTAATCAGGGAGTTGAAAAGAAAACCCTAACACCTCACTGAAGACATCTCTCAGAAAACAGCAAGTGCACAAAATTAGAAGTGATTTAATATCAAAGGACAGGTACCTTCCTTGATTTAACATATTGATTTTCTTTGTAGCAAATTATTACATTATGGATCTCAGGGATCAGTCCTGGAACCTGTCTTGTTCAACATCTTTGTGGGTGACATGGACAGTGGCATTGAGTGCACCCTCAGCAAGTTTGCTGATGACACCAAGCTGTGTGGTGCAGCAGACACGCTGGAGGGAAGGGAGGCCATCCAGAGGGACCTTGACAGGCTGGAGAGGTGGGCACAAGCCAACCTCATGAAGTTCAATAAGAGCAAGTGCAGGGTCCTGCATCTGGGTCGAGGCAATCCCAGGCACAAATACAGGCTGGGCAGGGACTGGCTGGAAAGCAGCCCTGAGGAGAGAGACTTGGGGGTGCTGGTGGACAAAAAGCTCAACATGAGCTCTCAGTGTGCACTTGCAGCCCGCAAAGCCAATCAGATCCTGGGATGCATCAGAAGTGTGGCTAGCAGGTCGAGGGAGGTGATCCTCCCCCTCTACTCAGCCCTGGTGAGACCCCACCTGGAGTACTGTGTCCAGTTCTGGAGCCCCTATTACAAGAGGGATGTGGAGGTGCTGGAGCGTGTCCAGAGAAGGGCCACAAGGATGATCAGAGGGCTGGAGCACCTCTCCTATGAGGACAGACTGAAGGAGTTGGGGCTGTTCAGTCTGCAGAAGAGAAGGCTCCGAGGTGACCTCATTGTGGCCTTCCAGTATCTGAAGGGGGCCTACAGGAAGGCTGGGGAAGGACTTCTCAGGATCTCAGGTAGTGATAGGACTAGGGGGAATGGAATGAAGCTGGAGGTGGGGAGATTCAGGCTGGATGTGAGGAGGAAGTTCTTCACCATGAGAGTGGTGAAGCCCTGGACTGGGTTGTCCAGGGAGGTGGTCGAGGCCCCGTCCCTGGGGGTGTTTAAGAGCAGGCTGGATGAGGCTCTGGCCAGCCTGATCTAGTGTGGGGTGTCCCTGCCCATGGCAGGGGGGTTGGAACTAGATGATCCTTGTGGTCCCTTCCAACCCTGAATGATACTATGATACTATGATATATATGCTAACTGTGGGATGACTCTAAACACAAATTCCATTATAAGGGCAGAATTTGAAGGACGCTTTCATCCGCTGAGATTTTATTAACACTGATCTGTTAAGGCAAGGCTTACAGAACTAAGTTTAATTTGCACAACTCCTTTTTCTTGTTTTTCCCTTTATATCTTGAGTATGCCTTCTTGGTCAGTTTGATTCTTAAATTCTTAATAAGTCATTGCTTTTGAAACATCCTGAAGCAATCTGCATGTTCACACAGTTCAATGAAGAACGACCCTCTAAGAACAGCCAAATGAAATGATTCAGCCTAGGAGAACTGCAACATTCACCCTTCAGCTGCCTGCATCCCCCAATGGAAGAAAACCACCATAGAAATGAAATTTAAAAATCAAAGTTAGAAGCAAACAAAAAACTCACTTCAATACAAAAAATATAACACAATACTTCGAGTATTTACTTCATTTAAAGATATGTCAGACACCAGTAGTAATGTCTGTGGCTATGTTCCTGCTACAGCTGTTGCTGTTACTGGAGAGAGAATGTTTTAAGACACACTGCTGCTTACTAGAAAAGTGCAAATTTTATGGGTAAAATGCCAATAGCTAAGTAATCAGTAACAAACCTTAGTGACCCCTTTCTACTAGATAGTTACAGACAGGTCCACACAAGACCAGGAACAACCCTCCATGAATGCATCACATCCATCAAAAAGACTTAGAAAAGACATGCTGGGAAGGAACATACCTGGTTCTCCACCCTAGACTTAATCTTGTGTAGCTACCACGTTAAGTGAAATGGTAAGATGTCCAGCAGTGTGAGATTTGTGACAAAATACAAAGCTGACAACACTGATTTCTTCATTAATGTAAACCTTGGTGTTGCAAGAGTTGCCATGCAGATTGCATAATCAAAGACAGGGATGCAGATTGCATTCCTGCTGGCAAGGCAGGGAAACAGCCAGAGGCATTTCCCATGGGGCCAGCTAGGCTAACAACTGCTGGCCAAACGCCTCCACAGACAGCCAACTGGAACCTCTTTCTCCCCATCTGAATGGAGGAGAATTTACTGCTCCAGCTGTCTCCAGGAAGAAAAGAAAACGTAAGGGCCCTTTCCAGAGATTGCATAGGTACACAAAGTGACTGGTCAGCTGGGAAGGACAACACTGAAGACTGCACGTAGATGTGCTCCCATCATCTTGACAAAAACACCTGCTACATCGGCTGTTGTACACCCAGAGTCGAAGGTCCAAGCACCCTCCCTTCCCTTGTTTCTCTTCCTTCAGAGTGAATCTCTGCTTAACTACTCAGCAACCTCAGCTTGAGCCTGTGCTGTATTAAGAGTAGATTGTGTAGCAGCACTCATCATCCTTATGACGAGAAGGATCAGGTAGAGACCCAAACCAAGCCCTACGTAACCTGCCAAGTCCAACATATCTCATCAGCTTTCAGAACTCAGAACACATGCAAGCAAAGTGTGCTTTATAGTTATTTTTTTAACAATTTACAACAGCTGCAGCCTGTTTTGTCTGAAACTGGGTATTTGGAAGTTACAGGATCACACCAACTTAGAAAATTAAGAGGGATGGGCACCTGTGCAGCCACATGTAATTAAGAAACAATGAACAACTACTTGTATTACACAGGGGATAAACCCAGAAACAAAGTGGAGACAACCTCTGCTCCATAAGAGGACTGGAAGCACGAATGATGGATCATCCTGAGTGGTGACACACCAGAGGGTTGTGCTGCCACTCAGTGGGACTTGGGCAGGCTGGAGACCTGGGCAGGGAGAAATTAATGAAATTCAACAAGGGCAAGGGTAGAGTCTTGCACCTGGGAAAGAACAACCCCAGGTATCAGTACAGGTTGGGGACTGACCTGCTGGAGAGCAGTGAAAGGGAAAAGGACCTGGGGGTCCTAGTGGATAGAAGGTTGACCATGAGCCAGCAAAGTGCTCTTGTGGCCAAGAAGGCCAATGGTATGCTGGGTTGCATCAGAAGGCATGTGATTAGTAGGTGGAGACAGGTTCTCCTCCCTCTCTGCTCTGCCCTGATGAGGCCACATCTGGAATATTGTGTCCAGTTCTGGTAACCCACCACAGCCCCTCAGTTCAAGAAGGACAGGGAGCTGCTTGTGAGAGTCCAGCACAGAGCCACGGAAATGATTAAGGGAGTGAAACGTCTTCCTTATGAGGACAGACTGAGGGAGCTGGGGGTCTTCATCTTGGAGGAGTCTTAGGGGTGACCTCATTAACGTTTACAAATATCTGAAGGGTGAGTGCCTAGAGGATGGAGCTAGGCTCTTCTCAGCAGTGCCCAACGACAGGACAAGGGCCAGTGGGTGGGAGCTAAGGCATCAGAAGTTCCATGGAAACAGAAGGAAGAATTATTTCACTGTGAGGGTGACACAACACTGGAACAGGCTGCCCAGGGGGGTTGTGGAGTCTTCCTCTCTGCAGATATTCAAGACCTGCTTGGATGAGTCCCTGTGTGGCCTGGTATAGGTGATCCCGCTCTGGCAGCGTGCTTGGACTAGATATCTCTTGAGGTCCCTTCCAGCCCCTAACATTTTGTGATACTGAAATGCACTAATAGAGTCACAGGCTATATGAATCATATTCAAGATGTCAATTTTCCTATGATGTCCACATCAATGAAAGTAGATGAACTAAAGAAATTACATTCATACCAGTTGTTGAATAAAATGGCATTTTTCTCTCCCCACCTAACCTCTCTCTCTGCTGTTTCTGCTCCAAATTTCAAAGCCTTATTTGCATTAATACCAAATCTGTTTACAGTCAACTTGACTGATACTGGAAGCTTCCCTTCCCCTTCCCCCTCCCATCCCCCCAAGACACAAAGCAAAGCTGGCCAGGTGTCTCTAAACCACAGAGCCAGCTGCTCCTAACCAAGCTCACAGGAAATAGCAAGGAAAATATGCAGCATTTGACACATCTGGAATAGATTGCAGAGTCTTTGAAAACAGTGTCCCAATTCCGTTCCTCCTGCTGAAGAGATTTCAGGCTAGCAAACTGCTGCATCAACTACAGAGATTAGATAATGTGCACATTTTTAACCCTACATATTCTTTTTAGCCAAGTAAGAGTATGGTTTTTTTCAATATAGTCCTAGAAAAAAAAAATAAAAGCCAACAATACAACAAAAAAACCACCCCAAGTATCTGTATGAAGCTTCCTGTAAAATGTAGTGGAGCAAGCAAAATAATTCAGTCAGAAAGCTGTTATTTAATTTGGGAAAATTGATAGAGCTGGAAAAGTACTAGTTGATATTGGTAAACTTAGAAAAAGAGTAACTATGACACATTTGGCAGTTGTATTAACTAATTAACAGAAATGTCCTTACAGGGTTTCTATTTGCTACAAAACACAAGATGAAAAGATGAGTAGAGAGGATTGGTCAGTTCCCATTTTGCAAAGTGATTTGTCTATAATTCTAGTATTCCAAATACTGCAGTTTGCATCATTTGGTGCGAAGTACAAAAAAAGGCCCAAAAGCCTCAATTAGCAAAACAAAGCAATGTTTTATTATCTGCTTCTTTTTCATGTGGACAATAAATGCAAAAGAAAACACAGAAACAAACAGGTAAGTTGAGAAGGAAATCCCAGTCAGATATTGAACACAATACTTAATTTTCTTATTTCCATAAAAAACTGGGAAGTGGACTTGCCCCTAAAGTTTTAGACACTTTCAGTATCTCTGAAAGATTAAGAAAATTCATAATGTGACCAGTTTATATATGCACATTTTAAACATTCATTATAGAGACAAAACTGAATACGGCACTAGCTTAAAACAACATAAACCTCACAGTTTTTAATGTTAGTAATAAAAAGGCAGCATTCTAATATAAAAAGAAAAACTGGAGGAAAGCATTTGTTGCTTTTTCTGGGTTTTTTTCCCCTAAAGGTGCAGCCACAACCACCGTATTTGTGCAACTGAGATTCCAGTTGTACAGAGGACTGAGAGATGTATTCTCCTGCTTAAGGAGAAGCATAGCTTTCACAATTTTCAAAGGAAACTACACATGCATGAACAACAGACAGTACCCCTTAAAGAGATGATATTTATAAGAAAGCAATGGTGTACCTTAAAGTGAAGGCTGGGAGAGGTGCAACGAGCATTTTCTACCTTCAGAGTTTTAAAAGCAAGGTTATTCTCGTGGCTATTGCATGATCTTTTTTAAAAACCAAATCATTTCACGATTTCCACAGAGGATTTCCAAAATTACATTTGAATTAGTTTATTCATAGGAAATGGCAAAGTATTTATTCTCAACAGCTTTTGTAACATAGGTATATGAATTTTCTGGTTTTTTGAGACTCCCTCACAGTGGAAGTTGTATTTATATTGAAGTCAAGACTTCTGAAACAGAACCAGTGCTATAGCCCAAGGAATACACATGCAATACTTTGTTTCAGAAACAAAGGTGCACCTATCATGATCCAAGGACTAAAGATGTAAGCCTGTCCATCCCTGCTAACATGAACAAACCCTATCTTTTAATGGGATAATGCATATGAATAATGACTATCAGGCTCAAGGCCAAACCAGTTAATAATAATTCATATAAAGAAAGTTAGGATGAGACAAACAGTTCAATGCCTTTACCTCCAAAATTACACCTAATAGTGACAACTATACCCTTAATAGCCAATTAACAAAAAATATCTATATAGCTCTAAGATTAAACAAAATCTAGAGAATATGCTGTTACAAAATATATTTTGACATATTTCCTAAGAAGCAATTCCAACAGTCATGTATGCAGAGTTATTTACAAGGGACTCAAAGTGGAGTATCAGTTTTAAGCAAACCAGTACACTGGTTTGAATTTGACAGAATATTGGCAAATATAAGTTTGTGACAACAAAGAACTCTGGGGTTTAGTAAACTTAAAAATGTTCTACACAATTATTGGATGAATCTAAATTGTATTTTAGAAAGTAAACCAAACCTGTCTGAACTGGTTCATCTGAATCATTTAATGCGTTTTATTGCACTCAAAATTCAGATCAGCACGCCAGTGGTACATACACACTGTGAAACAAATTACCACTTAAATCTTTCAGATATGACAAGCACAGATTAACTGAGTCTGACTGTACCTAATCTCTACTAATAGATGGTTTGTTCTTACTTCAATACTATCTTTCTAATAAGCACACATAGAAATGTGCTAAAACAAAAGGCAGCAATTATAAATATTTCCTAGAATGACCAGAACTGGTATTTGAGCATAAACTACCCTGTCATTAATTTTTGAAGCCGTTATCTCCACTAATTTGTCTTCTGGTTTAGTAGTCTTCTATCCTATTAACTCGTAGGGTTACAGATCATCTGAAGTTTCACACTGAGGAAAGGAATGTCTGTTCGATGCAGTCTGGAGATAAAGAAAGAGTTGTACTTCAGTTCACCACAGTGATTCACTAGAAGTAGCATTGCTAACTGACATTAATCCTAGCAGCAGCAAAGAAGCAGCCTTTTTCCTCTCCCCATGTCAGGATGGGAGGGGAAAAAAAGCAGAAACATTACTGTTCCTTTATTATTGTTTCAAAAGAACACCTGAGAACATTTTGTAAATGTAGAGGCAACATTTGCTATTTATTAAAAGCAACAGATCCTGTAGAGGAAGTTATCTGTCCATGCAAGAATACAGACATTCAAGTGTAACAGCAACGAATCTGAACTTCTTGTTTTAACACTCAAAATGCTTGGAAAAAATTTAATGTAATAACATGTTCAGGTCTCTAAACACTCCACAGACCTTACCAGCCCATACACCCCAGTGATGCTTACAGGTAAGGGAAAAATTCAAAGCACTGAATTCAGATAAGAAAACACCCAATTAACTTCAGTTAATGCTGAATTAAGTGTTTGCTTCCAAAGCAGAATTTTAACTGCAGAAAAGCAAAGAATACCAGCTCACATTCTCCTACACTGTCATTATCCTTTTCAAGGTACAACTTTCAAATACCAACTAGTCCTAATAATTCTTTTTAAAATAGTCTTTTTAGAAATGTATTGTATTAAAAGCAAACAGGTATTTTCAGTCTCATCTCTACAGATGTTGGCATTCTCAATAGGTTACCACATCATTAAGAAAAGAAGCAATATGCAGCTATGCAAAAATTAAACGCTGCCAAGTAGTTGCCAATTTAGGTTGGTTACTAAAAGGCAATACACATCTCAGTTATTTAACCTAAGGCATCATTTTGACCAAAGGACACGTTAAAAACAAATATGTTACAGTTGTGTTAACAGATTTCCTCCATGATCAAATACTTTGTAGTATAGCATAGGTATTAATCATTAGATGCTTTCAAGTGTACACCTCTCTCATATAAAAGTAACCATTTTTTTTTTTCTAGGCAAGTACTGCATCTGTTTTTTCAGGCATTAATAATGTGCTGCTAGTTATTTCATACTGATCTTGTAACCCATCTTGGAGAAAACCTGCTCACTATAGCAAACAGCTTCTCAAGTGAAGTAAAATAGTATTTAAGTATTTTAAGTAAAATAAGTAATGAAAATGCTACAGTAGTTATTTCTAGGCTTAAGTTCATCCCACCATGCAGTTTAAGTAAAAAAAGTTAAAGACAAATGAAGACCTCTGGGTTAAGTTACATAGTGAAGTCCAATAGATCCACCTAATGGACAAAAAAGCATTAAATAAGCAAACAAAAAAAGTGGCTATGTGCCAGACTGATTAGTCAGTTACCTGAAGGATATATAAAGCATGTTGTTGCACACACAGTAATCATACTTGTACATGAGTGTCTTAATCCAATCATTTGAAGAGAGACAATGCTCATCTATTGTTTGCATGTTCAAACCCATGTCAATCAGATTTAATATGCAGGCAGATTAGCACTTCCTAAATTGCTGACAACAGGTTGACTGCTAAAGCCAGTTTTCCAACACAAAGGATATTATCCTGACAGGCAGCAGATACTGTTACTGGCTTAGGAAAAAGAACAGGTCCCTCTTAGTTTCTGTTAGTGAACATTGGTTCCAGGGAGAGCTGGAGGCAACAAGGATGCATTATTTACTTTCAAAATTCATGCCTTCAAGAGACCTCATATATTTCCAAGTCCATCCAGAATAAATACAACACTCATGACATATGTTCATTCACGACATATGTGAGTTCTCTTTTCTGACAGAAGTTTGACTATTTATTTTTAATGTAAGTAATTTATTCTTCTCAGTTTTCCTGGGAGAGATAATCTTATTGCTATAAAAGGCTTACCTTCAGTACAAGAAAAAAAATCTTGTTCTGTGAGCAGCTGCCATGCTTTCAGACATATTTCTGACTTTAAGATAATTAACAAAGCCTCGAAAGAAGAGGAGGAGTCCTGAAAGTGTAGAAAAAATGTACAAATTGAAGTATATCATCCCAAGCACATGCCATCCCACAGCATTCTCATTAAAATCATTTTTTGAAAAGCCTAGATTATACTAATTCAAGGGAGGCTTTCATGCATCAGTCACAAATTCAACAAGAATGTCTCCTGCTTTTATCTTATGATACTTGAGTATGGTCTTAATGGAAGGTCTTTCAGAAACTTTACACTCCTCCTGGTTCAAGCACCATCCACTAAAGACTGCATGAAAAAAAATTAAAGGAGAAAAAAATAAACAGAATACATGCTGCCCATACTGGTCAAGTAGAATTACCAAACTAAGTTACTAGTGGTTACTAGTGTGGTAGAAGGCTACCCAAACCAAAAAGAAACCCCACACCTTTTAAATAAATGTACTGCAAGTCAAAAGGGGGGGGTGGGGGGGTGGGGGGTGCAGAAAAGAGGACAGTCAGACTGCTCTAGTTACAACCCCATAATAAATCACAGTAGATTATGGCTTGAGACTTCACAGCCCACAGAAATGCACCTGTCCAAAAGGAGGAAGAACAGCAGTCAATTCAAGGACAATTACCCAACATGTGTTGGGATCACACTAATTTTGAATTATTTAAATTATTGTGAATTATTTAAAATATTTACACTTAACTGCATTTGAAAGAATGCTTCAGCTCTCATAAGAGGAACAAGAGATACAGAACAGTCACACAGAAGTTACATTTGCAACAATGGAAATGGCTAACATGAGGTTGCCAAAATCATTTTATCAAGTTAGAGATTTACTGGACATCTGAATAAACAAGCCCACATTGTCACATAGTGGATACAGCTCTTTGGCTCATTTTCCTCCACTAAGTAAACCTCGGCAGATGAATCTATTCATCAGTTGAATGGAGGAGAATCTAACACACATAAAACAATCCGCGCAAGAGTTTTGGGGAAGGAGACTGTCAAAACTTGAATTCTACATCCAGTGGAGAGAAACACAAGCCTCGAGGGCATTTCTCCTCATTTATTAAAACACACAGGTACCTTGAGGACAGATGCTAATGTGTATATACACTTAAACTGAAGATTAACAACTTTGGTACAGGATTTCATATTTTTCATCATCTTAGATCATTATAAACAATCTCCAATATTTACATGGATATTTCTCTACGTGATGCAGTTTTGCTTAATTTCTGCAAGTTGAGAGACTTTTTTTTTTCCTCCCTATGCTCATGTCTTCTTGAAATGCTTTTTCCTTGTAAACTTTCATTTTATTTACATTCCTTTTGCCTTTTTAAAACCAGAGTTTCATTACGACACACACAGAACAAAAACCAAACACTGAGAATGCTCTGCTAATGACTGGAACTCTGACCTAAGGCAGATGCATTTTGTGATTAAGGTGGATGTTGCACAGAGAGGAAAGCACTAAGTCTGGATGAAAAGTCTACTACAAAAGTGCTACCCAGATATTATTAGAGATAGCTCCATCCTCAGCTAAAAAGCAGCTGGAATAGAAAAAGGTGTGCAGGAAGCTCTTAAGGTGCCCAAAAGCATACTTTCTGCATTACATGTTGGAAATGAGTCCATTCCAAATCATATATTTCTCTATTTAGAGAAGAAAAAAAAAACCAAACCCACTTTCCATTATGTTCCTCAAAAATAAACATTGGCTAACATTTGAATTTAAAAATTAGTATTATCTTTCTCTTCAATTTATTCACTGTACATGACAGCTTCTTGGAAGCAGAATACTTCACTTTTCCATGAAGCATGAGCAAATTTTTCCAAAATTGGAAAGAAGGCAAGGGATCAGAAACAGACAGGTGAATGTCAAAAGAGGGAAGACGGCAAAAGGTGGGCTCAATTATGCCAAAGGCCTATGCAAAAGAATCCAACTCCATTCATTCACTTCTGAAGAGATGCAGGACACCAAAATGATGAAAGATAGATCTGGTTGGCAGAGCTCCCACGACTTGATAATACTCCTCCATGTCCTGCCAAGTAGCTCTGCTGGATTAAATCCTTCTATGGTGCTACAGCAATCTCAGTATATCCACTTTATCAGTTTAAAAACACTGTTGGCATATTTCATGCTAAACATTCATAAGGCAAGGGAACAATTGTAACCCACAAACAATGATGGCTGGATGCATAGCACATGCCTGTTACTCCAAAGCGTATGATAAACTTTGTGAGTTAAAGAAAAAAAAAAAACCAAACACAACACTACAAAAACACACACACAAGAAAAGAGAAAAAACAAAAAAAAAAAAAGAAAAAAAAACTTGAAACAGCTCAGGCTGATGATAAGGCTTTCCTAAATTTAACAGAGCTGACTTCTGAGCAAGTGCTGTGAAACACTAAGAAAAAGAGGATCTTTTTCCACAGACATGGTGACGAAAAATGTTGGGGGAAGAACATACTATTTTCATCCAAGTGAAGAGCGTCAAATTCCAATTTCAGGCACCTAAAGGGTTTATTTTAATTAAAGATTGACATGAAGATGTTGGTACCTCTAAAAAATCATTTCACTTCCTACTTAAATGCAATCACCTCAAACAGAATACAAAAGCATTCAAGGGGCTGGTGCTGTGATGCGTTAACATTTGTGGGTTTTACATATTTCAAACCACCGAGTGAACAGCAGAAAGCAAGCTGAGTATTAAAAAGTCTGAAGAATGCCCCTGAACTTCACTAAAAGGCACACTGGAAAAGTTTTAAGATTTCTGGCATTTCTTGTAAGATGAATAGCAGGTCACAAACAGTCAGGATCTCAGTGTTGGATTGTTTGGCCTTTTTTTCTAAATTTATTCATCATTTCAATTTAACATTTGCTGTTAGGCATCTGAGTAATTGACTCAAAGGGAAGACTGCCACCTACTGAACTAGCAACAGTTCACTATGCTTCAAGAGCTAGGAAATAAAATGGATAGTAGCAATCACTTCTATGCAACACAACATTCTGTAAAAATCATTCCAGATTTCATATTCAAATTACAAAATCCACAGTAGGGAAAAAAAAAATATATAGTGGTTGGCCTTTGGTAAATCCTAACACTGACTAGAGAGAAAAGCATACTTTGATGCATATAAGACTTTGAACATGGGCAGACAGATCTCCTAAGAGAAAGCTGACATCATGCGAGTGCTGTGATCAGAAAGCATGAAGCCATTCTCTCGTCTGACTGAGAAACTACTGATGCAGAATGCATTTCAAAGGACTAGGAAAGGACATTTTGTGATCCACGTACAAAGCAGCGGACTCTACTCTCCTAGGATCAGTCACATTTCTTAGAATTTAATTCTTAATATACAGGTTTATACATGAAAGTACTACACATCACTCACTTTTTACTATGCTCTCTACATAAGCCAAAATTTCATTACACAGTATTGCACCCCTAGATCAGAAGCAGCAGCTTAAATATCACTAATTAGAAGTGTCAGGTATGTATATAATTACATATGTAGAAACGACATTTTTTAAGCTGAAAGGTTATTTGAGAGTCTGATGTTCACACAGTAACACCACTGTTATAAACAATGGCATTGTGAATAGTATAGAAATAAAAAATACTGAGATAAACATGCTACAGAAATCCCACTTACAATGACATGCTTCATCTTTAATGACTTCCACATCAAACCAGAAATGTTTTCAATTGCCACTCACCAAGCACAAGAAATATCCACCAAAGCCAGTACTGTCCATTGAAATATCCAGTAAAGTAATCTGAAAACTGAAATTCATAGACAAGGCTTAGTTGCAGTAAGACAGATGACTAAGACGTGTTGAATGCACCATGCAAACAGAGAAAGCGCAGTAAATTTAAACAAAAGTAATATACTCAACTAAAATGAAAAACAGGTGTTTGTGCAGCAGTTTAACATACAAGTAACATTTCCAATGTCAGTTGGTCTGTGGCAAAGGTCTTTCAAAACCTCTAAAAAGTGTGTGTGTAAAAAAAGCCTCAAATTTGTATTACTTGCCAGAATCAACTGACATTTTCCATTGCAATGAATCACCACTTGCCGATTTTCCTTCACCCCACCCCCCAATGCCTGCCTTCCCAAACACATACAGCAGCCTGCTGCTTTAGATATTAACACCAAAAGCCACATTAGTTTAATCTTATCAGACAGGGATGTTCTGCTGACCCCTCAAAAGAAGAGCTTTTGACCTTCTGTATACCCCCTACTGTTAATCGCTGCCAAGAATACCAGCCCCATAAAGACCCCCAACTCATTAAAGTCTTTTCATTTTCAAACCAGCATTCAGTTCCCAGCAGTAAGCTGAACGTAACTAAATGAACCTTGAAGTGCCATTTCAACTGTTCCTGTTAGTGACCATGGTAGACAGTTTTGTCCTCCCTCTGATGTGGGAGGCAGCTGGAGGGCAGGGTGTGATGGTATTGGAGACAGGTATCTGTGCCTTTACCAGACTCCAGACTGCATGCTTCACTGATAAAAAGGCTAATCAAATGTCTCCAAAACTCACACAAAAAGTAGGAATAGGGAGATGTGTAAAAAGTTGCCAGACAAAATAAACCTGTTTAGTAGTTTCAGCACACTTTTCATACACTTCCCATCCTATGATCATGCAGTATGTTTGTTGCATCCTGCCAAAGTATTTCCCGTTTGCCTTTTCTTTGATGTTTCAGTAGCAACAATCACGAAATCACACCATTCAGCCATATAATTCAGTTTACTCAACACATCCCTTGCCTCTCCACACAACCAAACAAATACACCCCCCCAACCAAAAAAAAAAAATCAAAACACCCCAAAAAAAAAAAAAAACACACCACCAGAAGGGGGAAAGATACTGGACTGCAGATCTGCAAGCAGGCAAAAATCAAGACATTAAAGAAAGCTCTAGATATAGCTGTTGCAGGGTGGTTTTTTCCCAAGGAACTGTGCACTGAGATCCACACGTTTCCTCAAGAATAAAGCCAAATCATGTGATTTTTATTTTTTCTTAAAGATTTAATACTGTACTATATTCATTCCTATGGGCAAACAAACAAAAACCAAAAAAAAAATCAAGAAACAGAATTGCTACACTGGTACTTCCATTATTCCTATATAGATACTAGCACTTCTATAATTTAGCAAACATTTAATATTTTGACACTTCATTAAAATAGCAAATGAATACTCAGTTGTCAGGATGCTGACAACATTATTAATCCCACCTCACCTGATAGTCAGTATTTTCAGTTCTCTAAACATGCCAATACACTACTTTCAAGTTACAATTTAATTCAACTGGAGAGATTTCCTACACCCATCAATAAAACACTGGCAGAGTTTAACTCTTTCTTTTATTCTTACGTTTTCTTTAAGCAGAAGCAGACATGATTGCAGAACTTCCCCAACAACAAAATTATGTCTTGGTTCTTCTCCCCTCTTAGTAAAAACTGAGACAGAGAGAGTATATGTCTGTTTAGACACTACAAAGTTTTGTACAACTGACCCTGAGTGAGAAAGGGCAGCACAAGCTTGAAACAAAGTTGGAACAGAAGAGTTTTGTGCACATGCTTGTATGTCACCATAAAAATTGTTGACATACCCCTTTCTGAGCTTTCTGCTATTGTCTCTAGTCTAGAAAGTGAGACAAGATAACAATGTTCACTATGAAAAAATTCCCACCCCTGAGGTCTTGGAACTGGTCAGCTCTACTATTTTAGAATTCGCAACACATTATAACAAGAATTTAAATATAGCCTAGAACACAGTTTTCTTCAAGAAAATTTAGCATACATTTGCTTTGTGTTTCCTAAGAAGCACATCTTCAAGCAGACAGGAATAATAAAACCAACACAATGAGCAAGTTCTGCCTTCTGTTTAGTATGCCTCAAGGGATGCTAGAAACATCCCCAGTGAATGCACAGTTGAAAAAAAAATCATGTCCCTTAAGACAAATTCCATCCCAAACCCCCAGAGCAACATGTGGTCCAGTAGTATTCTATCAAATATTCAAAATTCTTGGCTCTAAGAAGGATGCAGGACACATCCAGTAAGGACCATCCAATCTCTTCTCCCCACAATCCTTTTACTGTCATGCTAAAGATCAAATCAAGTTAAGTTACTAGCACACATACAGAAAATAAGTAATAATTCAGGGTTGGTATGGCAGAAAAGATGTCTAAATTAGCTGAGACTTCTTTCTTCGTTAGACATGTCTCACTGACATGTAGATTTCAGGCTGTGAAAGAATCATCTAGCATCTACTTAGTCAGCTAACTAACATTTGTCTAATATACTTTACTGAAAAGTATCTAATCTTGCAGTGAAAATATCAAGAAGTTGAGCATCTAAGAAGATAAGAATGTGACTAACTTCATAGTGAAGTTTGACTCAGATACAAGGAAGAAGTGTTGATGGGCTGAGCCATTTATAAATCTTTCATATATGACACCGTAATACCAGTGATATTTTAGGTATTTGCTCCACTTTTGTATGCTTTTAAATACATGTGCAAAGAATGAGTCATTCTGCATTTACTTCAGTGGAAAGATGAACATAAAATGCTATCAGATGAAAACAGATTAAGAATCATTATTAATAAGCACATAAATATCCATAAAGTAAATTCTCTACTACAGTGAAAATCAAGAGAGAATTCTGGGCACTCTGTTAAGCACTGGAATTTAATATACTGGGTTTTCATTCCATTATTATATATCGCTGAATAAATTGTTAGTTTTGGGTATACAAACAGTCTGTACAGTGTGAATCAAGAAACATACCCGTACAATGAGAATCCATTTGATCAGGGACAGACCAAATCCACAGATTGCACCATACCTTCCAGCTATGGTATTTGTTATACAGAATGATAAGCAAAATCCAATCCAGTTGAAAATAAATGCCACTATAAAATAAAAGAAACAGTAGCTTCTGTTAATCTGTATAGCTAAGCAAACAGACTTAACATTAATTTCACTTTAAAACTAATAAGGACATGCTTACACAGTCAGCAATTCCCTTCCGGTAATTCAGGCTTTCAGAGATTGACTTTGAACCCAGACATTCCCCATGGTACAGTCGCTTAATAACAAAGCAAACGGTAAACAAGCTGGAACCTACTACTTTAAACAAGAGAAAATTCCAACATAAAAGAAAGTATTACATTGCTACAGAAGTCTAACCAGATCACACTAGACATGAAGGGCAAATGCAAACAAAGGACTATAACATACAAGACTTGCATTAAAACAACAGAAAAAAACCTTGCTAGACTTTTATAATCAGAAATATAGTTCTATGCACGCATACGTGCATGTATCAAGGCTGCATACACAGCTTTATCCAGTTTGCATCAAACAATAAAAGTATCTGCTCTTGCTCTGCAAACATAGTATAGAAATGAAGGCAAGCTGAGAAGCTGATGTTTCATTAGTTATTGTCTTTTCTTCTAGATCTATATTCAAGTATAACATATAAAAAAGGCTGGGAAGTTTTATAAAGAAGCTTAAGAAATCAAGACACAAAAAGGACATGCAGCATAAAGTACCACTGTTACTCCAACTCACAAGTGTACACAACTCCCAGTAATAGTTTTACAATTTAAAGTTTCATGGTTGCATATGTACTTGACAATAAACAACATCATCTGTCTTGACTTCAGTTTGTGCATACGAGTGCGAAGCAAAGTGTAGGAGTTCCCGGTTAGGTGATGTCTAATTCCTAGTTTTGGGAGTAAGTGAGGGCAACTAATGAGAAAATCAGAAAAGCTAGAGGAACTGTAGAAGACAATTCAGGAACTCTGGAGAGAACAAGATGGTGGAAAATTGAAAACATTTGGGAAGATCACAATAAGCATGGGGGGAAAAAGAAAAATCCACTGAAGAAGCAAGCAGGAATGGAAGGAGGGAACAAAGGGGAACAAAACCCCTGCATACAAATCCTTAATGTTTTAAAATCTCAAACTCAGGGGGGAAAAAAAAACCAACAAACTAAAAAAAACCAACAACAACATAGAATAAAAACCCTACCAAACAAAAAAACCCACCCACATAAAACTCAAACATTAAAACACCACGGGAAAAAAATCTCTGTCTTTTTAGTAAAGATGTGAATGATAGCAAAACATGAGACACTGGAACAGGTTGCCCAGAAAAGCTGTGGAAGTCCCATGTTCATGGTCAGGCTGATGGTACTGTGAGCAATCTGATCTAGTAGAAAGCGTCCCTGCCTGCAGCAGGGATATTAGAGCCAGATGATCTGTAAGGTCTCTTCCAACCCAAACCATATTAACTTGGAACAGAAATCTGGTCAAAAGTTTTCTTAGATACAAGACAACAGCAATTTATAACTATATGACAACTGCTCCAACAATCTACATGAAGATGCAATGATTTGCCCACAAATGTAAAATTAGTCTGTAAAACTGCAGTGGTATTCCATTAATTTTTGAGAAAATGAAGTTCCAACATAAGTTTTGGAAGACTTTAAATCAATAGTCCTTTTGTACGTGTCAGAAAACACCTTACCTCATACAGAGACATAGGTAACATGGCAATAAGAAAGCTTACTTTTATGCTAACTACTGATCTTTAAAAGATACCAACAAAACCCCCAAAAAACACCAACCAGCAAAAACCAAAGATAAAAACCCAAACCAACAAAAAACCAAAAAACACATAATGAACTGAATAAATGCTGATTCAAATGGCAATATGCAGAGAAGAAAAAAAAAATAAGTTTATTACATAAGAACAAAAACAGAAGAAAAAAACTCAGATCTGCGAAAGCTTGGATGCATTCTTCTAGAACAGATTTCCCCTATTTTATGCAAGTTTGCCAAATCCAGCTCACTTTTACAAGTGTAATTTCAGAAGCTAGTTATTCAATGTGTCACTGTTCCTGTCTCAGTGTAATGGGTTGGGGCAGACCCCCTCCCCACCACGTGCAGAAATAACGACTCAAACAGATTGCAAAAGTGATGGAAAGTTTAAATAGAGAACAGTGAGTGCATGCAGAAAGCTAGGAACACAGTGACAAGAGAGACCCCAAAACAGACCCAGACAGATCCCATCCCCACCTGAGGGTGCACCCAAAACCCCCAGGGCTCCTCCTTCCTCCCCCCCTCCCCTCCCCCATGCTAGGCCAGATCTGAGATTGCCCATTCCCCCGTGGCCTTGGGCCCTAATCAGGCCCATGGCCGGGAGATCTCTCCTCCAGTTACTGGGTGTCGGAGAGGAAAGGAAAGAGGAAGTGCCAGACCCCGCCAAAAAATTTATAGCGGTGCAAGGGATTATGGTGGAAATACATAATTTCCTGCATCCACCCACTGGGCTGGACTTCTGGACACAGGAAACACCCCTGTAGCAGAGGGCACCCAGTCTAAACTACGACACTCAGCAAAATAGCTTACTGCTTTCTTCCTTTCTCCCTGCTGAAGCTACAAAGACTGACTTTGATTGTGGTTCCAACAACAGGTATTCAAAAAAGTACAGAAGACAGATATGTTTCTAATGCACTACACAGATTAGAGGAATTCCAAGAATATCTATAGTTTTAATAGGTATATATTAAAAAAATAAGGATGCTTGTAATACCTGATCTGTACACATAAACCCTATTCTTAACTGTTTACACATCCTCTCCATGCAGCCACATACTGCATTCATCTTCTAGATTCCCACTGTAAGACTAATCACTCGGCAGTAAGGTTGTATTCCCTATCCCAGAGATTGTTAGCGTTCAGATTCATACTCAAGTCCAAATTTAGACTACTGTCCTCTTTCTTTTAATTTTTCTTATTCTTTTAATAAATTTCAGACATTCAGATGAAACTCACACTGACTTCACTGGCATCATCGTTACAGCCCCACTCCGCTACTCTAACACCAGACAGAAGCGTGACTGATAAAAGCATGATTTTGGGGTTTTATATATTCCTGAAGTGTCAACAAGAGGAGAAGGCAAATCTATATCAATGTAATGCACACACAAAGAATATAACAATTAGAATTACTTCCTCATGCCAACAAAAGTCATAATGAAAAACAAATAAGCTGCTTTTGGGAAGAGGAGGGTTGGACTAGAGGTCTTTTTTTGATATAAAGTCTTCTTGCTATCCAATGTAATGTAATCCAATGCCTACAACAACTGTGTTACACTAGTATTTCTCTTGATGGTTTGCAGTAAGATATTCCCAGTAAACAAAGCACAGAGTGCTCTAAAAGTCTTAGATTCTAACATGCAAACTAAGGCTATCCATCAGTTATTTCCACACCTTAAGTCCTTTTCTTAGGGCTTTTCACTCTCCAGTAGCTACACAAGCAAGGCAAAGATAATGTGTAAAGCTGTACTTCATTATTAATAGCTTACTAATCCATGCTTACTTTGTCAGTGCAACTCATTCAATAGCAAAGCAACACTGACACATTCGTTCATTCCACTCCCACAATTTATAGTAAACGAAGTTTGTGTTTCAAGTTATTAAGCAGTCTTCTGAAAAGGTTTTGAATTGTACATATTGCGATACATCAGAAGATTCTCCCCCTCTACTCAGCTCTGGTGAGACCCCACCTGGAGAAATGCGTCCAGTTCTGGAGCCCCTATTACAAGAGGGATATGTACGGGCTGGAACGTGTCTAGAGAAGGGCCACGAGGATGATCAGAGGGCTGGAGCACCTCTTCTACGAGGACAGACTGAAGGAGTTGGGGCTGTTCAGTCTGCAGAAGAGAAGGCTCCGAGGTGACCTCATTGTGGCCTTCCAGTATCTGAAGGGGGCCTACAGGAAGGCTGGGGAGGGACGTCTCAGGATCTCAGGTAGTGATAGGACTAGGGGGAATGGAATGAAGCTGGAGGTGGGGAGATTCAGGCTAGATGTGAGGAGGAAGTTCTTCACCATGAGAGTGGTGAAGCCCTGGAATGGGTTGTCCAGGCAGGTGGTTGAGGCCCTGAGGTGTTTAAGACCAGGCTGGCTGAGGCTCTGGCCAGCCTGATCTAGTGTGGGGTGTCTCTGCCCATGGCAGGAGGGTTGGAACTAGATGATCCTTGTGGTCCCTTCCAACCCTGACTGATACTATGATACTAAGATGCAAGAATAATGACATGTACAGTGGAATACATTTGCTTTTCCCTCAACTGGTCTTGCACATCACTTGTTTTTGTTGGTTTTTTTTTAACTCATTTTTGTTATTTAGCTTTCCACAACTACACATTAATCATTCATCTAAAGTTCAGCATCATGAAAAGAAGTTAGAAAAAATTGGTCTGAAGAGCCAGGTTTATTCCTAAATTTATTGGTGTGAAATGCACACAGTGTTTACATTCATTTGTTCTTCTTGAACAACACCTGAGCAGATCTCTATATGAGAACTTCAGCTTTCATTGTATGGTTGAACACTGTTCTCCATTATTAACTCTTTACTAACCCAACTGTGAAGCTGAAATTACCATTCAGTTTTCCTAGGCTGCAGGGACAACTCAAGACTCCCATGGTTTCAAAGAATACATGAGCTCCAGTTTCTTCTGGGGCTCACAGATGGGAAGGTAAGAACTCACATAGGTGAGAACTCTCACAGATGAGAACTCCTTAAATATAAAACCTTTTATTACTGCCCAAAACATCCTATTTCACACAACGAGTCAAGATCAGTCAATCAGACAGGACTCAAAGGACTTCCACTACAGATTATGCATGAAAAAAAAACAAATCCCTTTAGTCATAAGAGTTCTTTGCTCTATCACCATTACACCACTATGGTGTTCAAAATAAAATTCCTCTCTTCTGTTGTGCAAGCAAAAATTAAAAATATTTTTAAATGACTCTGAGAAACTCATCTATTAACTTCCTCTTGAATTCTACAAAGGTATCACAGTATCACCAAGGTTGGAAGAGACCTCAAAGATCATCGAGTCCAACCTGTCACCACAGACATCATGACTAGACCATGGCACCAAGTGCCACGTCCAACCCCCTCTTGAACACCTCCAGGGATGGTGACTCCACCACCTCCCTGGGCAGCCCATTCCAATGATGAATGACTCTCTCGGTGAAGAACTTTCTCCTCACCTCGAGCCTAAACCTCCCCTGGCGCAGCTTGAGACTGTGTCCCCTTGTTCTGGTGCTGGTTGCCTGGGAGAAGAGACCAACCCCTTCCTGGCTACAACCACCTTTCAGGTAGTTGTAGAGGGCAATGAGGTCACCCCTGAGCCTCCTCTTCAGGCTAAACAATCTCAGCTCCCTCAGCCTCTCCTCATAGGGCTTGTGTTCAAGGCCTCTCCCCAGCTTTGTTGCCCTTCTCTTGACACATTCAAGTGTCTAGATGTCCTTCTTAAACTGAGGGGCCCAGAACTGGACACAGTACTCAAGGTGTGGCCTAACCAATGCAGAGTACAGGGGCACAATGACTTCCCTGCTCCTGCTGGCCACACTATTCTTGATACAGGCCAGGATGCCATTGGCCTTCTTGGCCACCTGGGACACTGATGGCTCATATTCAGGTGGCTGTCGATCAGCACCCCCAGGTCCCTCTCTGTTTGGGAGCTCTCCAGCCACTCCGACCCCAGCCTGTAGCTCTGCATGGGATTGCCATGGCCGAAGTGCAGCACTCGGCACTTGGACTTGTTGAATGCCATCCCATTGGACTCTGCCCATCTGTCCAGTCGGTCAAGGTCCCTCTGCAGAATCCTTTTGCCCTCTAACTGACCAACATCTTCTCCTAACTTGGTGTCATCTGCAAATTTGCTGATGACTGTCTCAATCCTCTCGTCCAGATCATCAATGAAGATATTAAAGAGCATGGGGCCCAGCACTGATCCTTGGGGCACACCACTAGTGACTGGCCGCCAGCTGGATGTGGCACCATTCACCACCACTCTCTGGGCTCGGCCCTCCAGCCAGTTCCTAACCCTGTGCTACTGTGATACTGTTGACATATGTTTTCTTTCAGATTATTTACATATATTTGTTTTCAGACTACATACATAAAAGAAAAAAAATGTAGTCTGTAAGCAAAATTTACTGCATTTTGCATTCATAGCAAAATTGATATTTTCACTAATATATCCATTTATGCATTAAAAGATGAATGTATCAGAAACCAACAATCAAGTATCAGTCCTGACTGATACAGAGCAGATAATCACGGATTTCAAGAGCAACAGCAATCTCTTAAAACACATGCCTCTACCATATTAGGAATAAAACACAGGGCTTTTACCTCCCCAGTTTTTCCACTATATTTCTGAATCAAGCACTAAAGCAAGAAAACCCACCTGTTCTCACAGAGGACATTTACCCCTCAGAGTATATCGTCTCATTCTATTTAGCTGTGCCAAACAAAACTTAGACGGTTAACAGGTAAACCAAAACAAAACCACCACCCCACCCTCCCCCTCAAAAAACCCAAAACAAAACAGAGAAAAATACAAACAGATCTGGCCACTAGATGGCCTCTAAATAGGAATTTTATGCAACTTGGGCAGCTACCACTAGATGGTAGCTACGTATCACCAGTTGATGTGCAGTATGTGGCTACGGACAGTAAAAAAGTTTACTTTATTCGACTTCGGTTGAATAAAATTAAATTAGAGAAGTTTACTGTTTTACATTTAAAACAACAGCAGTCTGCCCCCACCTCCCTCCAAGACCTATCTACCAACACTGTAGAATCAGTCACAGGAGGAAGCGTGTGAGCACATCTGCAACAAGCTTCTTTACAAGCTCCTCTTGCTAGAGTACCTGACACTGTTCACCTGCATTTTCTCTAATTGAGGGAACTTATTCTAGGCTCTCTGTGATCTGCCATCTCTACTTGCAGCACTTAAAAATACTCCACTTTGAAAAAAAACAAAAGATAGCCATATGGTAAATTTCATTTTAATTCCTGATCTCTGAAATCTACACATATCAACTTAATGGAGATTGTTATCTCCCTATTAGAAGGACAGGAATACATCGCCTACTATGTACCCATCTGGACGCATTCCTGTGCAGCCTGTGCTAGATTCTGTGGTCCTGCTCTGGCAGCAGGGTTGGACTCAATGATCTCTGGAGGTCCCTTCCAACTCCCTAACATCCTGTGATGCTGCGATTTATAACCTAACCTTATTAACTTAAGCATGCTTTTTCATTTAGTTCTCCAATATCCTTAAGAAAAAAATACTGAACTTTATTACAGGTCTACAAATTGTATGATGGTTTGTGAACTCAAACAAGTAAACTATCAATTTCCACATGTAAATGGTATCCGTACAGCCACACAGATCTCAGCTAAACATACACTTGCATAAATACCTTGAAATGTGTAAGGTCTCATTTTATGCATTGAATTAATGAGTGAAAAAAGTTGGCACTGTAACAGAAGAATCAAGAACAATCATGAGCTATGGAGTATTTTTGTCAAATGTGAAAAAGCCATGCTCTGCACAGCTAGTCTCAGCTAAAGAGCTATTTGAAGAGAAAGTTGTCAATTTTGCAAGTGAATGCCTGCATTCTTGAAGTCAGAAACATGGTTCTGGGCAAGCAGTTTTGGACAACTGCATGTGAGCTTCACTGAAGCTCTGCGGGGCTAGATTTTTACTACTGCTGTACTGCTAGCTGCAAGCTAACAAGTCCATTTTCACTGTGATTTTAAGGACTTAAACCATGTTAGAGTCAATGAACCACTTCATCTAATAAGTGCAGTGATAATGAAGGCCTGAACCAGGATTTAAAAGCAAGAACCAGTTCACACAATACAGAACCTAAACAGGTTAAAGACAAAATGCTGTAGCACATCGGAAAGGAGGAGGGGAAGGAAAAAAAATAAAGGAAAATGAAGTCATATGCCCCTTTGCCCTCAAGAATATACACCTTTTTTATGGTCCAACTACAAAAGAGGTTAGACTACAGAAGTCACTTTATTATCCTACATATGTATTTGGTATGCAAGGTGAACACATTTTTATCTCAACATGCAAACACCACATTGTCCTAGTACTTTGTACACCAATATGAAAAGAAAAAAAAAAAAGAGCTGCTGTGAAAGTTCTGTAACCTGCATCTGTAACAGTTCAGTAAAGAGACTATGAAAAACATTAAAGAAAAAAGAACCAAGATACAATGTGTACTGAAAGACACAGGAAATTTCAGTGGCTAGTCCATCAGCTTTCACAACAATAAATACTAAAAAGCACGGCTACATCCCCAACACCAAGATTCCATCCAGGCTGACAAACACATTTACTCCAGGAAGGGAAAAATTATCCTCAGAAACTAGAAAGAAACACACAATTGGTGAAACTACAGCAGCTTGTTTCTAGAAGTGACTTAGAGTGGCTAAATCTCACTTAGGTCATTGCAGCACACAGGTTACCAGACATGCAGAGTGCGCACACGCACAGAATACCTGCAGAAGTGCTATAGTACTGCTGGTTGCTATCAGACATTACCTGAAGACAGTATATTTTTATACACTAGTGGATAGTTCAACTGGAAAATAAGCATGGTTGGATTAGTTAAAAAAAAACCCACCCACCACTAGTTAATTCACTAAGCTAACATCAGCAGCTTTTATACGGCACATCATCTTTCTCACACTTTTTTTTGTAACCCAAAAAACCACTGCCAGATTTTCATAACCCAGCCTTTAATTGAAGTTGGTAGTCCAACTAGAAGATAACAGAATTTCCCAATTCACAGGTAGCAATGCAGCCTTGCTGTGCCTCAAATAATTTCTTCTGCTTTTGCTTTGTCCCCTTATCTGTGACAGATGACACAGAAAAACATGTGGAAAAAAAAAAATTGCTACAACTAGAACAGAAAACGTTTAGATCTGTGCACAGGAAAAAAGGTAATAGAAAATTAATATTCATTACAGTACATTAATGCAGTTTATCACAGCTCTCTTTTATATTCCACAGAGAAAAGGTACAGTTAAGATACACCTCAGTAGGTCTGTTATACAAGATAACTTACTGAAAAATGCCAACATGAAGATGCCATCATTGCCCACTCTAAGCTGATCTGCATCACTGAAATCATCCCGTGGTGGATACTCTTCTTCCTGGATTTACAGGTTAGTGATAATTTAGTGAAAAGTTTATTTTAGAATAACTATCTGTAGGATCAAAGTATTCATTATGTTTCTATGGCTACAAGATAATTTACATTACTGTAACACGTCCACACCAAGGAAAATCTACATGAAAAATAATTCTTATCTATAGAACAAGTCTCATTTGTTGCTCATATTGACATAGCCCAAATTTTCTGTCATTTTTTTCTGTATATGTATCTAATGCCTATTCATCTTAAATGAAGCTAGAAATTATTTCAGATGGACAATCTAAGCAAACAGAAGTATTTTATTTTTTTAAACTGTAACTAATTTGATATACAGCCAACCTATTAAATATTATTTGAGAAGTCATCACAGTATGTTCTGTTTGGGGTTGTTTCTTCGGGTTTTTTGGGGGTTTATTTTCTGCCAGAAAATTCTTTTTGTACTTCCCACTGTACAGAATTAAGATGCTGGCGTCTTCAAATAAATTGTTGATGCAACATCACTGCGCTGACCGATTTCACTATCAGTAACTCCGGGTGGGGGGAAACAAAAATAAATTGAAAAGCAAAGAAAACCTCTAAGGACACTAGAGGGCGCGAGCACTTTAAAAGTGTTTGAACGTCTTCAACAAAGCACAACAGTAGTTCAAGTACCAAAAAAAAACAACCAAAAAACCCCACTAAAAAAAACCAAAACCAAACACCACCCGCCACAAATGGTGGCCAAAACGATCCAAAGATTTTTCCCATCGTGTCAAAATTCTAGATCTTAAAATACTGAAAGTATAAGAAGGGGGTTGGGTTTCTCAGTACTTTATTTTCTACAGAATTTCGCAGATCTTATGCATGCAGTTCTGCAAACCAGTAAAATTATATAAAAAAATGAAAACCAAACAACAACAAAAATGTTTAAAAAACCAAGCATTGCTGCAGCTGTTGACTGGGGAACATAAAAATTTTCATGATGACATCACTTATTAAAGAGTCTGATGAAAACTGTAAAGCCAGCTAAACACCACTTTTATACTTAAATGAATAAGATCAAGACACTGCAGGATGATACAAGTTAAATAATACTGTCAGTTGCAGCAGTAATACGGTCTAGACATATGTATGAGTTACATTCTTCCCCTATTTTTCTTCAATTAATCATAATATATTAGAATTGAGATAAAAAATTACCTTAAAGCAAAAAAAAAGAAACTAAATCAAGAAAAATCTGTTCAAGTGAGATTTCCTTAGCTGTTTTACCCACACCAAATGCTTACTATGGAAATAACGCAACTCTAATAGTAAGACATTATTCAGTCACTGCACCAAATGTCAGTTTTGTATATTAAGTTCACAACTAAATGAGCATTAAACAACTACAATGGTCTACAGCCCTGTCATATGACTGACATTTTCACCTTTGTCAACACAGCAAAATAATTGACTAGGGTATAGAGATTACAGTTAAAAGTGTGCTAGAATGAACTGTACCAACTGAAGGCAGCTGGCATGGTTGTGATTTTCCAGCTGTGTTCTTCATTTCTGACTAATTAACTAAGACTGTATCAGATAACTTAGTTCAAAAAACACTGCTATTCACCTAGACAATTCTGAGGAAAGCACAAAAAGCTAGCTGAACAACTATCCTAAGGGGCTATAATGCAATTTTAGACATGTCCAAAACGGTCACCCTAAGTGACTATGAAATCAGTAGTTAATTTAGCTCAAGTTTGCAGCAGCTACAAGACTGAGGGGGGGAAGGGAGAAAAAAGCTGAAAATGCATTAAAGGAAGAGCTGCATTTGAGTATTCTTATCCCTGAAATGTATACCACAAAAGTTCCTTTTGCAAGTCAGGACAACAAAAAATATTTCCAATTTTCATTTCAGAAGGTCTATAAAACCCTATATAAAAATTAATCTTTGACTTTTTTTGTGTTGCTTATTTAAACTCTCAGATAACTACTGCACTTAAGACTGGCACTTCCAAACCAACTAGTGAATTACACTCAACCCAAAATGCTGCCTCAGAAAATTTCACTCAACTACCATAACAAGTTTAGCATGGTTCCCTATACTGCACAGGCTTTTCTAAGGCTTACAACCCAGTGAGATGAGGGCAGTTGTGCAAACAGGCACTGTTGTAGTAAGTGCAAGCAAGCTGCATTTTATCACACTCCATGTTAAAAAGGAATTATATTAAACCCTGTTCTATTTACTTTCTCCAAAAGCTGACATATGACATTCCCAGAACATACAAGAAATTAAATACATTTCCTGTGCTTAAATCCTGTTCAGTCTATATCTACATATTTATTATTATGTGGTTTTATGACCACCTGCACATGAAGGCACTGATTTGCCACTGCTCAAGACCCAGTAATATTGTCTGTCCTTCACAGTGCTCTCATTTGATCTAGATGGTGTGAACTGCTCCAGCCTTTCTTCAAAATGTAATTGCCACCATATATTGAGGAACGAAAAGGGACAATGATAAATGACTGTCCTCTTTGTTGATGCTTAGAACTAAATGTAATTTCACAGTAATACTTCTATTAGATATTGACATTTCTATCAATTTTTTTTTCCTTTTGAATAAGAAGAATGATACTCAACATATACAAATCCATGTAATATATAATACACTCTCATGGTGACTTTTGATAAATTTAGCCATCTTAAGGATCATTGACAGTATTTCTTGTCTGCTACATATGCTGAGATCTGTATAAACAAAGCTTACTGCTCCTATGACTAGAGAAACATCTGAAGAGCAAAATATTTTATCAGCATAAATGGCATGTCGCAGAGTAATCTCACTAAGCAAAAGAATACCAAATGTTACAGAGCATCTGTTCAAGTTGAACCTATTAACTCCTTGGAAACAGCAATGCTGCCTGCAGTATTGTGCAAAAAGAGGACTGTTTTTTTCCACAGTGTTTTTTAGCTTCTTTCAAATTGAAAGCCAGTATGGCACATAATAGTGAGATAGAACCTGAGTTTTCAGGAGCCCCTTGGATAACTGAACTGATACAACTCTCCACAATGCATTGGATTAACAGAGAGAAAAAAAAACTTCTCAGGAAAGGGTTAAATTACTTCATAAACCCCATGAATGATACCATTAGCATATAAAACAATATGGAGAAATTAATGGTGGGGGTGGAAAAAGCACAATTAACCCTGGAAGCATTTGTTTGCCAGCAGGAAAATTCATAGTTAAAATCTAAACTAGAGAGAACTGTACCATACCTCTGGACGACTGAGGAATATTTCATCAAACAGACTCCTAGACTCCCTAAACTGGGCGTGCTAAGCATGTAAAAACAGAAAAACGTAAGACAAATGCAACTGAAAAGCATTAAGTAAAAGCCATTCATTGCAACATACAAACAAGTCATTTAACTGTTAGCAATATTGTTGTCCATTTAAATTAACCTTTCAAAGCTGACATCGAGAATTTGAAAAGGAAAGCATCAAAAGCCAGGGTAACTACTGCTACCACTACCGATGACATAGGGCTGTCACCATTTTTTTGTTACATTGAGCTATCTGAGAGCATTTGAAACTAATACATGTTTATACAAGACAAATTACACAAAGAACTACTGAAAGTATAAATTGTTCTGTTCATACAACCCGTGGATGCAGGGCCTATGATGACATCTTTAATATGATCACACTACTGGTTTTTGTATGATCCCTACACGACTCAGGGAAAAAATATGAAAGCTGTTTATTGAATGCATTGCCTTTGTATATCACTTTCCTCTCTTTTGTTTGTAGCCTTCTTTACTGCATGCTTTGGATTATACCATGAAAAAATTACCAGCCTCGTGTATCACTCAAGGTAATATAAGGATATTTAACTTTCTCCAGCTATTGACATTATTGCAGTGAAGAGGCAATACACATCCTCATTTCACAAGGAAGAAAGCAGAGTCACAGATCACAGCAGAGTTCGCTTTTCTGAGATCACTAACTTCCTAATGCTGAAAACAAAAACTAGAAAAACCTGTGTTATATGGTTTCTATATGCTTTGCAAAATGTGCAGTATAGAAGTCAGATGCTGTCACTGCTTGTGATCTAACAGTGAAAGGGGAAAAACAATTACATACATACAAAGTTTAAGTCACTTATCCCTTCTTCATTCAGAACTAAGGATCAAAATCCTTTGCCCTCAAGTTGGCAAACCACCACCCTATGACCTTTTTTTTTTCTTATTCCAGTCATCTGCCAGATCAAGACAGCTTTACTACAGAGTCTTAGTCCATCCCAGTGTAAATCCATCAGAAATATTAAATAAGGTAGGGATTTTGTGTCAGTATCACATGGTAAGGTAATTAAAATGACACTAATTAAAACTGCACTGTCACATAATTTTAGTATTATCTACAGAACTGGAACTTAACTTCAGTATTTCCTACTTTTCCCAGAAATCTCAACTTTGAAACTGTAATACTGTTTCTTTAATATAGCTTGTGTGTCTGCATGCACATGCTTTCAAAAAACAAAGAAAGAAAAAAAACACACAAAAGCAAACTGAGCAAAAATTCTGTCCAACCTCAGATCTTTGGGAATGAGTAAGATTTTGGCTTACAGGATCATTGAGCAGAATTCTCATACTAACTTAGTACTGCCCTAAGTCTATGATGGTACGTTCCTATTGACTTTCCATAGGTGAAATCCTGCAGCGTCAGCATTAAGGTTTGTGAATGCCAACTTCCACGGCACGTTTTGGAAAAGCAGACTATGTAAAAGTTTATTTCTCACTTTGTCACTGTATCCTGTTCTCCTACCTCTTCACTTTCTCCCTCCCTACTCTTTTCTCACACACCATCTTCAGCTCCTTTCCCAGTGCCACACTCCCTTCTCCACCAACCTGTTCATCCTTTTCCCAGCTGTTTCTCATTTAAATCTCTGTACTCTCTCCACACCACTACTCTCCATTCACCCTCACCTTTTCTTATTTTGACTTAGACCATCCTCTTTCATTTCCAACTCTGTTCACTTTGAACAAGTTACCTCCTTACCCAGTCAAAACCAGACTTCTCCACCCACAGCACATAAGCTTCAGAAGCTTGGAGTTACGGCCCTTCTTTTTACTTTTGCAGTTGTATCAAGTGGCTTTGCCCTTCCCTTCTAACTGAAGGCCAAGTACAATAAAACTATTTCAGGGTACAACAGAAATTCCTGTTTCTCAGTTCCAGTGTTTTCACCAAAAGCAGTCAATAGCTGTCATAAGGTGTATCCTACTTTTAGTACTGTAATCCTACTCTGACACAGGACATGAGAGAATGTTCTCTGGGGACAGTACATACACAGACTCATTCCCTTCAGAGTTATAAGCAGTCTAAATTTGTCCATGCAAGACAATCTCCACAGATTTATTAAACCTGAAGCTCCATGTATCTACTGTAGAAACTCACTTTTCAAAAACTTGTAATTTGGTCAAAACCAGGATGATATTCTAAGGAAGGGTAAAAGATCTTTCTGACATGGCGACCTGAACTTGTGAGAGTTCTCCAAAGTAAAAACAAAGCAAAACAAAACCCCCACAACCTTAAAGTGACAAGCAAAACCCACTAATTTCTGTGTGATTTTTTGGCTTGGGGTTTTGGTGTTTGGGGGGAGTAGAGGGGGTTGTTTGCCTGTTGTTTGCTTGTTTTGAAATTGGCTGAATTCCAGATGAGGTTTTCACTTTGAAATTCAGGGTTTTACACTCACACAAAGTTACAAACAAGAATCTTGCAAGAGAGTTGCACATGTCCTGTCTGAAGTGTGTCAGGACTGGAAAGGTTAAGGTTTGGGTTGCTAATGTTCCAAGTAAGTTTAATGGTTTATAATTTCAGATTGAGGGTTTCATTCAGACAGATACTCAGCAAAAGCTTTACTCAGATGAGAAGCATTAAGGACAGACTGCACAGAATCCATGCTCCTGTTAAAAGCCATTAAAAGGTAACAACTGGAGATCATCACCTCATAGCAGATACTTGGCAGGTAACCATGCACACATTCCTGGTTCCCCGATGCACTTAGCAAAACAGATTTGTGTAACAGCTTCACTGGCAATGTTACACAAATCCACTTTAACCTTAGCTGTGCACATTTAAGAGTGTAGTACACTGTGATTACTGCACAGCAATCAAGGAACAGACTCCCACTAGGTAAGCAGAATTTTTTTTCCCCCATCACACACATACAGCAGACTGCATCTCAAATGCAGTCACAATTGATCTCAAGATGGAGATTTTTAGTGAAAACACTGAAAACCTACTTTGAGTACAGTATCTTACTGCCAATACTATAAAATGTCAGATATTCCACATTCCAAAACTTGGGACAAAAAAGGGAAGAACTCTCCTCACAAAACTAACATTTAATGCTAATTACAGATTTCACTTTTCCATTTGGAATACTATATTCTTCCTAGTATTTATTCTTACAAAATTGTAACCACTGAATATCTACCCACTCCTTAATTTACTGTTCATCCTTAATTCATGGTATGGCGTTTTTTTAAGCATTTGGAACATTTCTTTTAACTTCAGTATTAAAATTTTCATGGAGCAAACAATTCATACTTTTAATTTTGGGGGGAAAAAAACACATCCAAAACAAAATACAAACCAAAACAACAACAAAAAAAATCTCAAAACCCACAACCCAAAACCAACCAAAAACACCCACTACAATATTTAAGGGTTTTTGCCCCTTCTGTTCAGTTAGAATTCTCCTTCCTCTCCAAAGGTCTATCTTGTTCATTTATTATTTTACCATCTGAAAGACTAAATAGCAGCAAAAACTCTAGAAAGCAATATTAGTAGTGGATACCTAATTAAAGATGGCAAAGTACTAGATAAACTATAAAAAAAGGCAAAATTACACAGCTATGCCTCAAAAGAGTTAACCTGATACACTCCTTATAGTGTACTTTACAAATAACTTACACTATTTATACATTCAAAATATTTAACCTAAACATTCAAAATATTTAATCACCAGCCCACCATTATTTTAATAAATAGGCCATAATATGGGCCCAATTGTTATAAATAATTAGATTATCCTAATGCTCCACAAAACTGAGAAGAAGCAGAACTATATCACTTACTCGTTGGGCAGCTTCTGCTGCAGCAGCTGCCATTGCCGCAGCTTTGGCCTTCTCTGCTTCATCGTAAGTAGGAAGAGAGGTAGCTACACTGTATGGAGGTGGTACAGGATAAAATTCATTGTGTGTTTCTGTTCAAAATAAAGAGGTTACAAATTTTTAAGCCAGAAAGATGTCAAGAATATTCAATTTTACATGCACATAGCTATTAAGCGGTACACTGTTTTCAACAGAGGCTGACGCTGATATTTTATTTCATGTTCTTTCTAGTTTCAGAACAGCTTTATAAAATGACATAGTGAACAACTTAATGATGCTTTAAATTGTTACTTAGGGCAGAAACCTTAACCTAGATGCTGCAAGGAGCCAATAAACTTATGAACAAAAGGAAAAAAATCTTATTTGATGAGTTACATCCCCACACATTCTAGCCAAAGATGTTTTATCATACAGAAGGAATGCAAAGAAACATCCTACAAAAGGTGCTTTTAATTATCAACATCAATTAATTACTTAAGTCCAGTAATAATTATGCTGTATTTATTTTTATTGGCATGGCCTCGCTGCTAAGTCCAGCTGTTTGGTGAAGATAGTTTTTTCAAGACATCCATTAAATCACATTATGCTAAAAATTTTCCTTCTATCAAAATGGACCACAGACTATATTCTTATCTATGGAAACTGTAAAACACCATCATATACAATTGTTAATTGAATGAACACACACTATTTAAAATACGCCATCAACTTCCTCCTACAGCAGGAGTTTGTAACACAATCGCTTGTTGTAAATAAAGATTTGTCAGTGCAGGTCACATGGTAGTAAGATGTGTCAGCACACCAACACAAAGGTGTAATATATAGGGATAATTCTATGTATTATTCTATGCAAAGATATGTTATTATGCTTGCAAACATTGTCCCAAAGAGCACTGATGGGAAAATGTTCCTTTAATCAACATGAAAAAAAATCAGGTTGGTGGTTAATTCTAAAATATTTACTTGGCACAGGAGAAACACAGATTCAAGCAACTTTGCCTAAGCAAGGACTTTGATGTTGCCTGCTGTTAAGTCTCCCATACCCCAAAGAAAATTTACCACCTCATGAAAAAGGAAGTAGTGAATAAATGGAAAAAGAGACTTCTCTTACTCATTTTTCATAAGTTGTTTTGCAAGCACCCTCTAAAGTAAACTGAATCTTTTCTGTTTCACCACACAATAGTGAAGTTCTGACAAGTTCTTTTTGGTTTTGTTTTTTTATAGAGAGGCAACAAAAATTGCTAATGAGGTCTAATAGTGGAGCACTGCTCAGAGATGTAGATTAAATCTACAATTATGCAAGGGAGCTGGGGTTGCCTAGCCTGGAGAAGAGGAGACTCAGGGGTGACCTTATTGCTCTCTACAACTACCTGAAGGGAGGTTGTAGACAGGCAGAGGTCGGTCTCTTCTCCCATGCAACAAGCACCAGAACAAGAGGACACAGTCTCAGGCTGTGCCAGGGGAGGTTTAGGCTGGAGGTTAGGAGGAAGCTCTACACAGAGAGAGTGATTGCCCATTGGAATGGGCTGCCCGAGGAGGTGGTGGAGTCACCATCACTGGAGGTTTTCACGAGGAGACTTGATAGGGTGTTTGGTTGCATGGTTTAGTTGATTAGGTGGTGTTGGATGATAGGTTGGACACTATGATCTTGAAGGTCTCTTCCAGCCTGCTTTATTCTATTCTATTCTAAATGTGGAACTGAACTCCATGTAGACTTTATTTAAGTCTATTTCGCTAATTAATGAACATCTATTTAGTCTAGCAACTTGGAAGAATCAGTGGAATATAGAAGTGTGCTTTGTCTTTGTCTGAACAAACCAGATAAAAACTGTGCATGAAAGCATGGCTTTGTACTGCAATTGTGTGCATAGAAAAAAATCGACCATACTGCAGCATCAAAACACTTTGAATCAAGTGCTGATTCATACACACTCATCCCTGACAAGCTGTTATGTAAGAAAAATACCTGAGGTTGCAGCTGCTTCTACAGCTATGCTACAGTAAGGTGGAGGGGAAGTATCTGCTTCAGATAAGGCTGCTGTCTGGGGAGTCTGCGTAGTCTCTGTAGACGTGGAAGGCTGCTCAGCTGCTGAAGACTCTGGGGGATCATCCTCATTGTGTAGCTTAGAAGAAAAAGACACAAAGTTCAGACACATTCAGGGAATATTTTCCATGATAGCCTAGTACTTGCAGAACCATCTTCAAGAAGAGAGAGGATTACTCCACAACAAAACAAAAATGCACAAAAAAGCACATGAGCACTTTAAGTAGCTGAAACCAGGACATCCATTTAAATCCTTTTAAGCAAACAGATACAGATAATCTTAACTACACAGTCTTTTTCTCCCAGAAACTGATTTCTCCTCATCATTCATGTCCACAGAGTCTTAAAAATATGAGTTCTTTTGATATTTTACTATATGGGAAAATGCTGACTACAAAATACATTCTATTGCATGAATATTTTAACACTGTTACTTTTTTTTTTTATTTAAACACTATTACTTTTATTTTCTCTTAAATACATTCCTAAAATGTATTAATCCATTTTAAAAACACAAAAAGTAAGCAAAGCTACCTTTTACTATATTAATCTAGAAATAAAAAATAAGGCACATTTCTACTTCTGTAACTCCTTTTGTTTCCACTCTTCCATCTCATCAGAGATCTTCTCCACATAAACTCTAAGACTTTTGGAAACATTCTGCTTTTCTTTAGTCTGAAAAGAATCCTTTCTCTACAACACCTCAAGCTGCTGCATCTTTCAAAATGCAGCTGGAAAAAGACACATCTGGTTAAACACATACAGAAATAAGAATCTAGGTAAGAAATGTTGATTAAAACCACACAATTTGGATTCAGTACTAGTATCTTTTCTTACAGAAGGTTTTTTTCATTACTGTGACTTGATAGTGTTTAGAGTATGAACCAAACTTTAAGAGTACTAGCATTAAACAAATAATGCTAGTTCTCACTAAACTACAAGATAAGATGCCTAGAAGGCAACCACTGAAGCACCATATTTAAAACCCATGAAATAAGATTAGTAAATTGAGCATATCTGAAAAAGGAATCCTGCAAGTTCAAATTGGTAGTTTATATGGACACTCTATGGGGGGAAGAATTAATATCAAGAACAAAAATATCAAGAATACAACTATAATCACCTCAGATTACGCAAAGTATAACCAGAAAAAGCAGACACTGACAAAAAGGAAAGGTAAATTCCTTGTTAAGTAGTGTAACAGACACCAAAATTGTTTTATACTGAGAGCATATCAAAGTTCATAGAATGGTTCAGGACTGAAGGGACCTCTGGAGGTCATCTGGTCCAATCCCCCTGCTCAAGCAGGGCCACCCACATCTGGTTGCCCAGGATCAGACAGCTTTTGAGTATCTCCAAGGGCAGAGTCCACAATCTCTCTGGGCAATCTGTTCCAGTGCTCAGTCACCCTCACACCGTAAAAAATAATAAGATAAGACCCTCAGTGTTTCCTGATATTCAGAGTGCAACTGGTAATCTCTCATGTTTAGGTGTGTGCCCACTGCCTCTGGTCCTATCAATGGGCAATGCTGAAAAGCCCCTGGTTTCACCTTTGCACCGTTCTTTCAGGCATATATATACATTGGCAAGATCCCATCCCATCCTACTCCAGGCTGAACAGTCTGAGCTCTCTCAGTCTATTGCACATGTGAGATGTTCCAGACCCTTCATCATGTTGGTGGCCCAGCTTTGGCCCAGCTATATGTCCCTCATACTGGGGTGCTCCTCTGATCTGAGCACAGTGCTGTGGCCTCACCAATGCTGAGCAGAGGTGAAGGGTCCTCTCCCTTCCCTGACTCAGTGGCAATGCTTTCCTTAGTGCAGCTCAAGGTACCACCAGTGCACCCGTTGTAGTGTAAGGGCACACTGTCGGCTCATATTCAAGCTCTGCAGGTTATGAGTTCCATGTTTTTATTTCTAATGAAAAACTAAGGATAACAGCAGGAATTACAAGATTGGAAGACATTTCAACAGTAGGCAGGTAAGCTGAAAAGATAGTTCAAGGGAAGCATAGAACTGTTCAGGTTGGAAAATACTTTTAAGATCACTAAGCCAAACCATTAACTTAGCACTGCCAAGTCCACCAGTAAAATATGTCCCTAAGCACTACATACACCTTTTAAATACCTCCAGAGACAGTGATTCCACCACCTTCCTGAGGAGCCTGTTCCAATAATCAATAATCCTTCCAATGAAGACTTTTTTCTCTTAATATCCAATTTAAGCCTCCCCTGGCATAATTTGAGATTATTTCCTTTTGTCCTATTGCTTGTTACTTGGCAGAAGAGACCAACTCCCATCTCACTACAACCCCCTTTCAAATAGTTGGAAAAAGCAGTAAAGTCTCCCCTGAACCTTCTTTTCTCCAGACTAAACAACCCCAGTTCCCTCAGTCACTCCTTGTAAGACTTATGTTTTAGACCCCTCACCAGCTTCACTGCCCCTTTTTGGATACACTCCAGCAACTCACTGTCTTTCTCATAGAGAAAGGCCAAAATCAGAAAATGCTTCAAAAGAAGTTAGTGCAATAGAACAATTTCATGCAACTTTCACATGGCTCTGACCACAATCTTCTCTTCAAATGTATCAAATTAGGAAAAGTGTTAAACTTACTTGATACAGCATTTTTCCTCATTTTCTAAGTGTCCCTCTAAACACTGCATTCAAAGAGCTATAGCTTAAGGGTTTATGTATACATAAACTAGATATATATGCACACACATACATAAGTATATACATATATAGGCACAGAATGCACATGAGCACAACCATGAAAGTACAAGTCATCTTCAATAGAACTGATAGAGGTTGCTGAGAGGTTCTGGGTACTGAGAAATCAGGGCATTTAATGGCTAACCAGTGAACCAGAAGAATTAGTAACCTGGGAGAAATGTATAGCCATTTAGAGTAGTTAAGGCCAAAGAAAACAAAGCCTCTTCAAAATAATCCAATACATTTAAGGAAACAGAAAGCAAGTGAGAAAACAACACATTTTAGTCTAAAAAAGTCAAGTGGGTCACAAAAGCAGCCTGAGAGTTATAAATGTTATGGTTCTAAATTAAGTACAATCCTCCACAAGGAAGAACTAGTATGGCAATGGATAGAGCTAAAATAACACGATTTTAAAATAAAACTGTCATTTGATCAGCAACAAGACAAATAAAACATTACTGGCATATCTTACCATAATGGCTGTTACACCCTTGCTTATTTGAAGAAGTGTGTGTAGTTCTGGCTATCTCACCACAACCACCTGGTTTACAAGCAGGTAAAGAAGTAAAGCCTAGTTGATGGGTTTCTGTCTGTTACCTCCATTCTTCCTCTCCTTTCACCTCCCACTTCAATCACTGCAACCTTTGTTCCCTACAGAGCCATAGCAGGTGCTGTCACTGCCCTGAAGACACATACACGTCCACAGCAGCTCATTGGTCAAAATCATTTTCCTACTCAAAACCCACAGTGCCATTACTGTGGAAATTATTTTGTGTCTTCTACATGCTTTCTTGAAAGTTACCTTAAAGACTGCTTATCAGGCAACTCCACTGGGGTAAAAATCAAAACAATTCAAAGAAAACCCACACATGCAGCTTGACTTGCCCCAGCAAGCTAGAAATTACATCTGTGCCAGCAGGGTAGATAGTGGTGGTTATATAATTTTGTTTTGTAGGACCTCTGCCCTGTGTTCACACGGCACTGGTTTTTGCCTGTGAAGTCAACAGTTTGCTTGAAACCAGTAGGAATCTGACTATCTTTGAGCCTCCTCTTTCACATTTAATTTTGGCATATACTGCCTGGTAAATTTAGAAGTTATTTTTGGAGACTAGGGAAGAAGAGGCCTGACACTCTGCATAGGTTTCATTGCCATAGAAACCAAGCAGAAAACACTCAGAAGGGAACAGGAAACGTCTATATCAAAGCATCACTTACGGCATATACTTAAATGTTACCTACAACAGCATTTAAAATTCAAAATACAGAAAACTTATATTTTTCTTTCCCAATAGTAAGATAACTTTGCTGACTTTTTGAATTAGAGGACTAGGAAGAACTCACAGCTCATCATCCCAGCCCCCTCCCAAACCTTATTATACAGCAGTAAGCAATAGAGCTGCTTTTACCAGGATTATGGTCAGAACAATCACCAGGACCTATTAAACTACAGACAAATGTAAGCTAGTACCTTGCCCTGCCCCCTATCCTCTCATTTTAAGAGCAGGACACATAACCACTTTTTAATTCACAACTTGGGCTGTAAGCAGGGTATCTAGATCACAGAGCTTTACAATTAAAGAAAACCAATAGTATGTTGTTATTAGACATATTACTCTTAAAACTGTTCACAGAAGTATTTCAATCCCTTGAACTACAGTACATTAGAGGCTCAAAAGTCATGTTGCTCATATACTCAAGATATATCTATGTCAGGACACTTCAAAGTTTAATCAAGAAACGATGGCTCTTCCACCACCAATGACTCAATCTCATGGGCTAGTACTAGGAAGTATTGTGGAAAACACAGCTACCTTTAGAATTTTTAATGGATGTACTGAATCTCCTCCTACAATTTATTTCCTTAAGTCTGTTATTTTGTTCAATTATTTCCAAAGTAATCAGCTGACACCTTACAAAGAACATGACTCACAAGCACTTAGTACAGAAGGCTCTGCTGAGGGGACTGATGCATATGCTTTTACTCTTTAGGCTGTTTTTTTTTTAATAAAAAGATAAACTGGAAGGAAAATCTTATTCTCTACTTAATTCATTTACCTTCAGATAGTAAATCTGTCTGGCCTACAAGACTTTGCTTGCCTGGATAAACAGTTTGTTTTATTTCGCAGAATCACAGAATCACCAAGGTTGGAAGAGACCTCAAAGGTCATCAAATCCAACCCGTCACCACAGACCCTCTGCCTAAACCATGGCACCAAGTGCCACATCCAATCCCCTCTTGAACACCTCCAGGGATGGTGACTCCACCACCTCCCTGGGCAGCCCATTCCAATGGCTAACCACTCTCTCAATGAAGAACTTTCTCCTCACCTTGAGCTTAAACTTCCCCTGGCACAGCCTGAGACTGTGTCCTCTTGTTCTGGTGCTGGCTGTCTGCCAGAAGAGACCAACTCCCTCCTGGCTACAAGCACCCTTCAGGTAGTTGTAGAGAGCCATAAGGTCTCCCCTGAGCCTCCTCTTCTCCAGGCTAAACAATCCCAGCTCCCTCAGCCTCTCCTCATAGGGCTTGTGCTCAAAGCCTCTCCCCAGCCTCATTGCCCTTCTCTGGACACGTTCAAGTGTATCGATGCCCTTCTTAAACTGAAGGGCCCAGAACTGGAGATGATGTTCATTTGAGATGAACTGACTGTACAAGAGAGGCAATATAGAGAAGTCATAAAAACATGGCAAACTTTTTTTTAACTAAGGGAGAAAGTTATAATAAGTTGCATGTCACTTGTACCATATACATACAAGATTAGAACAATGTTTTCTGATAAGGTGCATTGAAGTAGTATATGCTAGCTTTAGTCATACTCATAGTGTAACACACAAACAGCATTTTCTGTTACATGCACATTTCAAAAGCTGCTGTTTTCCCATTCCATAAAGTAAGATTTAACGAAATCACCACATGACAAGATTATTGCAACATAAATAGCTTGAACAGCACATTACACACATTTTAAAAGATATTCTTTATAAACATGCACCATTTTCAAGCTAATTCTATTTCTTTAGGGTAGAACAAAGAAGATACTGCCATGCAGAGAAAACAAGCAAACAAACAAACTATCCAGTGTTGTTTTCCCTTTACTTTTATTACCAGCTCATGTTGACAAAGCCTGACTTTTAGTTAAACTTTTGTGCAAGTTTTAGTAGTGATACTTCAGTCTGACGCACCACAGACCTTCACTGCATTATCACTAGCAATCACAAATTACAAGCACTTTTAACATGTCCTCCTTTCCAGCCTTTCAAATGATCTTACATCTTGGAAGAAGTTCAGTTCCTCAAGTTTTGACCTCATGCTGATCAGTTTGCAAGTTAAACAAATACAACACAGAGAAGCTCTGTAACACTGGACCTAATATTCTGCTGTAAGCAAAAGTATGGAGACAACTAAGCAGATCACCCAGATTCAACCTCTCTATGCAAAGCAGTAAATTGATACAATTCCTCCACAAAAAACACCACTCAGCAACAGAGGTTCATTATCTTCACTCAGCAGAAGTTATAGTCTTCTTTAGTCAGTTTTTCAGAATATACCAAAAAGTCAACCAAAAATATCCACTTACTGCAGCTACTAGTGCTGGAAGGAAGGGCATGAAATACTCATCCCACAACTGCCTGTGCAATGCACAGAAAGTACTCCGATATTTCTGCGTTAGATTTATGACATCTTTCATATTGCTACAAAGGTACTTAAATATTCCATGGAAGTTCTAATGTAGCAAATACGAGTGGTAGAAGCAACAGCAAGTTAAAAAGAAAGCTACCACTACCTTCATTAAGCTTTCAGGAAGCTTCTTACTAGGTGCACAAGTCTATGGGACCAGATGGCATTCAGCCAAGGGTACTTAAGGAGCCAGCAGATGTGCTCACCAAGTAGCTCACCATTATTTGTCAATAGTCTTGGCTAACCAGGGAGTTCCCTGTTGACTGGAGGTTAGCAAATGTGACATGCATCTACAAGAAAGGCCAGGATGATGATGATCCAGGAAACTACAGGCCTGTCAGTTTGACCTTGGTACCTGGAAAGGTTATGGAACAGGTCATCCTGAGTTCCATCACACAGCACTTACAAGACAAGGTGATCAGGCCCGGTCAGCATGGGTTTCTGAAATGCATGTCCTGCCTGATTAATTTGATCTCCTTCTAGAACAAGGTGACCCGCCTAGTGGGTGAGGGAAGGGCCAGGGGCATTGCCTGCCTGGACTTCAGTAAAGTCTTTGACACTGCCTCCCACAGCATTCTCCTTCAGAAACTCATGCCACAAGGGATGGTGCACTCTACATTGGATTAAAAACTAGCTGGATTGCTGGCCCTAAAGACTGGTGATGAATGGAGTTAAGTCTGGCTGGCACCCAATCACTAGTGGTGTCCCCCAGGATTCAGTAGTGAGGCCTGTCCTCTTTAATGTCTTTATCAATGATCTGGATGAGGGAATTCAGCACATCCTCAGTAAATTTGCAGATGACACCAAGATGAGTGGCTGTGTCAATCTGCTGGATGTAAGACTTAAAACAGGATCTGGAAAGATTAGATCTATGGGCAAAGGCTAATTGAATGAAGTTCAGCAAGGCCAAGTGCCAGGTCCTGCACTTTGGTCACAACAGCCCCAGGGTAAGCTGGAAACTTGGGGATGTGTAGTTGGAAAACTGCAACTTAGAGAGTGACATGGGGGAATTGGTTGCCAGTCAACTAAATGAGAGTCAGGAGTGTGGTCAGGCGGCCAAGAAAGCCAAGGACATCCTGGCTTCTATTAGAAACATTGTGGCCAGCAGGAACAGGGAGGTGATCATCTCCCTGTTCGCAGAACTGGTGAGGCCATATATCAATTACTGTGTACAGTTCTAGGTCCCCCACTACAAGAGTGACACTGAGGTGCTGGAGCACACAGCCTGTGAGGAGCATCTGAGGGAGCTGGCATTGTTCAGTCTGGAGAAGAGGAGGGTCAGAGGAGACCTCATTGCTCTCTACAACTACCTGAAGGGAGTGAGGAGGGGACAAGCGACATGACTAGAGGAAATGGTTTCTAGCAGCACCAGGGAATGTTTATGCTGAATGCTAAGAAATACTTCCTCACAGGGAGGGTTATCACACATTGGAATGGTCTGCCCAGGGCAGTGGTGGAGTCACCATCCCTGGAAGTGTTTAAGCAGTGTGTGGGCCTGGCGCTTAGGGACACAGTTTAGTGTTGACCCTTCAGTGCTGGGTGAAGGGTTGGACTGGAGGATCTTTGAGGTCTTTTGCAACCAGATGTATTCTGTGATTCTATGATCAGTGGTAGTGATTTGTAAATCTGATTTAAACTGTTTCATACAAATGAGATTGAGGCTTGAAAGCAGAATTTTCCACTTCCATTAAAAAAAAAATTCACCTGAACAAATACCAGCTGTATTTTAAATGCTTGTTTTGTAATCACATTTTGTCCTTTTATCTTTTTTTTTTTTAACTTTTAGTAGTCTAAAAATAGGTTTATTCATGTGTAAATAGCAAAATATTAATCTTAGGATTTTGAAGAGGAAAAAAGAAGAAATCTTGAAATAAAATTCATGTTGGAGACAGATTTGAATGATTTACTAGTTTTTATTGGCTTTGAATGAATAACATCTAATAGTCTAAACATCTCACTCTGTTAACTTACTGTTTAATGTTTTATAAATATCACTGAAGTGCTAAGATCAATCAACCTTGGTAGTTAACTGAACAATCAAAACTAAAACCATTAAGCTGGAATTACACTTAGATAAGATTTATAAAATCGTAAGAAATAAATCCTTCTACACAACCAATGATGCAACTTTCTCATTTTTCAGGGGAAAAAAAAAAAAAACCAACCCAAACATCTCCATAATGGCCTTTGAAAGAAATATTTCATAATTTTAGGAAATACGAGAATTCTTGGGGAGAAAAACAAAAAACAACCAAACAAACAAAAAATACCAACACAACAAAACAACCACCTCCAAAAAAAACTGTACTTTAACTTACCACATTTCCCCTCAGTATTACTTCTTATTGTTTGTCAGTAAGGTAGCTTATAAAAATGACATTACCTTTTCTTCAAATCCATAACACCATCCTTCCATGAACCCATGCATATCAGCCTGGAAGGCAGCTATCTGCAGCTCTGCACTAAACGCACTCCTGAAACAATTCTGACCACAGCCACTATACCCCAGAGAGGCATCATCTTGTAGTGACTGGAAAGCCTTGCTCTACCAAAGAACCAAGCAACTGAGCTTTCAAAGCATTTCAGTACATGCCAGTAAAACACAAAACTTGTAACTATTTGTAACTAAAACACAAAACAGCAACTTGTAACTACTTCTTGCTTTCATGTATTTAACACTAAGCCACCCAATTTGTTCAAAACACCCAACAGAACAGATTCATGTATCTTTTTTTAACCACCATTCCATTGTTTGGCAAGCATCAACTATAATATACCTAGATCTAATATATATAATAGTATACCTAGGGCTAATATATCTAATATAATAATATACCTAGGGCTAAGTAATAGCCCTTCATGACAGGTGAGTGTTGTGGGTGGGTTTTTTCCCCTTTTGGTGCATCTCTACAGAAAGTTTTCAGCAGCAGTCAATAAGTTACAAAGTCAAAGGTGTAAAATCTGCACTAGAAGGAGGAAAGCAGAAGTCCTTTGCTGCCACTCCACAGCTGTGTAGAAATACCAAGTGTGTCTGCTAAATAAGGATTAGGTACCATGGAAACCCACAACCTCTGGAGGCAAATTCTGCTGAAAGGAATCCAAGAGAATTATACTGAATATTGTTGAAAAATACGCTGCAACAGAATGCCTTTTCTGCCAAAGTGAGACTCCTCACGCAAAAATGGAGTGATCCCTATCAAGTGAAAGTCTTCCACACACTTCACTTAAGTTCTCTTCAACTAGGGATCTGTAACCCAATCAAATTCTCAAGTTTGGATGGGGTTTTCTAAAGAAGTTTAGAAGCATGTCAGGAAAACAAACAAATAAACAAAAAACCAACAAAACAAACACAACCCACCCCAACAATGCTCATCAAGACATTGTGTAGGAAAATAACAAATAAAATACACATGTGCATGTAAATAGTCATAAGGGTATCTCCCTCCATCCCAGTGGCTATTTTACATCTGTCACAGATTTGATGGGTGTGAATTTGTGCTCCTGAATCTGCTAGTACAGGGATCTTGCCTACTATCAGGCTGCATGTTTGCATCCCATTCTGCAGTTTCTTCTCCACAATTTAAAACAAACTTCAGTGAGGTCTATCCATTTTTAATATTGCACAATTTGCTAAATAACAGCATCCCAACTGTTTTAGCCTCTGCCTTGCTGACTTTGATCACTTCCAACTCCCACCATTCATTTCAGACACCACTTCAAGAAGTCTGCTTCCCTTTATCTTCTGTAGCTCCTCTAGACTCCTTTTGCGAGAAAGCAAAACTGGTTACAGTATCCAACATACAGACAGGTCTCAGCTTTCACACAATGATGCTTCCTGCTCATTCTCACTGTCTTCTCTTATGATGGGCAATGTTTCATACAGATTTCTTGGCAGCTGCGACTAACCAACAGTATCAGCAAACCATCAGTGGCAGCTCCAAGAACTGCGAGTCAAAAGGTCACATTTTCACTTGCCAGCTGCTTTACAGAATCAGCACAGAAAGCAGATCTTGCTCACTCTAAAATTACACTGAATATACAAAACATTTACAAGTGAGTGGAATAGGAAAGCCTGTAAAATCAGGAAATAGGGTTGTTACAAAGAGCAAAGTCAATATTCAACAGTTAGTTCCAGCTCCAGCTTCCATTTTAGCCCACATTCATCTACACTGAAAAACTCAACCTTGATTGAAAAAGCTTAGTATTTCTCTAAACATACTATGTTTCACTACCATGAGTGAAAAGGCCCAAGTATGGTAGAACACTCATGCACAAAGCTTTGTAATGAAGACAATGAACGAGTACACTAAAGCCAGCAAATTCAATTGTATAAAGGGAAGGTTAAAGAAAAAGAAGCCTTTCTTTCTGGAGAAGTATCATGGAAACTGAACTGCAGAAAAAGCATTTAGTTTCACCTTAAGTCCCTCATTTAGGAGAAGCAGGGAAATGATGTACGTTTGCATCTCTATATCGCAATTAAGTGTCCTTGAAAATTCTGAAGGAAATCTCCAAGAAAAGCTTCAAGTGTTTCAACTTGATTGACAACACAGACATTTTATGGCTTGTGTACTCAAATAAAGATAGTCAAGCACAACAGTTGTTCACTGAACAACACAGAGTAGTCCAAAACCGAAAATTTTAATTAAAATATAAATCAGAGGATAATTATAATCAGTAAGAGCAAACACTTTCTATTCTTATTAGCGGGTCAATCATTCTTGACTTCTTCAGCATAATTCATTTTCTCAGTAACTGGAAATGGAGTACTTAAGCTCCTCAATTTACAGAGAATATACAGACAGAAATTCCAACATCTTAAAAAAATCCCACACCTACACGACACCAACTGAACACATATTCTGTGCATAATGTGCAGAAGAACAGGCTCTACTGAGAAGATTCTCTTTTTTTTTTGTGGTCCTTCTCTTCCATCCATTACGGGACTCAAAGCTTTAACAAAGTTTAGTAGTAAAGACAAACATCTCACACAACAGCAAGGAACATAAAAGGCCCTGTCTTTAGAGAATGCATATTTGTCTCAACAGGGAGCATCAAGTTTTTTCAACCGTACTGTTATGAGTTAAAGAGTGCTAGATAAGCATTTCAAAGCTAACCTATGAACTATGTGGTCCAAAGAACAATTCTCTGGACATCTCAGCTGCTAGAAAGATGATGCATACATGTGGGAGCAGGCACTTTTCGCAGGTTAATTATAGCAGAACAACAAAAAAAGTCAGCAGTCTAGCAGTTCCATCTCTTCAGAAGACCTCAGAGGATAACCACACTAGTGCTACCTCTAAATCCCAGGGAGTTGTTTCAGGTTTTTCTTGGTTGGTTGGTTTGGCGGGGGGAAGTATCAGACATTGTGATAAGCAAAAAAGGAACACAGGTCACACAGCTCATTAGCAGGTGTGGTCCAGCATTGCAGGGCTCTAGAGGCCTGATCACATCCACATTCTAGAATTTTGAACAAGTTTTTAAGGATAAAAAGCTTGTGCAAGTCTTATTCCTAATAATTTATTCACACAGAATCACAGAATGTTAGGGGCTGGAAGGGACCTTGAGAGATCATCCAGTCCAATCCCCCTGCCAAAGCAGGATCATCTATACCAGGCTACACAGGGACTCATCCAGGCAGGTTTTGAATATCTCCAGAGAGGGAGACTCCACAACCCCCCTGGGCAGCCTGTTCCAGTGTGTGTCACCCTCACAGTGAAGTAATTCTTCCTCCTGTTTCTATGGAACTTCCCATGCCTCAACTTCCACCCGTTGCCCCTTGTCCTGTCATTGGGCACTGCTGAGAAGAGCCTGGCTCCATCCTCTTGGCACCCACCATTAACAAGTCTTAGTCTGCTCCAAGCTGGAGAGCCCCAGCTCCTTCACATACATTCCACACATTTGAACTAGTCAATTTTGTGACTTTGGAGTTTCAATTAAAGAGTCTTAATGCTTCACTGCTTTCCCTAAAAACACCTTAAATACTCTTTCCCTTAAATTCTAAAACATGGCAACTGATTCGAAGTATCATGATCAAACTGGACAACTGACCTCCGTAACACCCACACCTCTCATCCCAATTGTTTCACACTTTACTGAAGGCATCACTCGTCAAAGATGACAAATATTAACTGCACTAACCATTACCAAAGCAATGCTTAAATGTGAGCTTGTGCTACTTGCCAAAGAAAAAACAACAAACAAATGGAAAGCCCCATCACCTTATTTTCTGCAATAAGGAGATAACTCAGCAATTGATATTGTGAGCATCCTCTCATCAATAACCTTTCCTCAAGGCTGCTCTAAGTAATCTTTTCAGATTAATCACAGAAAAGCAAAAACACATTCAATAACTCAAGCTACACATGTCCTTTACTAAGGACATGATTCTGACCTCCCCTACAACAGTAATTAGCCAACATTAATCGGATTACTGTTAAAAGGTAAAATATTGTTCACAGCTAAAATGGACAAACTATGTTGGTGAATGCACAAAGTTACCACACAACAGTTTGGAGAGCAGTAAAAAAATAAAAATGAAGAAAAATTTTGGAAAGACATGCCTTTCAAGAAGGGAGTGTCAAATAATTGCCAAGCACCACAAACAACTCAATAAAAAGAAAAACACAATTCAGAATAAAGTAACATACAGGTTATTTAGATTTCATTCTGTCTACACCAGTTGGGAGGCTTGTTTTCTAAACTGTTCTGTCCTTTTCACACTGTTTTCGAGGGCTAGAGTTGAGGGGTGATTCAGTATCTAATGTTTTGGCTACAGAATGACTAAGAAGTAAGTTGGACTGTATTGGTTTTAGGCTAGTCTTAGTCTATGATAATGGAAACTATGTTCAAGTGGAATAAACAGTGAAATGTTAAAATGGAAATGGATTTTCCAGTTCTATTGTAAATCTCAAAGCTGTAAAGCATTTGCATCCTGACATGCTGTGAGCCCTGGCTGTGCAAATCTGAAATTACCTCAGCAAAGAACAGAAAAAGTTACTTGTTTTCATCAAAAACACAGCTGGTAAGGGGGGTACCCACTTTACTAAAAACAGCTAGTTGTGACAGTATTTATCCAGGAATTAGGAGACCAAAGACTGAAGCAGCTCAAAGCCACAGCCTTGATTGTGCAATATCTCAGTTTCAGTAGGAGATGGCAGTGCCTCTCCAACCTAAGTAAGTTGCCTTTTTTTTTTTTTTTTTGTTCCTTTTTTATTCATAATCTCTTAGGATTACTTTTCTTCTCCATTTGAAAATGGCTTGTCTAATGTGGATGTATGGGTACATAGCCATTTGTTTGCTCCCCCTTCCAAAGTAGTTGACATACCTGAAGTCCATATGGAAGTTTGAGGCTATGAAACTTAAGACAACTGCAACCTAAGATAGTATACTGAGGTCACAAAGTTAGGTGTGATAACATTACCCATTGCCACATCTTCCTTGTTTTGTCAGCACCTTGTCACTGGGAAGAAAGTTTCAAAATAATCCTAGAATTAGCCATTTGTCCAAAGTTCATTTTTTTCCCTCATCTAAAAGACTACTAGTAACATCATCTATTAATGTAGCACTTATCACACTTTTCAGATACAAACAAGCTGAGAGAGCTCTTACAGTTGCTCTTTTTAAAAGGACCACAAACAGAACATCTAGCTTAGCCACATTACAGCAAATTTCTGCTAAGAACCCTGAAATCTGAAAGCATTTTATTCCTGTTACAGAACTTCTGCCGTTCTTAGTAGGATTAGAAGAGTTATTAGACGTGGCATGTATGCATGCCCCAGCCTGAAGCTGTCCTTTTACACTACATGACTCAAGTGTCACTGCATAGATCAGGTACTTCTTTTTTGGCTTTGTGCATCTTTCAAGAACCTAAAAATACTGCAGTTTCACAAGACAGGCTCAACCATGCCAACAGAAAGAACAGACAGACTCTCCCCTCCCGCACTACTCTTGTGCAGAGTCAGCCTTAATTTTGGCCTACCATGACCTCCGGAGAAAAACCCAAGTCGAGCAACTCAGGTACATCTTGCTGTTTGTTTTACTTTTCAGTACAGTACAACTGGCACTCTACAGAAGTAGATTAGGGAAAAGAAACTACATGGGGGGGAGGGGGTGGGAGGAATAGACAGCTATTGCAACTGCTGTTAATTCTACTGTACCAGTGAGTCAGCGTTTCTTCCTGTGAATCAGTTGCAAGGCTGGATGGTTCATCTGCGGCCCTCCAAAAGATCCAAAACCAGAGATGGCAATACAGAAAGTTGTATCAATGCACTTTATATTTAAAAAGGGTGATAGTAACCTACTACTGTCCAGTACTACTTCACCTTGACTTAGGACAAACATATGAAGAGATTTGAGGTTTATTTTCTTAATCATATACATTTGTAAAATGTATTGCTATTTAAGCATTAACTGCACCACCACTGTATCCACAAACATATCTCAACATTTACAATTTTTTTTATTCATTTGTGGCTGAATTCTTCATAAAAAAAAATAAGGAAAGGTGTTTGCAAAAATGCTAAAACTATTATTTCCCTGTCCCTGCCCATGGCAGGGGGCTTGGAACTAGATGATCCTTGTGGTCCCTTCCAACCCTGACTGATACTATGATTTCAAGAAAAAACCCCACTATGTTCAAGAGATGAATTTGTCATGGACAAAAATGCTACATTCTAAAAACTAATGCTAAATTCTAAAAACTCATTAAGATGCTAGGACACCCAGTTGTTTGAAAGTGTCACTTACCACATTTGCCCTTCTGAACTATTAAAAATCCATGCCAGGTGTTTCACATGCAAAAAGCCAGTGTACTGAAAAAATTAATCTTTGATCATTAACAAGTTTGTATCATCAAAAACATCAGTGCAACTGTCATAACCAACACTAATGCTTATCACTTAATGCATTTTTACTCAATATTTCTTAGAATTAGAAATATAACTCCCTAGAGATGAAGTTACATCACAACCACTGGATCTGCGGAAAGCAACAGAATTTCCCTAACGTAAGTTAGCTCAATCTATTCAATGACACCAATTACATAGGAGTTCTCCAAAACCAGTAAATACTACAGTAAACATGCTAGATATAAGCTAGGGGTATTATATCAAAGGTGGAATAAACAATATTTAGGGTTTTATTTTCAAGTCACTACGATGCTTGGTACCAGGAGAAGAAAGGAAGACAGAAAAGATTTTTCTTTGCGCACATTTCCTATGTAGGTTCACTTTTACATGTTTCAGAGACACATAAACAACTTGACTTTGATTAAGGTTTTCAACCAGGTAACATTTTGAGAGTCGATGACAATGAAGTTAGGATACAGAAAATTACATGTTACCTGATCTAATTGTAAAACTATTCACAACACTTTCCATTATGCAGCCAAATGGATTGAAACAAAGTGTTTACAGTAGCAATTTTCATCCCTTAACCCTGTTTCTAAAATGCACACACAACTTACATTCATGTAAGACTCACACACCTTTTAAAAACGACAATTCTTTATTCCCTGTATAGTGTTGTACCATAGCATGCTGACATCTACAAGTCCTGCATCACACATCACTTGGAAAGCCCACCAAATCCAGGCGCTACAGTGGCATGGCAAGTTCAGTGACACCCACTGGTAACTCTTGCTTGTGGCTCCATCTGTCCTGGTTTGCTACCTATCTCTGACTATCCCAGCCAAAGACTGATGACAATCTGACCCCGGATTGATAACCCAATGCTTTAATCAAGAAAGGCTGGGGGGAGAGACAGGTTGATTTTAATTCTTAAGCAATTCAGCATGTAAGTCCTGCATGCTTTGATAGAATTTCTGTGCCTAAATCACTCATATGCACATGAAGTCTTCCTTCATGACTCAGTTATCTGGAAAATTACATTTCACAGGGAAAAAAGAAAAAAAGTGTAATCCCAAGCATTACTGCTTAGCCGCTCAGCCAGTTTTATGCACCACAGAAAACAGCTGCATTTCTTTTTCACTGTTTCAGTATAGAGTCACAAAACAAGCTTGACTAGGAGCAGACATTTCAGACAAGATGACAATGCACAAATTAAGGTCAGACAATAAAGAGCTAAAAGGTAAAAAGAATCAGAAGAACACTGACTGAAGAATTTTTAATATAATTTTCCTGAACTTGATGCTTCAGTCCCCTTATACAATAAGAAGCTGAACAGAGGAAGAAAAAAGTACAACTGGACTGACTATACCTCTAATAAATCCAAAATTTAAGACACATTTACTGACAGGACTGCAGCATGCAAAATGACTAAGGAAGAAAAAAGGAAGTAAAGCAATAAAACAAAGGTTGGGTAATTTATTTCTGATGTCACATTCCTGCAGGGAAGCATGACAAATTCTTACCCATCAATTAGTCGTCTTTTTGCCCTATAAAGAGAGGACAAAAAAGGAGGAGCAGAAAGCAATACGAATCACACATGCCCAGGGCAGACAATTACATAATGCTGATGTACTGCCTGCTCTGCTCAGAACACTTACTTTGCTGCAGTTCCAAGTACCGGCTTTTTTATAGTTGCCTGGTTTAAACATTTTTAATGGCTTTATAATTAAACACAGATGCACAAGGAAGAATAAGATGCAGCTTTAGTGCTATTTCAGAGAGAGATTTGAAAAGAAAGAGGAGATGAAAGTTAGCTCTATGATTACACATTTTCTGTTTCATCAGAAGTCATACAACTGGCTTGTTGGGCCAAAGCTCAAAACAAAATTGCCTCCTATTCTTAAAGTCTTTAACTCACTCAAAGAAACCACAAATAATAAGAGCAGTGAGATAGCTCCTTCAGCTTCACAAGTGCTACTGTTACTGCCAGCCACAGAAATGCAAGTCAGTAATTCTTTTGATAATATTGTATGCCTTTAACTCTTAACATTTAGAAAAGAATTTGCCTTGAGTAGAGAAAAACAGATCAGTTAGAAGTAAAAGCAGAATGGGAACAATTGGAGGGGGGAAGACAGTGAGCACAGCAGAACTGATCAGATTTCATAAGCTTAGCACTACAGAGAGTCATTCACCGAACTAATGCAGTATTAGCCAGGTTAAGTCATATTTTCCTTCTTTATTTTGTCCTTAAAAATCAGGACACAACTATAAAATAATCTATTGCTTACTACTTCTTACAGCCATTATGCAAGCAAATGCCTCACAACACTTAAGATCACATGCTTGAATAACCAGGTGCTAATTAAGTGTACATGCAATTGCCTTGTTCCTTCAATTTTCCGACCCAACACAGTAAGAAAATAACATTACAAAGACTTCAATGTCTAGCAGGCAAATATAACACTGAGAAAATAAAACAACAGACGCTTTCCCACAGGACAGTAATCAGTAAGGTTGTATTTTAATCTCTGGAGTACATTAAGATGTACTTTCACTGTGATTTACCACAAATTCAATGGAACTTAATGTGCTGTAACAGCTGAGGCTTCAGAGAACGCTTCTGTAACAAAATTCAGTTATATGAATTGACCACAAAGTTTAATGTAGACAGAGAATTGAACAGGCCAACTCCTACTGTCAAATATTAGGACTAGCCCTTTTGGAAGGTTGCCTTTAGCCAAAACTGGGCACCAGCACCATTACTGGAAGTTCCTAATCAAGCATAACATAAAAATATTACAGTCGTAATTTATTTCATTGTTCCATCTTACCATTTTTTTCCTAGTCCTTTTAATAACAGAATTAAAATTTCCCTTACATTTGCCTGAAGTTTAATAGCATATACTTTCATGCCTTTTAAAACATACCCAGGTTACTTCAGGCCTCAAGGAAGAGAGTGTTTGCAGGCTCTTAAGAAAATGTTCTGCCAGCATTTTTGTTCTCCGTTGCAAAGAAGGAATGACTTCAGAACTTCTGCTGATTCCAAGTTATGGTAGCATGGTGCAGGAAAAGGAGTGTGCTGGAAAGCACTGACCCATAAAGCACTGGGCAACTGACTAGCATCCTAAAGGCATACGTCACTCCTGAGAAGTTTCAGGGCACTGAGTGCGTTCAACAGCTGTATGACAATCTCAGTATGCAATTGTCCAAGAACATGCAGAAATTTCCCACACTGGAAGATTTCCAAACCAAATAGTTCAAACCTATTACTTTTAGGCCATAACCTAAGAACAATCTGAATATCAGTATTTAGTCCTACATACATACAGAAGTAAATGTGATGACTTCTGTGGACATTGTTCTCACTGCTAAAGCTATAACACACAAACGCTAAGTAATTTCAGATTTAGCTAGAAGATTGCAGGAGAAATTTAAATTACAGACAGCAGCAAAAGTTTCAGACCTCTTTACTATAGCCTTACTTACCTAGCAAAGCCATTAAGTATAAAGAACCGATGGATAAAATAGAAACTTCTGAGACTGACTGCACCAAAGTAATTTTTTTTTTTTGCAAGCAATAATCAGAAAAAGCTACAAAATATTTTTATTATGATTGACATTAAGCTAATGATTGCAAGCTTAGTATAACTGAAATTAAACCAGTAACTGCCAAGATATAAATTGTACGACCGATTTGGGCATAAAGATCATTGCATCCCTACAAGATTGTTTCTGTAGTGAAGTTCAGGAAAGAAAGAATGAATATTTAAACTGGACTCAACGAACTGCAAAGCACTGAAGACTGTTCTTTAGCAAGACAGTGTGCTTGTAAGCATCTGTGCCTGTGCATATGAACACATGTAAACAGAGACTTGCTGAAGGTCAGTCTTCTGCGTTTTACAGATCCCTGCATCTAATCTTCAGTAAGCCAGGGTACACGTGTGTGCGCGCACACACATTGGCTTAAAAATGACAACACACACACACAACCATTGCACGCCATCCCTCTGCCAGATTGCTACAAGCTATTAAACACAAAAAGGCTCGGGAGGAGATGCGCAGCTTCACCCTCAGGCTCGCGTTAACCAGATAACTAATCCTAGCCCTTCTCTTAACTCCACAGCGAGGCAGGCGTTAACCGCTGTCCTGCTTCAGCTGTGCTCTCCGGAGGGGCCCGCCGCCTCCTCACCGGCGGGGGCCGAACTCGGGAAAATCCGCCGCCCCCAGACCGGGTCCAACCGCTGAAGGGAAGCCTGAGGGAGGAGAATGGGGCCGGGCAAAGACGGTTTGTCGAGCAGGCCAGCATCGCGGCTGAGGTCGGCCAGCTGCCCCCTCAAAGGCCGAGTGCCAGGGCTGCAGTAGAGGCGAGGTGAGAGGAAGCAACTCCCCCCGGGGCCGCGTAGCCAGGGCAAGGCCCGGCTGTCAGAGCCCCGCCGCCTTCAGAGAAAAGGATGGCACAGAGCCGCGCTCGGGCCCGTACCGGCGCTGGAGGAACGCCAGGACGTCCCTGCCAGGCCCCCGCGCGTCGGAGCCCAGAACCAAGGGGTGAAGTGGAAGGGCGCCCTGGGCGCCCCCTCCCCCGCCGCGCCTCCCCACCCGAGGAGGCGGGGAAAGGCGAGTGAGCCTCGCCGAGGACACCACACTCACCACTCGATAGCGGCTGGCGGGCTGGTAGTGATCCATCCTGGCCGCCCGCGGACACACACAGCCGCGGACGCAGCTCCTCGACCAACCCCGTGTCCCTCGGCCCAGCCGCCGCCGCCCTGGCACGGCCCTCCCCCGCTACGGCCGCCCCCAGCCCAGCCCGGCGGCTGAGCCGGCCCCGCCCACCCCGTGCAGCGCCCCCGTCAGGGGCGGTGCCGGCAAAGGCGCACCGCACGTACCACCTCCTGCCTGTGACGCATCGTCTCCTCCCTGTGACGCACCGTCATGCGCGCTTGCAGCTCGGGACCTGGCGGCCGCCGGGGGTGGGAGCGGCTGCGGGACTGAAGGCCGTCCTGAGCCTGCGGCGACGGTGGTGGCTGCGCGGGGTTGGCCGCGCCTCCTTCCTCTTCTGCCTCTCTTCTCCACTGCCTTCCGCCCTAGTGTCGCTTCTCTCCCCTTTTTTTTCCTTTTGGGCAGCTGAGTCTGCAGTTTCCCGCCTGTGCTCATCGCTATCTCTTTGCTCTACTGCCGAAGGCACTGAGGGTTACTGCCGAGGACTGTTAGAAGTCTTGCTGCAGACCCGCGCCTTAAGCCGTGCCGGCAGCTGACCTCGGGCGCTTCCCGGGTGTCTACACCTCAGCCGTGTTCCTACTCCGGTTTTTTGCAGTACTATTCTATGAGGCTCTTCTGTCCCAAACCCATGCCTTGTTTAGATACTGGTCTCCATGGGGCAAGAATAAGCTGGATATGGCACAAGACATCTTGAGTACCTGGAGAGTGATTTTGAATAAACATTTGCTTAACTATGAGTCACAAGTCCATTTGCCCTCTGTTCCTCTGAAGGCAGTGCACCTTTCTATAACAAAATTGTGACTTCTCTCTTAACTCCCAAAAATGTAAATGCTTACGTCTTTCTATGTTTTCGTCCTCCTGGGCTAAAATGGGTGAAAAACAACTTCATGCATAGGTTGACTCATTCCTGACTTCTCAAACTGTCAGAGATGTAGCTGTGGTATGAAATCATTCTGAAATAACTGTACATACAGCTCCCAGCAGCAGAGAGGAATGTCTGTGCATGTAGCGGATATGTAAGGTATATACTGTCAGGAAAGCAGCTTCTTGCTATCATAAATGGTTTGCACACAGAACTTTATCCTGTATTCACACACAGAATCACAGAATGTTAGCCCAGAGCCTTGCCTTTATCCAGGCTTCATGCTAGTGTGGAGGCTGACCTGCAGGGCAGGGTAAGCGTTTTTGTGCAGGCAGTCATTACTGATAAGCTGGGTGATGACTGAGGGAGTGAAGTCCCAATATGTGTGTGTAGGAGGACAGAGAAGTGGAGAGTGAGCTCAGAGTTTTGTTTCTAGATGGGAGTGGGAGTGAAGACATACAAGATTATGAGGGAGGAGGAGGTGGAAGCTTGAGGCTTTCTGCATGCACTCAGGACCTAACTTGCAGCCTGTATCTGTCTAATGCAGAAGTTTCTAAAGCTACCCAAACAAAACAAGTTTGGAAAGTGTAGGCCTATTCCATTATTTGTTACATTTGTTACATTGCTAAGAACTCTGTTGTCCATCAAAAGCCCAAATCGTTTGGAAACAAAGTTGGCAGAGAAATATAGATTAGAAATGGATTAATATTATTATTTTCCTAACAGGATTTCCTCCTTTTCCCTCTTTACCGCTATACATAATGGAAGTTTCTATGTTTAATTGTTCAGTCTTAAAACTAACAGTTGTTGGTAAAGGTCACATCAAGTTTAAGAATAGTACTGCACTGTGCTTCTGTTACCAAATAGAAGAAAAGTCTCCTAATTATACTACTAGATTTCATGAGAAATAGAATTTGGACCATTCACATAATAGGTTTAATCTACAGTGTTTTGTATACAGCTAGAAACAAATTTCCCCAAAGTAAACTGTTTCTGACGTGTTGCATGTGACATCATCGAGGCCAGGCTGGATGGGGCTTTGAGCAATCTGATCCATTGGAAGGTTGTCATTGTACTGGTAGAGGGCTGAAAAAGGAAGATCATGCATTTCTGTCAGATCATTGTCTTTTCAAAATAGTGCTATCTGAATACTTTATCTCATTCCAGAGGGTTTGGATATGGCGTAATACTAATCCATAATGCAAAGTAATCACAAAGCACTACGGAACCTTTAATCACAGAATAGCTGAGATTGGAAATGACCTCAGGAAGTCATCTGTTCCAGCCACCTCTGCTTGAGTGGGGCCACATAGAGCTGATTGCCCAGGACCATGTCAGGATAGCTTCTGGATATCTCTAAGGATGAAGACTCTACAAGCCAGCTGGGCAATCTGTGCCACTACTCAGTCATTCTCACAGTATTTCCTGATGTTCAGAGGGAAAATCCCATGTTTCAGTTTGTACTGTCACTTCTGGTTCTGTCAGTGGTCACCACCAAAAGGGAGCTTGGCCTTGTCCTCTTTGCCACACCCCTCAGGTGCTTATACATGAGAAATGTGTTTTTCAGAATTCTTAGAACTTAGACGAGCAAGTCATGTGGACTAAACTACTTTAATACTAGTTTTAGAATTACTTTTTCAGTTTGACATTCTTAAACCTTAAGGGCTTATAGTGACAATTACAACCTTGTTATCTAGATACTACCATAAATTGTTTATCATAAAAGATCTGTATTTAGAATAGACTGGAATAAACCAGGTTGGAAGAGACCTTCGTCCAACCCGTCATGCAACACTATCTAATCAACCAAACCATGGCACCAAGCACCCCATCAAGTCTCCTCCTAAACACCTCCAGTAATGGCAACTCCACCACTTCCCCGGGCAGTCCATTCCAATGGGCAATCACTCTTTCTATGCACAATTTCTTCCTAACCTCCAGCCTAAACCTCCCCTGGTGCAGCTTGAGACTGTGTCCTCTTGTTCTGGTGCTGGTTGCCTGGGAGAAGAGACCAGCACCCGCCTGTCTGCAACCTCCCCTCAGGTAATTGTGGAGAGCCTCCTCTTCTCCAGGCTAAGCAACCCAAGCTCCCTCAGCCTCTCTTCATAGGGCTTGTGCTCCAAACCCCTCACAAGCTTTGTTGCCCTTCTCTGGACTCGTTCCAGCAAGTCAGCATCTTTCCCAAACTGTGGGGCCCAGAACTGGACACAGTCCTCAAGGTGTGGCCTAACAAGTGCAGTGTACACGGGGAGAATGACTTCCCTGCTCCTGCTGGCCACACTGTTCCTGCTACAGGCCAAGATGCCATTGGCCTTCTTGGCCACCTGGGCACACTGCTGGCTCATGTTTAGTCTACTATCTAACAGTACCCCCAGGTGCCTTTCTGCCTGGCCACTCTGCGGCCACTCTGCAGCCTCTCTGACCCCAACCTGTAGCACTGCATGGGGTTGTTGTGGCCAATGTGCAGTAGCACATAAACAAAATAGTGTCAAAATTACACTTAAAATAAAGTAGTGCTTAAGATTTGTTTTAGAAAAGAAGAAACACAATTACTGTTACTCAGCAAGTTTACAACAATTTAAACTTTGCTCCACCATGGAAACAAGCCAAGAAAAGAATCTTTTCTTGACAGCAATAGCTGTTACAAGCATGGGTCTGTGAAAAATTGACTTGAAGGAAGTGATCTGAATTCAAACAAGTATGAATGTCATTGCACAAATTAAAAGAGCACAAGAATGTTAGCGATTTTAAACTTGTTTTTCGTTCATTATTCAATCGATAGGCAGCAAATAAGAGAGCCTTTTATTTTTCACTTCTTCACCTATGTAAGCCTACTCAAATTTGTTAAGTTTTCTGATGGAAGTACATATTAGGTTGAGTTCAGTACTAGGCTAATTTCATCTTACAAAACATACATAAACTCAACTTGTGTTAGTCTGCAATTTTGTACTGTTTTAAGTAAATATTGTGCTATCTGTCCTACTTTGCTGTACCATATAAAGAATTCAGAATAAAAGTGGTATATTTCTGTCTGAAAACTGAACAAAAAAATTTCAGGTTTTGTAGCATCATTTTGCATTATAGATCATAGCATTGTTTTTCCAACCTCTAATATAAATAATGTCAGTGGAGACTAAATAGATTTTCTTTTTCCAAATGTAAATCTAATTGAATTAATGTACCTAATTTGCTCACAAACTGACCTGAAACCAGACTCTGAATTTACAGACTCTTTTCCTCACAGTTTTCAAATTCCATCTATAAACTATTCCGTTTAAATTCCCTGCTTTTAATTATGTAAACCGCACAAAACTTGAAATCTCTGTGTGGATTTAGATAGCTTCTTTAAGCAAGAAGTTGGCTAAAAGAAACCACTGGGGCTGAATTTCCTAGAAAGAAACAGCAGGGGGTTGGCTTGGTTTTCTCCATCTTTTCATCTCTTTTAGGCAACGTTGGCAATGCCATAGCCACCATTAACAGGAACACTGGACTACATTTGAGATTTCATAGCTGAGTACAGGTTTCCAATTATATTATCATCATCTTCATTCAGTGTGTATACATCTGTATAGTTTTGAATGTCCAGATACTATCTGTGGATACAGCTTTAAATGTCATTACCCTAACACAGGGGTCAGAATGGGAAACATCTCAAATATTTGCTTTGGTCTAGGATGGATTTTGCAGTCTACATGGATCTCAGTGCTGCTACAGCTATTTCCTGTTGATCATAGAGACAGTTTTAAACTAGTTCAAGTATATTCTGGCAAGCTCTTCATAGCTGTGCATAGCTGTAGTTTCTCTAAATTGGTGATTTGGTCAGATCCCCATGTCTCTGTTTTCTGCCTTTAAACTTTCATTAATTACCTTTGCTGGCCACAAGCACTGTTAAAGCAGGAGACCAGAGAAGGGAAGAAACATTATCTGCCAAAGATACATAGCTACACTTTAGACCAATTCAGGGAGCCAATGCCCATGGTAATGGCAGTACAGCTTCTTCAGTATAGCTTGGTGCTTTTTCAGGGAGGAAAAAAAAAAAGGTGTAGTGAGCTGCCACTGTGAGATCATCACTTGCATCACTTAGCTGGTTTTGTGGAGTAAGCTATAAATCTAGAGGAAGTGAAAGGTACAGAGTCTGCAAATAATGGCTGAGGTAGTATGCGCTTATCTCTCAGACTGGATTCTTCTTAAAAAGTTGTATTTACTCATAACATGACACAAACTAAGATGCTGTGAAAGAAAGACTGCAAAGGCTGACATTTCACACAGGTGACAGAGGATGGTCTAAAAGTGAGTAAGAAGGATCTAAATCTCGCATCTTTAGAGAGATGTCAGTAGCAGAATAATCTTAGCAATACACGTGTGAGTGTGTGCCAGTTTGAAGTTATTCTCTTCTTTATTCTATTTCTTTAAAATCTAGGAGTTTATAACTTTTTTTCAACATGCCTTGTAATAAAATATAATAATTTCAATATTTGTGGGTAACACACACCAATGGTCATCAGTGCCTAAAAATAAAACCCAAACAACACAACTGAGAAGCTGTATCAAAAGTGGTATCATTTTTCATTGCTTTTACAAATACAGATCTGGTGTTAATAACTTAGTCTTGACAGTAGCCAGCATGTCCTGTTATGGAAATAAACAATGTTTAACAAACAAAACAATCCCCATATGGTTTTGAAGTTTCCATTTAACAGATGGGGTTAGATGGGTCATGCAGAAGACAGGCAGAGTCAGTAAAACTGATGACAGTATGGTAGAAATACAGAGTAAAGAATGTAAACATATGCCAAACTGTGAAGGACTCTGAGAAATATGTGAGAAAATACCTCCAGCTAGAAAATAAAGAACAAAACCAAAAGCTCCAAACCCTTGAGATCTGTTGGGGAAAAAAAACAGATAAAATGGTAGAAAATAGAGGTGGCAATATAATTTGTTCATTGAATGTCAATGCAGATGGATGCTGCAAGAAGAAATCCATTGCTGCTATGAAAGTCCTAGTGGTGTAAGACATTTCCACTCTGATCTTCACAATACTTATCTTTTTTTTGGTACTAGCGATAAGGGACAATGAATTAGAAAACAGTTTTTGTGTGTATTCCTTAGGGAAAGGATTATTCAAACATTTACTCATCAATCTGTAAGCTGTTTTAAAATTAGTTGTACAGTAAAAATCTAAACTGTTAAGGTCTGGATATTATCTGAAAATAATTTTGTTATGCAACCATAAAATGAAAGACCGATGAATAGATGCATAAAGAACTCCATGCTCTTGTAGTGCCAATATTGCTTTAAAAGATTAACGGTAGTATTCGGTCTCTGTGCTGCAGGAACATGAGGAAACTGAATATATATTCACTGTAAGTTACTGCTAGATCAGTAAGTCTAATGTATTGGCATTTTCCCTAACAATTATACCATAATATAAAAATCTATTTTAAAAGGCTATAAAATGAAAATTATCTATTTAGGATCAAAGTTATGCTGATCGTTCAAATTAGATGTCCTGTGGCACACTGTCCTGCACAGTACAGATAATGGTTTTGTTCTAAATGGTTTTGCTCTAAATAACTTTCAGTCTGTGCTTTATTATATGTGTTTCCTGTATATACAGCTCTTGAGCAGGCTTTATGCCTAAATTGATTTTCTTCTATATAAAAGAAAACTGCATAAATTATAAACCTCTTGGATTTGCAACCACCATCCTTTTATTCTGTGTTGGTAGTGCAACTGCATTAAAAACCACACAGTGCTGCAGTTACAGTGTCTCAATGCTGGCTTACTCTCCTTTGATCTTAACTAAGAAAATAAACAAAAATAGAGCATTACCATTCCATTAACCACCACGTCATCAACCCAACCTAGCCAGCTGCAATGCTAACTCACCCTAAATTCTGTGTAAGGCCCCATGCCTTGAGCTTCCTGTTGAGTAAGCATTTTGTATCTCACAAGCCCTCCAAAAGCCTTGTAGAGGATTTCTGACATACGTTGTTTTTACCTATTGAGCTTCAGTGACAGTTAAAACTGTCTGAATATAACTGCTTACCTCAATAGGTCGCTTGTGGAGAAAAATGTTCTTTTTCATTGGCCTAGCATGCTAACATTCAAACAACATGTGCCCTACTGTCAGAATACAGAGTACTACTTCAGCTTGAGGAATTGTCCAGTTTGGGGCTCCCCAGTTCAAGAGAGACAGGGATTTGCTGGAGATAGTCCAATGGAGAGCTACAAGGATGATTGCAGGACTTGAACATCTCTCCTGTGAAGAAAGACTGAGAGACCTGGGGCTGTTTAGGTTTGATAAGAGAAAGCTGAGAGGGGATCTTATCAACATCTATAAATATTTGAATGGTGGGTGTCAAGATGAAGGTGCCCAGTGACAGGAGAAGGAAAAATGGGTACAAAAGGTTCCACCTCAACACCAGGAGACACTTCTTTACAGCGAGGGTGACAGAGCACTGGAACAGGCTGCCCAGAGTGGTTGTGGAGACTCCTTTTCTGGAGTCTTTCAAAAACCTGAATGGATACATTCCTCTGTGACCTGCCCTAGCTGTTCCTCCTTTGGTAAAGGGTTGGACTTGTTGATCTCTGGGAGGTCCCTTCCAACCCCTAACATTCTGTGATTCTGTAATTGCCTAAATTTTGTCCAGACACACCTCAGGCACTAGTAATATGCAAACATATATTCACAAATGTTATTAAAATATCTCAAATCTTTTCCATACTCTTGAGTTAAAAATGTCACTTTATGTCTAGTTCACTGAATCTGAGTGGAAGTGTCCATCAACATCTGAACTGACCTAGGACTGCAGCAGCAGGAAGTGAAAATAAATTTTGAGAAATAAACTTCAATGGCAGATTTCACTGAAGCTAGCTTTTGTTCAGTTGTGTGAGGCCTGTATGTAGCTTCAGGCATGACATTTCATTGTTCTTGTCAGTTTTAAGGTAAAAAAAGACAGTGCACTGCTGGAGTATGTTAAATGCTGCCAGAAATGTACAGAAGTGCTCTAAACTAAGCAGTTCTGTAAGAGTTTGATCCTGAAGATGGTCATGTGAGTTCAGCTGAACAAAAGGAGGGACGTATCTTGAAATACTTGTCAGCTGTTGCCCAGATTTATTCCACTACAGAGTAGTTAGCTCATCTAATTTTAGATGTTGCTGTTACTGACATCTAGCTCAGATCTAGATATCTGGATGTTTTTTATAGTGAGTGAAGAAAAATAGTCACTTTCATGATGCAGTTCATCTCATTCTAACATAAATTACTCTGTCCCTGTCACTGGGCACAGCTGAGAAGCATCTGGCCATGTTTTCTTCCCTCCTTTCAAGTATTTATACACATAGATGGAACCCTCCTGAGCCTTCTTTCTCCATGCTGAACAATCCCAAGTCTCTCAGTCTCAAGGAGCCAACAAGCAAATGTGCTCTCCTGGTCTTGGCATATACAACAAGGAAGAGCTGGTCAGGAATATGAAAGTTGGAGACAGTCTCAGCTGCAGCAGCCATGTAATCTCTAGAGACACAGGATCCAGGGAGATCCAGGAGGAGGGTCCTAAGAAGAGGAAGTGGGGGGGGAGGGGGAACAAAACAAAACAAAAAAACCACCAAAAACAAGGAACACAAACCTGCATTTCAGGAGATTAGACTCCAACCTTGTCAGAGATCCTCTTGGTAGAATTGCATGGTATATGACCCTGGAAAGATGGGTCCAGGGGAGCTGGTTGATATTCAGAGATCAACTCCACCAAATTCAAGAAAGATCCATTCCAACAAGTAAGAGATCAAACAAAGGGAACAAAGGCAGCAAGAGTAATGTGTGAATGAGTAAGGAGTTCCTAAATTAAGTGATACATGGATACAAGATGAGGAAGCTGGCAGGTGACCCTTAAGGTGTGCAGAATGTATCTCTAATAAGGATTTCTCAGAAAAATAGCAAAAGGAACTTCATCTTAGTGTTCAACCTCTTTTCTTTTTTTATTTTTAGGATGTCTCACTTGATTGGCCTTTTCTGTCTAGGAAGTTGAGAAAAAGGCCAATTTTAGAGAAAAAGGGCTAATTTTACTCATTACATAATAAGGAAAAGATGAAAGAGGGAAAGGATGTTCAAGAGTTTAATTCTAGGCATAGGAGACCAATTTCCAGTACTTTTGGAACTATACTCACATGCCAGCCATATTCATATGGAAGTGAAAACCTTGTGGAAATCAACCACCATGCTAGTTTTGCAGTGTGCCCATCTCAGGGAGCAAAGCGAGTGACTGAGGATTAGAACTACAGTATGCTCCAGCCATAACATTGAGTGAGACTTAAATGGAGTTATTTCCATGTCATTTGGAATGCTCTGCAGTGAGATCTTCCAGAAGTGCTGAATCATGTGTTGACATACTGCTATTAAGCTCTTTGCACTGAGAAATATAGTAAAAAGCAAGATAATGGGAATTGACAATGAGAGCCTCTCTAAAATCTGCAGGCAATGTTAAGTCTCAGAAAGAAGAGAAGGCACCAGACAAGAAGCAGCAGATGAAAAATCACTTGCAAGATCCTTTGGAAACTACACATTGGCCACAACAACCCCATGCAGTGCTACAGGCTGGGGTCAGAGTAGCTGGACGGTGGCCAGGCAGAAAGGGACCTGGGAGTACTGGTTGATAGTAGGCTAAACATGGGCCAGCAATGTGCCCAGGTGGCCAAGAAGGCCAATGGCATCCTGGCCTGCATTAGGAATAGTGTGGCCATCAGGAGCAGGGAGGTCATTCTGCCCCTGGACTCAGCACTGGTTAGGCCACACCTTTCCCTCAGTTTAGGAAAGATGTTGAGTTGCTGGAATGTGTCCAGAGAAGGGCAACAAAGCTGGTGAGGGATTTGGAACACAAGCCCTATGAGGAGAGGCTGAGGGAGCTGGGGTTGCTTAGCCTGGAGAAGAGGAGGCTCAGAGGATACATTATTGCTCTCTACAACTAGCTGAAGGGAGGTTGTAGCCAGGTGGGGGTTGGTCTCTTCTCCCAGGCAACCATCACCAGAACAAGAGGACACAGTCTCAAGCTGTGCCAGGGGAGGTTTAGGCTGGATGTTAGGAAGAAGTTCTTCACAGAAAGAGTGATTGGCCATTGGAATGTGCTGCCTGGGGAGGTGGCAGAGTCACCATCACTGGAGGTGTTTAGGAAGAGACTGGATCAGGCGCTTGGTGCCATAGTTTAGTTGATAAGATTGTGTTGGGTGACAGGTTGTACTTGATGATCTCAGAGGTCTTTTCTATTCTAAGCCAATGGATGTGAGAAACCATATTGCCTGAGGTGCTGGCTGATACTTTGAGAGAATTTGACTGAAACTAAGAAATAGGCCTTTTCTGCTTATATTTGCACATATATATGATTACTTTCCTAGGTCATGTTTCTTTTGACCTCATCCCAACTTCACTTGAAGGACTGACTCAGGCATGCATTATACCCAATTGCCTAGCCTTTAATGTATGTCATGCTTAGTTTCAACACAAACAAAGCCCACAATTGCAAGTTGAATGGGATGCATAGTGTTTTCTAGCATTTTTTTTCTCTTACTAGAGACAAAGATTTGGGCTTTGTACAAGAATCCCAGCAAAAGTGAATCTACATATAGCAGGTATAGTAACAAGTCAGCGAATGCTACAGGAATATGACTGCAACTCATATGTCATCAAACAACACAGAGTGTTGTTCAACTCAGCACACAAATGCCCACTTGGAAGGATTTGCTGCTCTCAGCTATTTCTACTCTGAGGCAAATGTCCCAGTCATGAAGGAAGCATGTTTGTTGAGCTCGTTTGGACAACAGAGTTATGAGTGATAGAAAAACTAATTCCAAATGTGTAATGTACCAGTTGTTCTGATCGCTGAGCTGCCACAGAGGTGAAGCATATGTAGATAAGACCATGGTATTTGCGTTTCAAAACAGTTTTGCCAAGCATGTGCTCTTCAGGATGACTTTGAGAAACGTTATTTGATCTTAGTACTATCAGAACTAGGTAAAGAGAACGTTAATAATTCACTCCCCTTGAAGAGGAAGAAATGGGTTGTCAGGATTCAAAACACATTCCAGATACTATAGGACTGGACTCTTCAAATAGAGGCATCTGTTGCAGGGTGATCTGAACAGCTCTCCAGACACTTCAGCCTTACAGCCAAGCACATCCAGTGTTACCAACATGAGAAGCAGGATGTAGGCTCTGTGTTAAGCTGAACACATGGGAATCAGGATGTTAGGATTCATCTGGACTTGTCTTGACCTGCCTGGAGGTTGGATTTAGTTTGTTTAGCTGCAGCAGCAGTTGTCTCATAACCAGGTTTCAGTCTTTGTACAGTTGAATGATATAATACTGTAATAGAAATTTTTGTAATATACATTTTTATAAGTAGTAGATACAACACATAGTTTTCCTTTCTGTAACAATCTATCTATGATGCTAGACTAAAAATGCAGTGTAGAGAACAGACATAAGATGATAACTGGAGCTTTGGAAGTGCAGACACGGGATGATAACAGAGGCCCCTGAGCTGTAAACAGCTCAGCAGTAGGAATGCAACCTGGGGATCTGGGTAAAACAATTTAGGGTTAAGAGAGCAAAGAATGGGTATCTGATATATGTAAAACATACCAAACATAGTAGATTTGGATATAATATGGAATTGTGAACTAATGAATAAAGAGCAAGTGAACTACATTTGCAAGTACTTAACAGTGATACTAAGCAGACCCAAGCATAAAGAGGAAGAAACCATCAACACCAACACCTTATTTCCAGAAAAGAAAAGGAAGAACTTCTTCCCCCCTCAATATTATACTTTTATTATACTATTATGACTCACCATGACATCCTCCCTCTTAGACAGAAGCCATCAACCCTAGGACATGATCAGAGTGACAGTGGAAGGGTGAGCATAATACCAGAGAAAGAGAGAATTACAGTGAAGTTTTGATATTATGGTTTTCACTGTATTATTATTGGCATAAGCTATAATGTTTGGATAATTTGAATTGTAATTTAAATTGTCATTGTGCCCAGACTAATAATAATTCTTCAATTAGATTCTCAAGACTTTAATTAGACTAACAGTAAATTCCCAGTTCTGCTTAAAATGTTTGACCCATATAAACTGCAAAAATTGCAGCACACCATATTGGCAGGGGTGATCTAACCCATAATTTATATGCAACAAATTAGTAACAAGTTTGTTGAGAATGTGGACAACTTAGATTCCTAACATTTTGTGCAAATATCAACTCTACTGATTTGATTTCAACTGACTGTAATGGGACCTTGGGCATCTAGTTCATATGTGGGCATCTAGTGGTACCCTGTGTGCTTTCCAAGAGCTAATGAATGTGTGTTTTGACATTCTCATTGCATAACTGAAAAGATCCCACAAAAGCATGAGAAGGATTTGGTTTTCATAGCAGTGGATGCATGGATGCTATATAAAATAGCATCACCAAACCATGTAGGTTGGAAGGGAAATGCAGAGGTCAGCCAGTCCAACTCTCTGCTTAGCCCAGGCCCCATTAGATCAGTTTCCTCAAGCCATGCCCAGTAAAATTTTGAATGTGTCCAAGGATGGAGAATGCATTTCTACTGGGGTCAACATTTACTCCATTCCTTCTGTTGTCTGTAAGAAGGGCATCTCTGCTAACTTCAGAAAAGGCTTACTGAAGGATTGAGGAACTGAGCATACAATCATGCTAGTGCTGTTAAATATGTTGTGTGGGTTGTCAGTATCAAGGAGAGGATGCTGGTGTAAATGTCTGTGGTTTTTTTTGTCTGACTCAGTATAGCTATAGTGCTTTTATACAACCTTGGTTTTCTTCCTCCTTCAGCAGTTTTTGGAGATACAGTCATAACTGAGCAAGCATTCAGATGGAGGAAATTTCCCCTCATACAAACTCCTCACATATTTTTTATGAAAAGAAGCCAATGAGCAAAAAAAATAATTTGAAAACCTACCAGGGCATGAATATTTATAGCTCCAGATGTTTGGATGAACTAGAAGAGCCTTAACTCCATCTGAACCAGATACCTGTAAGAATAGAGCTAAAAGGGGGAAAAGGCAGCTTCTCAGGCATTTTTCTCAGAGTAACAAAGGTACCTCTAACAGAGGAGAGAAATATTTTTGTAGTGGGAGTTGCAGAACTAGCTTCAACTAATTCTGAAAAGGCTACTTAGGGTAGAGATAACTGATGCAAAGTTCATTTTTAACAAAGGAAAAAGCAATATGGATCTTTGCTGTAACTTGTTACTTGGCTGTTTCTAAATGTTATACCTGACATTTATTACTGAAAAATGTAGCAATTCATATGTCAGAGAGAATAATAACCATAGAATCAACAAGGTTGGAAAAGACCTCAGAGATCATCGAGTCCAACCTGTCACCCAGGACCTCATGACTGCTAGACCATGCCACATCCAGTCCCTTCTTGAACACCTCCAGGGTCGGTGACTCCACCACCTTCCTGGGCAGCCCATTCCAATGGCTAACAACTCTCTCTGTGAAGAACTTTCTCCTCACCTCCAGCCTAAACTTCCCCTGGCACAGCTTGAAACTGTGTCCTCTTGTTCTGGGGCTGGTTGCTAGAGAGAAGAGACCAACTCCTCCCTGGCTACAATCACCCTTCAGGTAGTTGTAGGGAGCAATAAGGTGTCCCCTGAGCCTCCTCTTCTCCAGGCTAAACAATCCCAGCTCCCTCAGCCTCTCCTTGTAGGGAGGCCTCTCACCAGCCTTGTCACCCTTCTCTGGACACATTCAAGAGTCTCAATGTTCTTCTTAAGTTGAGGGACCCAGAACTGGACACTGTGCTCAAGGTGTGGCCTAAGCAGTGCTGAGTACAGGGGCACAATGACTTCCCTGCTCCTGCTGGCCACATTATTTCTGATGCAGGCCAGGATGCCATTGGCCTTCTTGGCCAATCAGTTGGTGCTCAGGAAATCACTGGTAATATCCTCTCTCTTTATGGATAATAGGCTGAGACCATGCACTCTTATACTACATTTGTCCAAAAGCTCGGTGATTAATATATCCAGTGTGGCAAGTTTCTAATTCTTTTCAACATTAGTACTGTTGCCACTAAAGGTGACTAATTATATTTAGTGCCTATATTTGTAAATCCTGTTATAATTGGTTTATGTGATCATCTTCCAGTCATGCTATAAGATCTCTTAAATCTGACAGACTTACATTAAATACCTGTACCAGAAAACCAAAAGCCTTGCATGCAAAAACAGCTAGGGCAAAACCGTCAATAAGTCAGAGTCTGTGTATGGCCCTAATACTAAGCAACTGGCTTACTTCCTTACAACATGAATAGGAAAAAACCCCACTAACTGGTGATTAGGATTCCTTTAATCTTCACGTCCTCAAGTACAGAAGGTGATACTCAGAATAATGTAAAATCCCAACAGACATTGCTAACTAGAATATGTCCTAAACATTTCCACTAAGTACACCACAGTTGGAATATTTGTAGGCAAGTGCTGAGCCTTCAGCACTTCAGTTCTTCAGAAAAATAAACCACTATATGTTGACTTTGTGTTGAATTTCATGCAGAGCTCAAGATCTAAAATAATTGCCTCCAAATCTGGGATAGGACAGGATAGGATAGGATAGGATAGGATAGGATAGGATAGGATAGGATAGGATAGGATAGGATAGGATAGGATAGGATAGACCAGGTTGGAAGAGACCTTGGAGGTCATCACATCCAACCTATTATTCAGCCCACCTAATCAACTAAACCATGCAACCAAGCAACTGATTGGTCTGTGTCCACAATAATCAAAACAAGTTGCAGAAGAACCACAGCTGCTCTCTGCTGTTTCCACAAAATGAAGCAAGTAAAAGTGAGTGTAACAGTTGCTTGTGATTTTTGAATAATCCCTTCATAACTCAGTGTCTCTTGTAGACTGTAAAATCTGCAATTCCATTCTTCTTTTAGCTTCAGAGTGCAAGGTGTAATATAATTTTCTCTTACAGTAACACACAGACAAGGACACAAACTGCAGTTTTCCTTTGAGAGCAAAACAGAAGAGGCCTCATACACAGCACCTCAGCACCACATATCTCACCAAGAGGGTGGCAAAGGACACAAAAAGGCATAAATTTGAAGGGGGATTTATGCTTTATGAAAGCACATAAAGTTGCTTTTCTACAGCCATAGGAGGATCTTAAATGTCTGTCTTGATTTTAAGTCAGCTAAACACATACATAGTTGAGAGTTTATGGTTATTTCTGAATTGCAGGTCAATAGAGTGGAATTGCTGCTGCTGTGAACCTTGCTATAGAAAATTTATAAAGGCACAGGAATGAACTTGTCCCAAAGGACTACTTCTTTCCCTTAAATTTCTGTGAAACCAAAGCAAATTTCCTGCAAAAGGTCTCATGAGCCTTAATGAGAGCAGGACTGAATACTTCAAAAGGAAAGAGGATAAAGACAAGATTACTTAGCTGCTAACTGTAAGTGTGTTTTCCTGGATACTACAGAAGAGCTGCTACATTATCTGGCGTTTCTCCGAAGCAGTGTCCTTGTCTGCACCAAGACTGGATAAAAGTTCTTGCATCACCTTTTGTCAGGTAGAGGCATAAATGCTAAAGACATTGTGCCAAGTTACACATCAGTATTTGATTTCTTTTTTTAAATACCATTGTGTCCAAAGCTAAAGAACGAATACAATTTTATATTTTCCTGTATCTCGGTACAATAGCATGTTGTCACTTCAGCCAAGTATGAATAATTCACTCAGTGAATCACTACCATTTCTTATTTTAAATGAGCCTAGAATAAGATAACAGTGCCTTTTGCAGCAATGGTTAGTATGACAATAGTAGAACTTCCTAAAGTTAAAATAAGCAAAGCTAAAATAAACATCTTTGAACTGTAAGTGCCAGATGCTTTGCATATCCCTAACTATTTTGTGCAAAGACATGAAGCAGCTATAAAAACAGGATTTGTAAATCCCTCTGAAATAATTCTCAGGTGTCATCAATCTGCTGTATTGTTCCTTCTTTTTTGTTTTTTTAAGAATTCATCTCTGGAACAGATTAGATATTTCATGAATCAGAACACAGACCACTGGATTTGAAAAAAATAAAACAAAACCAAAACCATAACCATAAGATGGTGTTAACTTATGGCAGTTACTAGACTTGCCCCAGATCCTGGGAAGACAAGGCTAGATTACTGCAATCATTTCATCTCAATGTCTTCCTTCACATTATGGTTGTACTATACAGCTTACCAAATCAACTGGAAAGGCTAGATTAGAAGCAAACCAAGAAATAAAAAACCCCTCACACTTCCATCACTCAAGGCTCTAGGTGAGGGCCATCTGAAATGCCCTAAAACACTCAAGACATATCCATAGGCCTGGCCAGGCCTTGGTTATACCTCAGCTTTTGAGGTGTCAGATGGCATCTATAGAGAAACCTAAGAGCTCTGAAGTGGCAACTGAAAGTTGACACAGCTGAACCTGCCTTTTGTATCTCTTCCTGTTTAATACTCTTCCTTCTCCCCGTCCAGCTCAGGAAGCCCCCACAGAAGGCTCTGAATAAATGAAGAAGGAGCACACAGTACCAATTTTTTTTTTTTTAATAATAAAAATATCTTTCTGGGGAAAGTTTGTTGGTTTTCTTTAATTCTCAAAGATTAAAAATGGACAGACTGGCTTAAATTGTCACAGAAACAAATTATTAATCAATAAAAGTGTAACAGATTAACATATTAATAACAGAAGTCCATCAGGTTAGTAAAATAATGTATAGATCCATCATTATTTCTGTTAAAAATCTGCTATTACAAAAAATGCCCAGACATATAACAGGTTGTATTAAATTATGCAACGGTTACATAAAGGAGGAAAGGTGGGTAGGCTGAGGTAATATCCTGAGCAAATACTTTTATGCTTGTGTTTTTCCCAGCTCCAGCAGTTATTTGTGAAATTAAAATCTCTCATCGGGTTTGCCTCATTTTTATTCTTGGGCTATTATGAAAATCACAACATTATACCCACACATACTTTAAAAAATAAACAAATGCTAAACTTTAGGGAAAGTAGACCAAGAAATCAATAATACTCAGAATGGCCAGAACTGGAGCTGTCAGATTCTCTTTCCTAGTCATTATCTGGATCTGTTGAAATAACACCGTGTTTTCCTGGGATTTGTTAGATAATAAAATTAGGTGCTGTAACATTAATTTCTGGAGTCTGGGTGAATTCCAATCAACTATTAGTTAAAAATGAAAACATAGGGGCAGTAATTACACTAGTATAATAGCCTCTACTCCCTGATAACTTTGTATTTTAGAATAGAATAGAATAGACCAGATGGAAAAGACCTTCGAGATCATCGCATTGAACCCATCATACAACACCACCTAATCAACTAAACCATGCAACCAAGCACCCTATCAAGGCTCCTCCTGAACACCACCAATGATGGTGACTCCACCACCTCCCTGGGCAGCCCATTCCAATGGGTAATCACTCTCTCTGTGTAGAATTTCTTCCTAACCTCCAGGCTAAACCTCCCCTGGCACAGACTGAGACTGTGTCCTATTGTTCTGGTGATGGTTGCCTGGGAGAAGAGACCGACCTCTGCCTGTCTACAGCCTCCCTTCACGTAGCTGTAGAGAGCACTAAGGTCTCCCCTGAGCCTCCTCTTCTCCAGGCTAAGCAACCCCAGCTCCCTCAGTCTCTCCTCATAGGGCTTGTGTTCCAAAACCCTCACCAACATTGCTGCCCTTCTCTGGACATGTTCCAGCAACTCAACACCTTTCCTAAACTGAGGGGCCCAGAACTGGATACAGGACTCAAGGTGTGGCCTAACACCTTGCAGTGTACAGGGGCAGAATGACCTCCCTGCTCCTGCTGGCCAGACTGATCCTGATACAGGCCAGGATGCCATTGGCCCTCTTGGCCACCTGGGCACATTGCAGGCTCATGTTTCAGAAATATCTGTAGCTTGTAGTACTTGTACTGACTTGTTTTCTCTATTAGCTATGTAGAATTTGTATAATGTGCAAAATTATAAATACAATAATTTGAAAAAATGTGATGGCAGATGATGTCCACTTTACTTTTGTCTATTAGAATACTAATAAGGAAAGTGGAATGTGAAGCTGTAAAGTATTGAAAGGCAGTAAACAAACCAGACCTTGCCTCAATAAAGAATGGAAAAAATAGCTGAGTTGCTCATAAAATACTGTGTTTTGGAAGAATCCAAATAAAGCTAGGGTGTCAGATAATATTAATTAAACAAGGTTGTGATTTTAAAACCATGTGAATGTTATGACTGATGTTGATGAAAACAAGGAGGCTAATGGATAGCATGGCAACAGGAATAATATGAACAGTGGTTTGATAAAGACTGGAACAACTGAGAGCTGCTGTGCTTCAAAGATCACATGTCTTTGGAAACAGAATCCCTCAAAAATCTGATAAGGCAGAAAACAAGACAAGGACAACCTTGGCTTCTAGCTTATATGAAATATCCCACTCCCTCATGATCTCACTCCCAAAAGCTGCCAATGGTAGATGCACAGAGAAGAGAGTAAGGACAAACGTATGGTAACATATCCCAAGAATATTTCCCAGTAACCAGCAACCTGTGACTTACAAACCATAAGTACCACTTTGGTATTGTCAATAAATGTATTAATTGTTTCTTTGAACACTTTTGCCATTTTAATATTCCAGTGCCACTAAGCCAAGACTTCTACAACGTGTCAAGAAGTATTTCCTTTCATTTTATGTTGTTTTTTTATTTGTTTGTTTTCCTTTTGTTGTTGCTTTATCTGTCACTCACTATCATTATTTGATATTGATTGTTGTGGTGGGTTGAACATTCCCCCCCAACATTAAATTTGCCAGACCAGCTCAGTTGGAAGCAAATGAAAGCTGTATTTACAAGCAAAACTGCAATCTACAATGAAATGCAATGAATATGTACAAAATATACAGTATTTACAATATTTACAGGTATTTACAATTGAACAGCACAAGGACCCCCCTTGTCAAAGACCAGAGGAAGCTAATAGCTTCTCCCTCCCTGCCACCCCCTTACACCCCTGTACATAAAGGGGACAAGAGACAGAGCAGAGAAGTTAATACCAGTCACAACAAAAGTGATGCAGCCAAGGTCAGTAAAGCCAGTTAATATCTCCCAGTTTGAGGAAGCAAGAAGAGAGATTGTTTTGGTACAATTAGTTTAAGTCCCTTATTCACTTCCAATGGGATTGTGTAGAACTATCTTTATTTTCCTTTTTACATCCAATAGCGATTTATTTACATTTTTACTACTTTCTGTTCAAGATCTGTGGGAAAAAATTTAAAAGAGACAATGAGCAGTTGATCTTTACACATAATCTCCACCCTACTTTTGTAGACTGCTGTCATCTTTCCCTTGGGTATTCTCTTTCTCAGACCTTCTAGGTCTGGTGTTGAAAGAGGCAGCAAAGAGCTGGTGGTAAAGCACTGCATATGTAATTCTCACTGAAGGAGATGGATTAGGGCAAAAGGAAAATGAGAAGATATCGTTGGATTGGAGAAAATTATCTGATGGAGAGTGAGAATTGGCACCTTTTCACTTCAGAGAATACAAGTGAGGGAAGATTTGAGTCCACATCTTAATTATTTTAAAAACAAACAAATTCTTCTGGATGGAAGCATGGGAGCCACAATTTTTTAAAACAGACTGTAGAGAAAATCAGATTTTTGGGGGGAACAGCAAGATAACACATACTGGTAAATCTCTTGGGTAATTATTAAACACATAAGATAGCAAGAACACTTAACAAGCTAAGTTTAGGTAGTCTGAAGATCTCTTACACATGCCGATTTATGAGAAATCATTATGAGATTGAGTTGAAAGATTGTCATGGCATCTCTGCCATTAATGCCGTCTTCATTATATTATCCTAAAATCAAAGGAAATGAGAAGGTTACACCAATATGAGATTTAGAATAAAGCTCCTTGGGGGATGAAATATTTTACATTTGCCAGCTCCTCAAGAAAAACGTGGAAAATACTATTAAATATATTGGTTCTACTAAATCTGAAAAACGCCCAAGCAACAAACAAAACCCACAAAAACCCCCAAACAACCCAAAGAAAAAAAATGCCCAAACAACAAAACAAAAAGTCACAAAAAAACCCAACCAAACAAAAAAAAAAAAACCACCACACATCATGACATTCTGTAAAATAGAATAAACCTTTATTAGAATAAACCAAACCAGGTTGGAAGAGACCTTCAAGATCATCGTGTTCAACCCATCAACCAATCCAACCCACCCAAACAGCTAACCCATGGCACCAAGCACCCCATCAAGTCTCCTTCTGAACACCTTCAATGACGGTGACTCCACCACCTCCCCGGGCAACCCATTCCAATGGGCAATCACTCTTTCTGTATAGAACTTCTTCCTAACATCCAACCTGAACCTCCCCTGGCGCAGCCTGAGACTGTGTCCTCTTGTTCTGGTACTGGTTGCCTGGGAGAAGAGACCATCATCCGCCTGTCTACAACCTCCCTTCAGGTAGTTGTAGAGAGTGATAAGGTCACCCCTGAGTCTCCTCTTCTCCAGGCTGAGCAACCCCAGCTCCCTCAGCCTCTCCTCATAGGGCTTGTGTTCCAAACCCCTCACCAACTTTGTTGCTCTTCTCTGGACTCGTTCCAGCAAGTCAACATCCTTCCTAAACTGAGGGGCCCAGAACTGGACACAGTACTCGAGGTGTAGCCTTTGATTTTGAGAAAAAATCAGGAATCTAAAAACATTTAACTGATAAAATTATACATTTGCAGCTGAAAAATGATCTATATAGCTAGAGAGGGAAATCTGTCTTTAATATAATGTCATCTTATGAATAATCTGGGATATATTCTATCCTCTTTTAAGTGACTGCTGAAAAAAAAAAGTTTAATAGAAGGTAACATCAGAACTGCAGAAGATTTCTGCTGTCTTTTACAAAATGCTGATAATTTGGTCATGATAGAAGATACGTAAGATGTAGAAAATAATAATTAAGAAAAAGTAATTAAAGATCAACAGTAAGATGACAAAGTGTATCAGCCAACAGCCTGTAAACATAAATAACAGCAAGTTAAATGGGTTTAAATTCCTACAAGCATTAATGGATGATCATTTGGGGACAGAGTAAATTAAGGTCTGGGTGCACAAACAGAATGCTCAGATTGTTCTTCAGATAAGTTGAGCTTCAAAAATTCATTGTGAAAGACTATGTCTTCTATAAATGATTGTTAAAAGTTTTGTTTTCTAAGGATGGAATACTTCAGTAAATGAAAATGATTATGGGAATGGAACATCTTCCTTATGATGACAGACTGAGGGAGCTGGGGCTCTTTAGCTTGAGAAGAGACTGAGGAGTTAACTCATTCATGTTTATAAATACATAAAGGGTGAATGCCAAGAGGATGGAGCCAGGCTTTTCTTGGCAATGCCCAATGACAGGACAAGGGGCAATAGGTGGAAGTTGAGGTATAGGAAGTTCTGTGGAAACAGGAGGAAGAATTATTTCACTGTGAGGGAGACACAACACTGGAATAGGCTGTGCAGGGCAGTTGTGGAGTCTCCCTCTCTGGAGATATTCAAGACCTGGTTGGATGTGTTCCTGTGTGATCTGGTATAGGTGATCCTGCTCTGGCAGGGGGGCTGAGCTAGATGATCTCTCAAGGTCCCTAACGTTCTGTGATTCTATGAAGAAAGACAATTCGATATATTGTAAAATAAAGTACCAATTCATGCTTGCATTAGTGAATTTTTTTTCACTGAATTTATAGGAACATAATTGCGCTTTGCATTTTCCATCACTTCATCAGTAACACCTTGATATAGTAAATATTTTCAAAAGGAAGGACACACTCAAGGGTCGGTTTCTTAGGAGACAGGCTGATTCTTCTACTTGTCCCTGCACATTTTTCCTCTGGGGTTTTTTCAAGGATCATTACCCCCTAATGAGTGATGAAGAATTTGTGTTCTTTCACAGAACTAAAAATTTGAGAGAGTCACATGAGCTGAAAACCTGAAGTAGAAGTATGTGATGCAATGCTGCACAATGCAAGAGTATTTCTTTCTAAAGCAATCTGAGGATTGATGAACATCAGAATATTTAGGTGCAAGTTATCCTGTTGATGTTTTCACATTTCTTTAAAGCCAAAAGAAGCTGTGCATTTCAAGGAGTGAAAGCTGAACATTGGGTTTTCTTGTTCCTCTTTGAGCATCTAGTGTGAGGATTTATTTTACATATTCACAGCCTGAAAGTTGTTAGCTCATCAACTCATTTTTAGATATAACCCTCTTGAAAATGCAGTGCTGTAATACAGGAAGTGGAGGAGTGTAAGCAAACCAAATCAAGTCATTTGTATCGCTATTTTTGTCACAACTGTTTGCTAATGATAACCTAAGTCACTCTGTGTGCATGAATTATATACAAATGGGCAATGGATGGAAAATTTCTGGGCATTAACTGGGCAGCCAGAGGAGAAGAAAGCCAATACAGTGCTTGGCGAGAGTGAGCCAGCTGTCAGCAGGCATGTCTCCTAGCCATCAAGTTTCCTGCTGCATTAAGGAAGAGCTCTTTGCCCTGCACCTACTCTGTTATTCAGGCCAACATTTTTTAAAAATAGGTCTATAATTAGGCCCTAAATCCATACATTCAACTTAAGCAATCAGACTTTCTGAGTTGTCAGGCATCTGGCAATTTCCACATCAGCTGATCTATATTAAGAAATCAAATGTACCAATGACTGTTCTTTGGCACTAAATGCGTTTGGCATGGAGCAGCCCCTATCCCCTATGACTAGACTCTCCAAAATAAGGTGGTCTAGCCTCAACTGCATGTTGGGAACAATTTCTTACCTATGATATTACCCAAATCATTCTGGGAACTGTTAGAAAGTTGGGTAAAGCCCAGGCTTTTTCAAAGGCTTGTACTTGCAGTTTAATTATATACACCATTAAATTACAGTGCTTGAGGATACTCCCCAGTCTTTTCAAACTTCTAGCACAGGCATGGCTAGTAAGCACTCCTAGGTGCTCAGGTTTTCTGAAAACTAGGCCTCTTGGGTTTTTTTTCTTACTATTTTACTGTTTCTGTTTGGAAAACATTAGCCTAAGCCACTCTGGTTCTTTACTGAAAGCAATGAGAAAAGACCTTCCATTATATCTTACCAACTAGACTAGTGTATTCCTTCCAGCTTTTCACCACCTCAGTTTCTTAGATACAGGGTTACACATTAATTAACCTGTGAAAGCGAGATGTAGACTGGTGCCGGACTTTGGACATTCAGTTCTGTTACTTGTGCTGTACTTTTCTACGCAGCCAGACTGTGATCCTCTTTCTTGTATTAAACATTATTTTGCTCTGAGTAGTCCTCTGATGTCAGTGGGATTGGTTTTGGTGGAAATAAATAACAGTGGTGAAAATAAAAAACAGTGGTGAAAATAAAACTGGTATATGTACTTCCTGGGAGTCACTCCCCACCACCTTTTGCATGGTTAGTTTGGGTTTCTGTCACACAGCAGCTGAAACTTGAAGCTTTTCACAATGTAGTAAATCAATAAAGTAAAGGAAAAATAGATCACAGTGATGGTTTAAAAGTTAAAAATTAAAGATGTCTGTGGTAAGGCTGAAGCTATATAAAATGGGAGAAGGCTCAGTCATACAAGTATTTGCATCTCTTCATATCCATTTAAGCTCTCTAGCAAAAAAAACCCCAAAACACAAGCAACCAAACACAATTATTTGTCTTGAAAGACAAAATATCGTGAACTTTCCAAAGGCAGCTCTTACAAAGTTACCTTTGTGAATTGCTTGGTTTCACTTGCAAGAAGAAATGTACTCTTAGTTATTCAGTTACCTGCAGGCAGTGGCACAAATGGGTGATATGAGATATATAGGTGGGAACTGTGTCATCTGAGGACAGCAAGGCTGGTCAAAAGAGCAGTGCCATCAGTTTTATATATATGGAAACTAGGAAAATTCCTACATTTAATTGGTGTTAAAAAGTTGGGTTGGAGCCTAATTACATGTTTTAAGAACGCAGTACTCTTTCAGACCTCAGATTGTTTTGAGATTGCTTCTTTTTGATGTTTAGAAAGTCTGAGAATGAGAACAGCTGTCTACCTTTATTTAAGTATACTATGGTACAGCATGCCATAGAACGTGTCAATGAAGTCCCTTCCAGTTTTCCTGTAAGTGACTATTGCAATCTGAAAGTTGACTCAAACTGAGTTCATTAATTTTAATTTTAAACTTATTTTTTAAAGTTTTCTTATCTTCTGTTTGGATGAAGACCACAAAAAATGGTAAAAGGAACTCCCATTCCTCCTGATTTGCTATTAAAAAAAACCCAAAACATCTTTATATCTTCTGGTACCAATTTAAAGAGAGAAATATCTGCACACAAGATCTCGAAACTCTGTTTTTCAGTTCTAAAATACTGTAAAAGAGCAGCCAAATGGCAACAAAAGCTAAGGTTAAGACATAAGTTTCCTCTTTAAGTAAGTAAAAAGATACCTGTGGTGGGTTGAAGTTTCCAATCACATTAACTTAGCACAACTAACCCAGTTGGAAGTAAATGAAAGCTGAACTTACAAGCAAAAACTACACTCTATAATGAAATGCAATGAATACGTACAAAATATACAGTAGTTACAATATATTACAGATATTTACAATTAGCAAACAACATGGAAACCCCCCTGGCCTCCCTCTGGTTCTCCCAGAGAGCAGGAAACCTGCTCCACTGCCCACCCCCACAAACCTCCTTCCCCCTTGTACCAGCAGAAAAGAGGAGTTGAGAGGAAGGAATGTTAGTTCTTATCTTCAAGGCCAGCCAGAAGTGTTATTATTTCCCCAGCAGAACAGCCAAGCCAGAGAAAAGAAAAGGAATGGGAATGGAAGTGAAATGTGAAAGACTGTTATGGTACAGCTGTGTCTATCCCAGACATTCTGTCCAATAAATTTGTTTAGAATAGTCTTTTGTTTTCTTTTTTACACCCAGTAGTGAATTAGTTATATTTTTCGACTTTTCTGCTCAAAATCTGCAGCTAAATTTTAAGGGCATAGCCTAAAAGTGCCACAACGCCACTCCCTATTGAGAGGTCCTTATGATCCCTCAGACAAAGGAAAAATACTTCAAGAGAACTTCAAGGAAAACTTTTTAAGCACCTGTTACTGTTACTAGAGTGGCTGCCTATCATACTTACATCTCTAGCTGAATTGCCTCAATATATCAGCTGTGCAAACATAGATAGAAAAAGGGTCTGAAAAATATTTAGTATGCTTTTTTTCAGTTCTTCAGAGAGGCTTTTGGGTTTTTTGTGTATTTTATTTCCCTTAAATGACATGTAGGGTAAAATCCATCTTTTTATTATGCTAGTGAAGTAAGGAGAACTGAACCCGAAGCATATAAATGTTTAATGTTTATGCTGAAAACTTCTTTATAGATTGTGCCATGATAAATCAGACTAATGATATTTCATGCATATAAGAACTATTGAAGTCTTAATTCTCATTTTTTCAACCTACAAATCTTCATATTCAGTCTGTGCAAAGGGCTGCTCATTTAGTTTTAGCTCTAAGCTCCATTTGAAACTGTGATATTCAAAAAGTTTGTGTGTCATCAGTAACATAATTTAAAAAGAAGCAATACCTGGCAAAGTAGAGAGGCTTTACAAATAGGTGCAGAGAGTGGTTGCACATTCCCATATTCCCACAATACTAATTTATTGGGGGGGGGGGGGGGGGGGGGGCAGCATCTCAAAACCAAATGTGAATATGCTATTAGAACATAATGGAAATTATATGTATTAACCACAGTCATTATCAAAATACTGCTTTTTCCTGAAAAAAAAGAAACAAGCAAGGATCTAGTTTCTGGACAGACTGGAGATCTGGGCAAAGGGGAACTGAATGAGGTTCAACAAGAGTAAGTGTGGAGTCCTGCACCTGGGAAGGAATAATATCATGTACCAGTACAGATTAAGGGTTGACCTGCTGGAAATCAGGTCCGAGGAGAAGTACCTTGGAGGCCTGGTGGACAATAAGCTATCCACATAACAGCAATGTGCCCTTGTGGCCAAGAAAGCCAATGGTATGCTGGGGTGCATAAAGAAGAGTGTGGCCAGCACACTACAGGAGGTTCTGTTCTGCCTCTACTTTACACTAATGAGACAACATCTGGAGTACTGTGTCCAGTTCTGGGCTCCACAGTTCAAGAAGGACAGCGATATACTAGAGAGTGCCCAATGGAGGGCCACAAGGATGATTAAGGGGCAAGAACATCTGTCTCATGAGGAAAGGCTGAGAGACCTGGAGGTGTTTAGTCTGGAAAAGAGAAGACTGAAAGGGGATCTTATTAATGTTTGTAAATATCTGGAGGGGCAATGGATACAAACTGGAACACAGGAAGTTCCACCTCAACAGAGGAAAAACTTCTTTACTGTAAAGGTGAGAGAGCACTGGAACAGACTGCACAGAGGGATTGTGGAGTCTTCTCTATAGACTTTCAAGATCTGTCTGGATGCATTCCTGTGTGTCCTGCCCTAGGAGATCCCTCTTTGACGGAGGGATTGGACTTGATCTCTGAACATCCCTTCCAGCTCCTACCATTCTATGATTATAAGGGTTTATAAAATTATTATTCATAGGTGTGGTGGTTTTAGGCTATGCCTTTAAAATTTAGTTACAGATTTTGAGCAGAAAAGTGAACAAATATAAATAAATCACTATTGGGTATAAAGAGGAAAACAAAAGATTATTCTAAAATTCATTGGGTAAACCATAACAATTCTTCCCTTTTCTCTCCTCTGATATCTGGCTGTTTTGCTTCTCTTGGGAGAGATAACATGCTTTTGGCTGGCCTTGGCTAGGTCTAACTTCTCTGCTCCTTTCTCTTGTCCCTTTTGTGCAGGGGATTGAAGGGGAGGCAGGGAGGGAGAAACCAGTAGTTTCCCCTGGTCCTTGGCCAGGGAGATCCTTGTGCTGTTTATTAATTGTAAATATCTGCAAATATTGTAAATACCAGTAAATATTGTAAATACTGTATATTTGTACATATTCATTGCATTCCATTGTAGAATATAGATTTTGCTTGTAAATTCAGCTTCATTTGCTTCTAACTGAGCTGGTCTGGCAAAGTTAATGTTGGGAGAGAAATTTCAACCCATCACAATAGGCATTAAAAAATGTCTCAGGCTAGGTGCTTCAATTTTCTGTCTTGTCAACTTTTTAATGTAAATCAGGAATGATACCTATGTTTCTAAACACTCATTATCTCTCAAATAATCATAGACCTTCAAATGAGAGTGCCCTGATCAAAAGTCACTTTCTGTTTCATCATAGCATATATTTTGCAACTAATGTGCAGCTGAGATAACTAACTGAATGGAAGTAATTGCTTCCATATTTGAGCAATGTCTGCTTAATAATTAATTACATGAATATCAGTTTTAGCAATCAGGTGACATTATAAATGAAAAATGCAGAAGACTTATGTAAGAGCATATTTCAATACTACATATTTTCATTTTTGTTATTCAAGTAAGTGATACCCATATATACCCACAATAATATTGACTGGTTCAGGAGCTGCATAGTTCCACATCTAGAGACAGCTCAGATTAATCATTGGACTGAGTTCAGTAAAAATATGAATGAAGAAAACAGAAGACTGAGCATATGGTATTTGCTGTAAATCCTGACAGTTTTTTCTGTGAATGTCTACTGGAAATACATTCAGTTATTTAGCGTACTGCAGTTGCAAGAAAAATATAGAGGAGGAAAAAAAGTCTTTGAATTTTAAATGGGCAATTATAACAATACCAGCTTGGAGAAAACAAATAAACAAAATAAAACAAAACAAAAACACACACACAAAAAATACCAACTCTAACAAGATCTGTCCTAGGTCACTCATGGTCAAGAGTCAATACTTGAAAGGAAAATTCTGGAGACATACCAGTAATTAATTATGCTTAGTGATAAATACAGTTCCTAAAAAGAAACTGTGACTCTTCTGTTGTATTCTTCAGGCAAATAATTAAAGCATTTTAATACAGGACTCCAGTGTATGGCAGATGTTCCTATGAAGACTTTGCAGAAGCAAAAGCATTTATATTGCCAAATAGCAGTAATAAAGTGGAAAATTATGAATGGTGCTTGCATTTATAACAGACCTGTGATATAATACAGAAAATTACATATTAAGCTTGGATATTGACCAAAGCAGGTAGGAGGAAGATTTCTAAAATATAGCTCAAATATTCATTCAGGTAGGACTGCTTATATTCTTGAAGTATGCAGCCATTTAATTCCATAGGATAGAATGGGATAGGATAGGATAGGATAGGATAGAATAGACTAGACTAGACTAGACTAGAATAGAATAGAATAGAATAGAATAGAATAGAATAGAATAGACCAGGTTGGAAAAGACCTTTGAGATCATCAAGCGGAACCTATCCAATGTAGACGACGGAGATGGGAATCAATACGGCTGACCAATGTGATCGAGTATTGTTCCTTTATTGTTCCAGTGTTGCAGGCCAATGGTGCAGGCCTGAGGTGCAGGCTTATGGAGCAGGCCTGTAGTGCAAGTATAGCACTGTAAAGTGTAGAAGAAACAGGAAAGGCAGAAGTGCGTAGGAAGGGAACTGCTACAACTTATATAAACTCGGAGTGCCCTGTGGGCATAGCTCCATTGGTTCCCTATGAGTGACCACACATTGCACTATCACAGATTATTGGTCCAACTACTAATGACACAACGAGGTTGTTGATGCAGGTGCATGTCCTGTTGTCCCAAGATAACTGTCCATGTTTATAGCTACCAGTGTCTTGTTTTAGTGACATGCTGCAGGCACAGCACTGTTTTGCTCCACTGCTAGCTGGCTCTGCATTTATGCTGAGCATGGCCTACCATCATGTCAGGCTCTAGGCCTGCACTGCCAGATTGCTCACACTGCTCATCGCTGGCATTGCCACAATCCAACACCATCTAACCAACTAAACCATGGCAACAAGCGCCCCATCCAGTCTCTTCCTAAATAACGCCAGTGATGGTGACTCCACCACCTCCCTGGGCAGCGCATTCTAATGGGCAATCACTCTTTCTGTGAAGAACTTCTTCCTAACATCCAGCCTAAACTTCCCCTGGCACAGCTTGAGACTGTGTCCTCTTATTCTCGTGCTGGTTGCCTGGGAGAAGAGACCAACCCCCACCTGGCTACAACCTCCCTTCAGGTAGTTATAGATGGCAGTAAGGTCTCCCCTGAGCCTCCTCTTCTCCAGGCTAAGCAACCCCAGCTCCCTCAGCCTCTCCTCATAGGGCTTGTGCTCCAAACACCTTCCCAGCTTTGTTGCCCTTCTCTGGACACATTCCAGCAACTCAACATCTTTCCTAAACTGAGGGGCCCAGAACTGGACACAGGACTCAAGGTGTTACCTAACCAGTGCTGAGTCCGGGGGCAGAATGACTTTCCTGCTCCTGCTGGCCACATTCTTCCTGATACAGGCCAGGATGCCATTGGTCTCATATTTTTATCCAATATTTTTCATTTAATCTATATTGTACATACCAATAAACACTATTTCAGTGAATATGGGGGTTTTTATTAATTTTGGTAGTTAGAAAGTATTTTCCTCATACTAGGTTAGCCAATAGAGGCAAATGAGTCTCTAAGTTAGAGTCTAGTACAAAAACTAATCTGTCAATATGTACAAAGTCTACAGTCTACGATAATTATGGAAACAAAATGCATGTCTCTGGATGAGATGCTGAAAAGAATGGTAATCAGTCCATATTTCTGTGCTCAGAAATCTTAATTTTGCACCCTGTTGTGAATTAGAAATGCAAACAAACTTCATAAGGAAATACACACTCCCAAGGCTTAGGCATACATGTTCCTTGGGGTGCTCACAGTTGAAGACAAAATACACCACATAGAAGCAATAGTTATGTCAGCAACACCTATGCTGTCAAATACAGTTATTACATTCTTGCTTTGAATTAGTATAAGCAAAGATGTCACTTGAATCACAAAGGGGGCAAAAAAGGCAGTAATATACAAAGTTACAGAAGAAAAGCAACATGAAGTGTCGTGGTATAATGAATATACATGAACAACAAGCCAAACATCATGATGCACTAATGAGACATAAAAAACCAGCTATGATTAAGCTAAAGTCATAGTTTTGAAATGTCTAGCAACCAGCGTGGTATTGACACACCTTTTGACTTGTGTACTATTTTAAATTGAAATTGCCAAGAACAGCAACAGTGCTTCTAGCAAGCTTTGCTTTGGGATGTTTTTCTCCTGTATAGGAGATCTGCACATTGAAATGGATTGAAAAGTACCAAACATTTTCATACATCTGACCTGAATATAGTATTCAAGGGGAAAATAAGCATTGATAATTTATTGGTGCACTTAATTTTATGGTTTGTTGCCAACACATTTTTAGTAATAAATAAAGAAATACTAAAGTAAATTAACTAAATAAATAGATATATTTATATCTGTATACAGCTACAAAATGTAGGTATAAACATTATGTCAGAGTCCCGAGAAGGGCAACAAAGCTGGTGAGGGGTTTGGAGCAGAAGCCCTATAAGGAGAGGCTGAGGGAGCTGGGGTTGCTTAGCCTGGAGAAGAGGAGGCTCAGGGGAGACTTTATTGCTCTCTACAACTACCTGAAGGGAGGTTGTAGACAGGCAGGTGCTGGTCTCTTCTCCCAGGCAATCAGCACCAGAACAAGGGGACACAGACTCAAGCTGTGCCAGGGGAGGTTTAGGCTGGAGTTTAGCAAGAAATTCTTCAGAGTGATTGATTGCCCATTGGAATGTGCTGCCCAGGGAGGTGGTGGAGTCACCATCACTGGAATTGTTTAGGAGGAGACTGGATGAGGTGCTTGGTTGCATGGTTTAGTTGATTAGATGGAGTTGGATGATGGCTTGGACACAATGATCTCGAAGGTCTCTTCCTACCTGGTCTGGTCTATTCTATTCTATTCTATTCTATTCTATTCTATTCTATTCTATTCTATTCTATTCTATTCCCTCTTACAATGGAGAAAGGGGCAAGATTCCATGGTAGCATGAGTCTTCTTTCTGTAGTCTTTTTTTTTTTTTTTAATTACGTTAAGAAAGGTATTTTTAAACAATTCAATTTAAAAATCAGAAAGTTTCCCTTTGCCACACATCAAAGCCTCAGCAGAAGTACCTAAGTGAACTATTTAGAATTTTGTCAAGCTAGTAATGGGCTTAGTAACATCTGGGTCATTTCCTGACGAACAGGGAGAGCTGGCCCTGTGGTTTGTCCAGGAGGAAGTCACAGGCCCATGGAAGAAAGCGCACAGGGCAGAGGGCACAGCCTCATGTAAGACATAACGTGGCCAAACAATGAACTGGGCAAGAAAGTAGACACAATGAATGAAAAATCCCAACTAGCTGTTTCATCACTATGCAGATAGTCCAGACAGTAAACTCATATCTATTTATTTTCATCTTATGTATTCAAAAATAGGACAGGTGGATCCCATCCTTGATGTTTGTTCTCACTGAAGGGCACAGTTCTATACCAGGGATAGGAGAAGTTATTTCTGTACAGCATCATAGCAGTTGCAACACTTGTCTACCCCCCGAAGTCTGAAGTCTGGACTATATTCCATAGTTTCATAGTTTCATAGTTTCATTCAGGGTTGGAAGGGACCACAAGGATCATCTAGTTCCAACCCCCCTGCCATGGGCAGGGACACCCCACACTAGATCAGGCTGGCCAGAGCCTCATCCAGCCTGCTCTTAAACACCCCCAGGGACGGGGCCTCGACCACCTCCCTGGACAACCCATTCCAGGGTTTCACCACTCTCATGGTGAAGAACCTCCTCCTCACATCTAGCCTGAATCTCCCCACCTCCAGCTTCATTCCATTCCCCCTAGTCCTATCACTACCTGAGATCTTGAGAAGTCCTTCCCCAGCCTTCCTGTAGGCCCCCTTCAGATACTGGAAGGCCACAATGAGGTCACCTCAGAGCCTTCTCTTCTGCAAACTGAACAGTCCCAACTCCTTCAGTCTGTCCTCGTAGGAGAGGTGCTCCAGCCCTCTGATCATCCTTGTGGCCCTTCTCTGGACACGTTCCAGCACGTCCATATCCCTCTTGTAATAGGGGCTCCAGAACTGGACACAGTACTCCAGGTGGGGTCTCACCAGGGCTGAGTAGAGGGGGAGGATCACCTCCCTCAACCTGCTAGCCACACTTCTCCTGATGCAGCCCAGGATCTGATTGGCTTTGTGGGCTGCAAGTGCACATTGAGAGCTCATGTTGAGCTTTTTGTCCACCAGCACCCCCAAGTCTCTCTCCTCAGGGCTACTTTCCAGCCAGTCCCTGCCCAGCCTGTATTTGTGCCTGGGATTGCCTCGACCCAGATGCAGGACCCTGCACTTGCTCTTATTGAACTTCATGAGGTTGGCTTGTGCCCACCTCTCCAGCCTGTCAAGGTCCCTCTGGATGGCCTCCCTTCCCTCCAGCGTGTCTGCTGCACCACACAGCTTGGTGTCATCAGCAAACTTGCTGAGGGTGCACTCAATGCCACTGTCCATGTCACCCACAAAGATGTTGAATAAGACAGGTCCCAGGACTGATCCCTGAGGGACTCCGCTTGTCACTGGCCTCCACTGGGACATGGACCCATTGACAGCCACTCTTTGGGTGTGGCCATCAAGCCAGTTCCTTATCCATCTAGTGGTCCACCCATCAAACCCATGTGTCACCAGTTTGGAGACCAGGATGTGGTGCGGGACAGTGTCGAAGGCTTTGCTCAGGTCCAGGTAAATGACATCAGTTGCTCGCCCCTCATCTATTAATTTTGTCACCTGGTCATAGAAGGCCATCAGGTTGGTCAGGCAGGATTTGCCCTTGGCAAAGCCATGCTGACTGTTCCCAATCACCTCTTCACTATTCTTTTGAGCGAGTAGTGACTCCAGGAGGATCTGCTCCCCCAAATCTTACCTTTTTTATCCAAAACCCCATTGATACCAACTGATAAATGTGTAGAGCATGGGATTTTTCATTCTTCTCAGTTAAAATAAATGCTCATAATAAATAGGTCACATTAATGACTTGCTAGAAATGTTGTCAGTCATAAAGGGAGTCTAGGGTGACTAACGAAGACACATAGATCATAAGTGCATGGGATAACTGAGGTGGGAAGGGACTTCAGTAAGTCTCCAGTCTAACTCCCTACTCACTGAGGTCAGACCACGTTGCTAAGTATTGTATCCAGTCAAATCTTGACTACCTCCAAGGATGGAGATAGCACAGCATGCCTAGGTAGCCTGTTTTCCTGCCTGACTGTCCTCATGAGGAAAAAAATCTTTCTTCTGTCTAGTCATTTTCAGTTCATGGCTGTTGACTCTTCTTATCCCACCATGAGGAATGAGTCTCCATCTCCTTTTTTGACTCCCCAAGAGGCACTCACTGGAGGCTGAACAAGCTCTGCAACATCTTCCGTACAGGCCAAGTTCTTCAGCTCCAGACTCTCTGGTAGCCATCCACTGCACTCACCTCAGTTTCCTCTACTGGATTGCCCCAAAATGGATGCAGTATTTCTAAAATCACAGAACAGCTTGGGTTGAAAGGGACCTTTAAAGACTGTCTGGACCAATCTCCCAGCTGTGAGCAGGGACATCTTTCACTAGATTGGGTTGCTCAAAGACCCATCCAACCTGATTCTGAATGCTTCCAATGATGGGACATTAATAACCTGTCTGGGCAGTGTGTTCAAGAGCCTCATCACCTTCATCATAAAAAATTTCTTCCTTATGTCCCTGTAGTGGGTTGAGAGAGAAGGCCTAGCTTTCTCTCCCCCACAAAGAGGAAAAAAACCACAGCTAACTCAGCCGGAGAAGCGGAAGGAATGCTGTATTGTACAAGCAATGTGGAAAATGCAAGATATGTACACAATATATACAGTATTTACAATATCTATACAGAATTATACAGCAAGGAAAAAAACACGAATACAGGAACTAAATTCCCTCCTCCGGACAGAGGAGGGTTCCCCCCCTGTACCCCACTCTCTCCCCATACCTCCCTTTTTCCCAAAAAGGGCTAGAGAGAGAGAAAAGGTAATTAATAAGGATGAAATTTGGTTAGGCCTTAAAAAAGCACATGCAGTATTAGTGATTAGTGCTTATCTGGTGTCCAGGGTCATTCTGGCTAGGAGCCCAGAAGCAGACAAGCTGGAAGGGAGAAGGAAAGGAGCGACCTGAGAAAAAACTCCAGCTGCACTAAAACTTAAAACTGCATTCTACCAATCTACCAATGAAATTCGTTTAGAACATCGATGTTTTCATTGTCTTCACTGAAACATTCAGCCAGAGTGTCCCAGCACTGTCCCTTTCTTAAAGGCACAGCCTCCAATGGTCACAGTCCCATCTAAAGCTACACTTTTTCAATTTAAAACCATTGCCCATTGTTCTGTTACTGCAGGTCCTGGTAAAATGTCTCTCTTCATTTTTATTGTAGGCACCCTTTCAGTATTGAAAGGCCACAATAAGGTCTCCCCTGACTCTTCTCTTCTCCAGGCTGAACAACCCCAACTCCATCAGCCTTTCCTCATAGGAGAGGTGCTCCAGCCCTCTGATCATTTTCCTGGCCCTCCTGCATCTACTCCGATGGGTCCATGTCCTTCTTGTGCTGAGAGCCCTAGAACTGGGCACACTACTCCAGGTGGGGTTTTAGGAGAGCAGGATAAAGGAGGAGGATCACCTCCTTTGACTTGATGGCCATGCTTCTTTTGGTACAGCCTGGGATATGATTGACCTTCTGGGCTGTGAGTACACATTGCTGGGTCATGTCAAGGTTTTCATCTAGTGATGTCCCCAAATCCTTCTCCACAATGTTACTCTCAATCCAGTCACCACCCAGTCGGTATTGATAGTGGTGATTGCGCCAGTTGAGGTTCAGGATCTTGCATCTGGCACTGCTGAACTTCAAAAAGTTCACATTGGCCCACTTTTCAAGCCTCTCAAGGCCTCCCTGGATGGCATTGCGTCCCTCTGGAGAATTAATCACATCACTCAGATTGGTGTCATCTGCTGAGTATGCACTCAAACCCACTGACTATGTCATTAATAAAGATACTAAACAGTACCTTTCTTAAGTGGTGTCCCTCAGGGGTCTGTATCTGCACCAATATAGGGCCCTGTGGGCCACCACTTTTTAGTGGTCTCTACTTGGACATGAGACACTTACTGCAACTCTTTGGACATGGTCATTCATCCAATTCTTATCCATCAAAGAGTCTATACAGCAAACCCTTATTTCTACAATTTACTGGCAAGGATGGCATTTAGGATTGCATCAAAGGCCTTACCAAACTCCAGGTAGATGACACCAGTTGCTCTTCCCTTATCCACCAATGCAGTTACTTCATTGTAGAATATCATCGTATCTTCTACAGAGCACTATTTGCTCTTTGTGAAGTCACACTGGCTGCTCTAATTACCTCCCTGTCATCCTGTTACTTAGATGTGGTCTAGCAACTTCCAGCTTTCTGGGAGTGCACTAAATCACCTCCTCCAGGTCACTCATAAACACATTAAACTTGATAGGTCACAGCACAGATCTTTATTGTTACCCTCTGACCCCATATCATCCACCCAATTCTTTACTCACCTCTGTTCACACATTTCGATCACAGAGTCCTGAAATGGATGCAAGAAGAGAGACAGAGCTTCAAAGCCTTTCTAAAGTTGAGTGTCATTCTCTGTTCTTCCCTTATTCTTTCCAGATACTTTATCACAGAATGCAATCACATGGATCAGTCATAACCTGCCAGTGGTTAATCCATGCTGACTGATCCCAACACCTTTTCCACCTCTGTATGCCACAAATTCATTACCAGAGGACTCATTCCATGATTTTCCCTGGGGACTGAAGTGAGGATAACTGGCCTGTATTCTCCCAGATGATCCTTTCAGACTTTTAAAGATACATGCAACATTTAACTTCCTCCAGTTATCAGACATCTTCACTGATCTCCACAACTTTTAAAATATGATAATAAGCAGCCTCGCAAGGACACTGACCAGCTCTTTCTGGTTCAACAATGCAGCCCTGCAGGTTGCTTGGACTTGTTTAGCATGATCCCTCTGAAGTAATCCCATACCTCATCCTTGACCACAGCTGACTGCTCCTCGTCTCCTTGACCCTCTCTCTAAGCATAGGGTCCTAGAAGACCTTGTTGGTGAAGGCTGAGAGAGAGAAGTTATCAAGCCTCTCACACTTATCTGTATCTGCTGCCACCCAAATCACCTACTGCCCTCAGCAAGATGCCCCTATTGGCAGAGTCACTTTATAGACATAAAACTAGGCATAGTGAATCATAACTCTTGTCAATGTTATGGCCTTTAGGTCAAAGGCAAATTACAAGTTAATCACAGTATGAAACCCAGGATTGTGAATGCCTACATCTTTAGTTAACTAAGTATCTCATTATGAAGAGATGTGTCTTTGATTAATGAAGAACTGAAGATTAATTTTTTGAGGTTTATTTAGGTGCCTAAAGTCTGTCTAAAGTAGGTAAGATAGGTAGGTCTTATGGTGTGACGTACCAAGTACTATGCACCCAGGGCCTGATGTCCTTTGGGTCTGATATCCTGTAAAATACATGGTGCCACTGCCAACTCTGATGTTTTTACATCTTCAGAGTAAATATACTTGCACTTTCTTTGCCTAAACCAAAATGGTTATTCTATTCATTGAACCCTGTCAATACTTAATGAGAAGAAGCAGTAGTTGATCCTTTCCTTAACTTGCAAGGACCATAAGCTGATAGTTACTGAGGTAAGACACAAAAAAGAAAAGAGCATTTTTGCTTAATCCCATGAAACATAAATATGCCATGAGAGTGCCACAGGTGTACAAGGTTATGCAGAACACTGGTCAGTTGCCTTTCTTGGGGGGGATCCAGAATCTGTTTACTTTTAGGACATGAAGAGCTTAAATTTACTGACTTCAGTTGGACTTAAAGCATGTTTGAACAGAGTATGTGGTGGAGAGGCTAGCTAAATCCTGGTTGAAAGACACATTTTAAATGTGTGGCTGTTTCATTGGTCAGAAATTTGAGGAAAAAGACTGGGTGGAAACAAAAATGTAGTTGCCCTGCATTGCCCAGTGGTCAGTGTGTGCAGCAGGAAGGAGCTAAATGGTAGTGGGGAAAACAAGACACTTGAGGGTTAAGTTATGACAGGAAATGCTTCCATTGAAAAAACATTTCTGTTTAAGGATAAGGCTTAGGCAGTCATATGTCCATGTCCAGTCTGACCCACTGGGGGTCATGCTGTAGAACCCAGAATCCCTGATTAACAAACATGGAGGAAGCTGTGGCTTTCTAGTTTCAGTCTAGCCTCAATACCTCTTTCTTTCCCTCAGAAATGAGGGCCTAGAAGTAGAGATGTATTTCAGCACGTGCTAATGTCCCACAGCATATGTGGGCCTGATAACACAAACATTACCGTCGTGGTCACACACTGCTCAAGCAGTGAAAATCCTTCACGCAGTCTACTTAGAGCACAGAAACCATCCAGTACTGCTTCTGGTTCTCTGTCATGGGAAATTCCAGCAGGGAATACACACCTGATAGTTGCTACAGGGAAACCTGGACCACTTGTCAGACAAGTGAGGGACAGAAGGTTGATCCTGCACAGAAACTCTGAAACTCAGTTTAGGTCTTCTTGTATAAATCTGATCAAGTGGTGTTCCTCATTTGAAAAATGAAGCTAATCATATTTGTGTATTTTGTATAGCTTGTAAACTTTTTCAGTACAGTCTTTTAGCATGCATTTTGATTCTGACTGACATAGTTCTCAGGGTCGGTTAGAATTTATAGGTATTTAAAAAAGAAATAGAAACAGTCAAGAAGAAAAACATCAGCGTAGCATTTAGCCATGCTGCTGGCAACAGCACTGTTCCAGTAATTGAGATGAAACATTGACTAATAACAAAATCCCTGCAGTATATTATAATTTTGAATGGCTGCAAGAAGCCTTTCCTAATCCATTTGTCTGTTGTGCCAGGATCCTGACCTTGGACTTGCCTCATCACTATAGATATTCCTGGAGATTGCTGGAAGATGACTGAGCTTGGCTGCTACCACAGCATGATCCCCACCCACTGATCTGACTTCCTTTGATCTCAGCCCTGCCATGTCCTCATGCACATGTCCAGCAGCCCAGATTGATGGCTGGCCTGGTCATGATCACCATCTCTCCTCTTTTCTCTTTGTTTGGATGCTGTGGGACTGTATTTCACCAGGGACTCACTGCGCTGCCAGCACCAACATCACTCCTAGCTGCCATTCCCTCTGGACCCTGTGGACCAGTTGCTGCTTCCTGACAGAGCCTAGCTGTAAAGCAGTCAGAAAGCACAGCTGTATATTGAGCACCAGAAGATGCATATGGGTACTTTTACTACAGGTGGTGCTACAGATTTACACACAGATTTATACATAGTTTTGCCCACTGATATGGCCTTGTAGCTTCATGTACACCTCAGAGAGTTGTAAGTAACTAATGTTTTGGATAATATTTGAGCAGGAACATTGCTACTTTTTGTGTATTCATACAAAACCAAACATGCATTGAAGATTAATAAATTACAGAAGTATGACCTTTAACAACTAGAAAATGCCAAAATTACAGTGAGAAAAGGCCAAGTGCTAGCAGTGTAGCTGACCAACAACTTATGCATTTCATTATCCCTTAAAAGAATATCTGTATTATTTTGGATTATTTTGAATACATCTATGTTGGGCTATATATCTCTCAATATAATCTTGGGATATACCCCTGAGAAAATCAATAGAAAAATGTCTGCCTGTTTTTGGTAAATGTTAAGATGCCACTACTTTTAATTTCACTTATTAAAATGGTGGGGGGGGGTGGGGGTGGAGATTAACTGTACTCTACTCAAGTTACAATTTAGTTAGCTTTATAACTTTTGCCAAAGAAAAACTAGATTATCTCTTTCAGAGTTGTTTTGTGCCCTTAGGTAAGACTGCCCACTGACTCCAAATACAACCTGCTTTTAATGGGGCCATACCTGAACTAACTTAACCCATTTAAATTTGGCTGGGCTTTAAAGACAGATGGTGTTTTACTTGCGTGGCTTAGCATAGAACTCTTCAGTCAGCAAAGCTGTGTCTTCCTCTTGCTCCCTCAAAATGTGACACGGCATTTATCTGTGGGCTCTCTACACCTCACACCTGCTTTGAGCAAATAGTGAGGAGCACTGATTTTAAACAAATAAGATTATAATCATTTTTGACAGAAGGCAGATTCTGGAACTGAAAAAGCTCCCTTTCTTTGTCTTGCTTTCATGGCAAATAAATATAAAGGTATTATTTCTATAGAAGTTCTGTTGTAATCTGTAACTGTAAATTGGATTATTTATCAGTGTTTTTATCCATACTATTATCCTCATCAATACTTTTAGAACTCTGGTACTATATTTGTGTGAGTTTTGACCAAATTCTCTGAATATCAAATTAATTTCTAGCCATCATTTTCTGATTACAGATAAATATGGAAACATAAAAAGAGCTATAACCAGCAAACAAATAAATCTTTATAAAACATTCTGTAACTTGATGGCCTAAATTTTAAATAATCACCAGTTATTATGCATGAGTTTCTGGGAGCCTCACACGAGTTATGAATGTGCTTTGAGAAAACACTACAATCAGAAAATACTAAGCAATTACCCTTTAAAAATCTGCCCCTTTTCAAGTATCTCAGACAGAAAATGTAAATGTAAATACTGAAAATCACAGGTTGATATTTTAAAATGTAATATAGGTATAGAAGAAATCCTGTTCCTGATGAAATTCTTCCTAGAATTGGTTGACTTCTTTAGGGATAGTACTGTAAAAGTGCTTTATGTAATAGTAGCTAAACAAACAACAAATATATTAATGGCAAAAGGAGGGGCAAGGACAACCTCCACTCCTTACTGGACATGGAGGGCAATATAGTAACTAAAGATGAGGAAAAGGCAGAGGTACTTAACACCTTCTTTGACCCAAGTTTTAATAGCAAGATAGGTTGTCTTCCAGACAACTGGCCTCCTGAGCTGGCAGATGGAGGCAGGGAACAGTATAGTTCCCCTGTAATCCAGGAGGAAGTAGTTAGAGACATGCTTAGCCACTTGGATCCCCACAAGTCCATGGGACCGGATGGGATCCATCCTAGGGTGCTGAGAGAGCTGTCAGAGGAGCTGGCCAAGCCACTCTCCATCATTTTTCAACAGTCCTGTCTCACTGGAGAGGTCTCAGATGACTGGAAGCTGGCCAATGTGATGCCCATCCACAAGAAGGGCCAGAAGGAGGAACCAGGGAATTACAGACCTGTCAGCCTGACCTCAGTGCCAGGCAAGATTATGGAACAGGTAATCTTGAGTGTAATCACACAGCACTTACAGGATGGCCAAGGGATCAGGCCCAGCCAGCACGGATTTAGGAAGGACCTGCCTGGTGGATGTGGGGCAGGTTGTGGATATAGTCTACCTGGACTTCAGCAAGGCCTTTGATACTGTCCCCCACACTAAACTCCTGGTGAAGCTGTTATCTAGTGGCTTGGACAGCAGCACTCTGTGCTGGGTTAGGAACTGGATGGAGGGCCCTGCCTAGAGAGTGGTGGTGAATGGTGTCACATCCAGCTGGCAGCCAGTCACTAGTGGTGTCCCCCAGGAATCAGTGCTGGGACCCATCCTATTCAATATCTCGATGAGGGCATTGAGTCCATCATCAGTAAATTTACAGAGGACACCAAGCTTGGGGCAGGTGTTGATCTGCTAGAGGGTTGGAGAGCTCTCCAGAGGGACCTTGACAGGCTGGGGAGATGGGCAGAGTCCAAGGGCATGATATTTAACACATCCAAGTGCCGGGTTCTGCACATTGGCCACAACAACCCCATGCAGTGCTACAGGCTGGGATCAGAGTGGCTGGAGAGCGGCCAGGCAGAGACGGACCTGGGGGTACTAGTTGACAGTAGGCTGAACATGAGCCATCAGTGTGCCCAGGCAGCCAAGAAGGCCTATGGCATCCTGTCCTGCATCAGGAACAGTGTGGCCAGCAGGAGCAGGGAGGTCATTCTGCCCCTGTACTCAGCATGGGTCAGGCCACACCTTGAGTCCTGTGTCCAGTTCTGGGCCCCTCAGTTTAGCAAGGATGTTGACTTGCTGGAACGAGTCCAGAGAAGGGCAACAAAGTTGGTGAGGGGTTTGGAGCACAAGCCCTGTGAGGAGAGGCTGAAGGAGCTGGGTGTTGCTTAGCCCGGAGAAGAGAAGGCTCAGGGGAGACCTTATTGCTGTCTATAACTTCCTGAAGGGAGGTTGTAGACAGGTGGATGTCGGTCTCTTCTCCCAGACAACCGGCACCAGAACAAGAGGACAGAGTCTCAAGCTGTGCCAGGGGAGGTTTAGGCTGGATGTTAGGAAGAAGTTCTTCGTAGAAAGAGTGATTGACCATTGGAATGGGCTGCCCAGGGAGGTGGTGGAGTCACCATCACTGGAGGTGTTTAGCAAGAGACTGGATGAGGCACTTAGTGCTATGGTTTAGTTGATTAGATGGTGTTGGGTGATGGGTTGCACTTGATGATCTTGAAGGGCTTTTCCTACCTGGTTAATTCTGTTCTATTCTATTCTATTCTATTCTATTCTATTCTATTCTATTCTATTCTATTCTATTCCGTTCCATTCCATTCCATTCCATTCCATTCCATTCCATTCCATTCCATTCCATTCCATTCCATTCTAAACTGCTTGCCTTTTTTTTGTTTTAAAGGCATAATATTAAGGATTTTAATTAGCAGGGAAGTTTCCCTTGAACATTTTCTTAGCATCCTACTTCCTCTATTCAGAGCTCTGTCCTTTGGTTTGTTTACATCTGCATTAGGTTAAACTAATCTACATGTCTTAGTGTATTTATAGGAAGCATTCTCTCATGGATACTCTTTGCTGGTGACAGTGATTTCTATTTTTAGTTGAACTACATATTTACTGAGTGCCGGTGCAAGTGTTCAGTTTCAGATTTGTAACAGTCAGGGTTTCTTGAGCCAACAGCTTTATGGACGTATTATTAAGAGTGATAATGAAGATGTCAAATACTTATGTGTATATTCTGTTTATTCATACTGTCCCAAGATTTATGTACCTCCAATTTTGCCTACTCCTGTCTTCAGAATGTGCACACGTTGTTTTTCTTTTTTAATGTTGTTTTTTTTTAGTTAATCCCACAACAAATACATGCCTATATTAAAAACAAAACAAAGTAAACAGCCAAACCAAACAAACCAACCAATCACCAAAACCCCCCAAACAAACAAGAAACCAACTGACCAACTAACCAAAAGGAAAAACAAAATAACAAACAAACAATATTTTTGCAAAAGCTGACAAGGATTTAATTTCATTTCAGTTCAGTTCGGTTCCTTGTAGCCTAGCTGCTACCGTGCCCAAAACATTACTATAAAAGCCCATCTAGAGTAGAAGCGTTTCTGTTAGGGCAACCGTTTGCAATAATTATTTGGGGAGAGCCCTCTAGTGGGAAAATAGGGGAGGTTTTACTAGAGATATTTTTCCTGTCACACTACATGACTGAAACAGACGGTGGCCCTCCACTGCAATATAGGGAGAGGAAAGAAGAAAAAGAAAAAAGGGGGGGGAAATCATTGTAGATCAGGCCAGGTTAGAGTGGAATTGTACAAAATGTGATTGTCATCTTCTGTGTGTCTTAATTCCTCTTTTCCTAGAGAAAAAAAAGATCCTTCCTTTGCATAACCAGAGGGTAGGAAGGGCTCTGCAGAGGGACCTCAACTGACTGGACAGATGGGCAGAGTCCAAAAAGATGACATTTAACAAATCCGAGTGCCAGGTGCTGCACTTTGGCCACAACAACCCCATGCAGAGCTATAGGCTGGGGTCAGAGTGGCTGGAGAGCTGCCAAACAGAGAGAGACCTGGGGGTGCTGATTGACAGATGGCTGAACATGAGCCAGCAGTGTGCCCAGGTGGCCAAGAAGGCCGAGGAGGTTTTAGCCAGGTGGGGGTTGGTCTCTTCTCCCAGGCAACCAGCACTAGAACAAGAGAACACTCTCTCAAGCTATGCCAGGGGAAGTTTAGGCTCGAGGTGAGGAGAAACTTCTTCACTGAGAGTCATTAGCCATTGGAAAGGGCTGCCCAAGGAGGTAGTGGAGTCACCATCCCTGGAGGTGTTCAAGCGGGGATTGGATGTGACACTTGGTGCCATGGTTTAGTCATAGGGTCTGTGGTGACAGGTTGGATGTGATGACCTTTGAGGTCTCTTCCAAGCTTGGTGATTCTGTGATTCTGTCACTGGATCTTCTAGGAAGGAATACACTTTTAGATTAGCTTCTGAGAAAGTTTTGTGTTCTTGTGGTAGCAGCATTTAACATATAAACCTTACTAACATCTAGAAAAGCTATATCCAGTACTTTCCCTGCATCCACTATGATTCATCCATTCTGATAAACTTCACCTTCCACAGTTGCTGTAGAAGAAAATGTTACTACGCTCTGTAAAGGGTGTTAAAAATGTGAAACATTTATTTTACTTAATATGACTGTAGTAGCCATTCACTACAATCCTTTTAGTCCTGCCATTTGGCCAGTTTGTCACCCAGCCCACCAAGTATGTACCTGCTGTGAGGGACAGTGTCAAATGCCTTTACTAAAATCCAAAACAGCTACATGTACCACCTTCCCCTCATTCACTGGCAGGCTACCTTATCACAGAAGAATTTAAAATTAGTTGAACTGGCTTTGTCCTTTGTAAACCTGTCTTGACAATGCCTCATGATGGTAGTGTTCTTTAAATGCTGTCATTGGGGTACATAGAATATTTGCTGCTGTCACTCGAAACCATCCTGTGTCATGCAACCTTCAAGAGGAAAGTGCTGGCTAGAGCAAAGTATTGTGGGGCTTGAAGTTCAGATTGTAATATGGGAGGCTTCCTGTTCCTGCTGCTTTTGGGTTCCAGGGGTTTTTGGGTCTTGTCTCTCTTCTGCTGAGATGACAGTGGGACAGGGAGAGATGAAGGAGCAGCTTGGGTTCTTAGCTTCCATGCTTCTGCTTGGTGCTGCTTTCTGCTGTGCTTTTTCTGCAAATAGGCTAAGATAATCGTGGTCCTTTATTATTATTTATTCTTATTCTTATTCTTATTCTTATTCTTATTCTTATTCTTATTCTTATTCTTATTCTTATTCTTATTATTATTTCCTTTATTCAGTAAACTCTAATCTCACTCTCTTTGTCTCAACCCAGAATTTTTGGGTTGGGCTTAGTTTTTTCTTTGGTTTTGTGTGTATGTTTCTTTCCCCTCACTTCTGATTTGGGGAAAGAGACAGGTTAACTTGTTCACAGGGATTAACCTGTTACAAATGCGTATCAATAGGCCCCAGTATGGTCTTCTCTATGACTTTCCTAGGAACTGAGGTTGGACTAACAGGTCTGTAGTTCCCTGGGTCTTCCCTCACATCTTTCTTGTAGATTGCAATAACACTGGCCAAGTTCCAGTCAGCAGAGACTTCCCCAGACTGCCAGAAATTTTGGTAGATGATGGAGGGGCATCCTGCTGTAGCGTCCACTAGCTTCTTCAGTAGTCAGGGATGAATCTGATCAGACCACATGGACTATGAACATTCAGCTGATACTGCTGGTCCCTTAAAATTTCAGTGTCACAAATGGGAAGTCATTCTTCCTGGACTCATGGTCCTCTGCCTATGAGCACTGGGCACCCCAAGGATTACCACTGATATTAAAAATAGAGTGAAATAAACCACAAAACCCCCAAACATTAAATGTATCTGTTTTTTCTTTATCACTGTCAGGTGTCCATCTTCAAGCATTGGTCCAGTATTTTCCTTAGGCCTCTTACTATGAACATACTTTCACTGTCTGACACACTGATCAGTTTCATCTCAGGTTTAATTTTGGTCTTTTGTGATTTCTTCTTCCACATGTGAACCGCAGTTCTGTGATCTTCCTGCAAAGCCTGACCTAGCTTCCAGAGATCATGCAATTTCTTTTTCCACCTGAGTTCCAAGATGATTCCCTGTTCAGCCAAGCTGGTCCTCTGCCCTACTTGCTTGATTTGGACTTAAAATAAAAGGAGATTGCTTGCTTCTCTCCTTGTAGAAGGTGTTTCTTAAAAATCGGCCTGCTTTAATGAACAGTCAAACTCTCAAAAGTAGATTACCAGCAGACACTGCAGACTAGCTCCCTGAGCAGCATAAACTTTGCTCTCCTGTAATCCAGGGTAGCAACTCTGCTAACCTTAAACTTGTTACATCAACAATTTTAAACTTAGCTGTTCTGTGATCATTGTGGGCTACTGTACCATTTTCTCAGACTCCTTCTCTACACACACACCCCCAAAAAAAGGAAAGAAAAAAGAAAGAAAAAGAAAGAAAGAAGGAAAGAAAGAAAGAAAGAAAGAAAGAAAGAAAGAAAGAAAGAAAGAAAGAAAGAAAGAAAGAAAGAAAGAAAGAAAGAAGAAAGAAAGAAAGAAAAAGAGAAAGAGAGAGAGAGAGAAAGAGAGAAAGGAAGAAAGAGAGAGAAAGAAAGAGAGAGAGAAAGAGAGACAAGAGAGAAAGAGAGAAAGAGAGAAAGAAAGAAAGAGAGAAAGAAAGAGAGAAAGAAAGAAAGAAAGAAAGAAAGAAAGAAAGAAAGAAAGAAAGAAAGAAAGAAAGAAAGAAAGAAAGAAAGAAAGAAAGAGAGAGAAGAAAGAAAGAAAGAAAGAAAGAAAGAAAGAAAGAAAGAAAGAAAGAAAGAAAGAAAGAAAGAGAAAGAAAGAGAAAGAAAGGAAGAAAGGAAGGAAGAAAGGAAGAAAGGAAGAAAGGAAGGAAGAAAGGAAGAAAGGAAGAAAGGAAGAAAGGAAGAAAGGAAGAAAGGAAGAAAGAAAGAAAGAAAGAAAGAAAGAAAGAAAGAAAGAAAGAAAGAAAGAAAGAAAGAAAGAAAGAAAGAAAGAAAGAAAGAAAGAAAGAAAGAAAGAAAGAAAGAGAAGAAAGGAAGAAAGGAAGGAAGAAAGGAAGAAAGAAAGAAAGGAAGGAAGAAAGGAAGAAAGGAAGAAAGGAAGAAAGAAAGAAAGAAAGAAAAAAAAAGATAATACAATGAGCAGCCATGGAGAGACACAGTGAGTTACAATGTGACCTAAGACGTTGGCTGTGTGCAGTCAGAGTGAAAAGCCAGGCTTCTGCGCTGCCTGGGAAAGGAAGTCTGCGGTTGTGGCAAGGAATGACAGAGACAGGTATCAGGACAGCTAGCAGCTTTCTCTATAGGCACTGGAGTGGGCTTTCTGAACAAAGACCTGATGTGTTTCCATTGTATTGCAGACAAGGTTCCAAAAGTGCACTCAGCCTTTCTATTGAAATTCAAGTGAAGTTTTACTCAAGCACAGCAGGAAGGCTTTGGGAAGCCTCACCATAGGGTGCTTTTAACTTTGCCAACAAAGAACAAGTTTATATCCTTTGGTTCTCACTAGGAAACCTATTAATGAACAAGTACCATGTAATGGAGTGGTGCCTAAACCAACATTGTCTTGGTAGAAAGCCTTCTGAAGAAGTCTAGTGTCCTGAGGCCATAACAGCACAGCAGAGATGAACTCTGGAAGATAGGATTTAACGGGCAGGATAACATCAACAAACAAATGGAGCAGCCAAGCTCCATCACCACAGGCTACCCCTGTCCAGGCCTCTCTCAACCTCCAGCCAAGGGTGGGGTCATCTTCCTGGAAGCTAGAAAACACCCATTCCATGATGGCCGGGTTCATAACCAGCTTGCTGCCCACTGTGACAGGGCATATCACCAGGGTTACAACTGAGTGTTTGTGTCATTTCAGATCCTTAACTTGATGTCAGTATTCTGAAACAAGGTAGCAGAGCGAGAAGAGTGTGCCTGATCCTCTGATCCTCTCCTTTGGGCCTGAGGCTTGAAAAGGCAGGATAATACCAACAAAGGGATCGTCCATTGTCCATCACCTTGGGCAACTCCTTCCAAGGGTTCTACAAGATTCATGAATCCTTAACTTTGTGTCAGTAACTTTGTAGAAGGTAGCACATCTTTGGATTTATGACCCACATCTGAGTCTATGGCTGAAAGGATAACAGGGTCAGGAACATTCCATCTCCATGCAAAGGTCTGCCCAGTTCTCTCCCAGAATCACGAGTCCTTAACTTTTTTTCAGTGTCCTTGCAGAACATATCAGATCTGTAGAACATACACAATCTCCACCTATGTGGCTCACTACAGCAGCATATCATGGTCTGGGTCTCTGGCCTGTTTCGGCCTCCAGCACTAAAAGGCAGGACAACAAAGAATGGGGCTCCATCACCTCAGAAATGCCCTGCTCCAGCTTTAGCCAGGCCCTTCAACACTGCTAATAGCTTCTCCCTCCCTACCCTCCCACCCCCTTACTCCCCTGTACATAAAAGGGACAAGACTCTCAGCCTCTTCTCCTTGAGGACAAGTGACACAGCTAGAGGAACTAGTTTCAAGCTGTGCCAGTGGAGGTTCAGGCTGGATATTAGGAAATACTTCTTCACAGAGAGGGTTATCACACATTGGAATGATCTGCCCAGGGCAATGGTGGAGTCACTGTCCCTGGAAGTGTTTAAGCAGCATGTGGACCTGGTGCTTACGGATATGGTTTAGTGTTGACCCTTCAGTGCTGGGTCGAGGGTTGGACTGGAGGATCTTTGAGGTATCTTTCAAATGGATGTGTTCTGTGATTCTATGTGGCTTCAACAAAACTATGCTAAGATATACACTTTTGAGTTTGTGAATGTGACCATCTTGAGGTGTCAGCACAGGAATATGTACTTAAAATATAATACATTCAGAGTAATATGAAGAATTGAGTATAAGTAATATTCCCCTTATTTTGTTTTGATGCCAACCAAAATAATTATATTTGTGGAGTTCTCCTGTGTTAATGTCTTTAGGATCTATAAGATTAATTTTGAATATACATAAGTAATAATCTGAGCATCCACAAGTAGTTTTGCAAAGAACATTGACTTTAGGAAGAGATTTTAAGAAACATGTAAGGTGCCATTCAGAAGACAGATGCAGGTATGAAACAGAATTTTTAAAAATGTTATTTTTATTTAAATCTGTTGTGAAAGTTTTAGTCTTCTGCGAGGCCCAGATTTGCTTGTTAAGCTTCTATTCATTGACTGGGACTGTAATTTATCACATGAGGAGTAGCAAAAGGCTGGAGCTTGAGAAGCAGGTGCAGTATTCATCCTTATAATGCCACACAGCCCATGCAAATGTCCACTTTTGGAAGGAGTAATCACAGGATCACAGGATGTCAGGAAGGCACCCAAAGAGATCAAGTCCAACCTCCCTGCCAGAGCAGGACCATACAATCTAGCTCAAGTCACAGAGGAATGCATCCAGATGGGCCTTGAAAGTCTTCAGAGAAGGAGATTCCACAACCTCTCTGGGGAGCCTGTTCCAGTGGTCTGTGATCCTTAGAGTAAAGAAGTTCCCCCTTGTGTTGAGGTGGAACCTCCTGTGCTGCCGTTTACATCCATCACTCCTTGTCCTATCATAGGGAGCAAGTGAGAAGAGCCTGTCCCCTCCCTCCTGACACCCAGCCCTCAGATATTTATAAACATTTATTAAATCCCCTCTAAGTGTTCTCTTCTCCAGACTACAAAGCCCCAGGTCCCTCAGCCTCTCCTTGTAAGGCATCCACAGATGATCTTGGGTCCTCTTCTAACAAATCTCACACAGAAGCCATTTTAGGCAAATCTAAAGGCATAAGAGTGAACTTTCAGTACCACAAAGCCATCCATGCAGATTACACATTTTATTTTTACTCAGGGAATTATTATAAAAGCTTCACCCGAGTCCTGCTACAGGAAGGCAGTGCAACCTTCTTATATCAACAGATTAAGCAGCGGAAATTACTATCAATGTGCAACAAGGCACTTTCTGGTGATTCTCTCTACAAAGTCAGGAACATCTAAATGGTCAGAGAAATCATAACAACGGACAAACAAAAGAGATTATGAGAGAGACGAGATAAATGAAGTTCCAACAACTGCTATTAAAAAGTTGTAGAAATTATGTATCCTTTGTGTTCTTTAAAATAATGTTTTTAATACAAATATATCTGAGAATTGCTGAGTAAATACATGATCTGAGGTTAGAGTACAAATATACTAATATGCTCAAAGACACTTTCAAGTACCAGACTGCAGTGAATCAAGCTTTTCTGCTACATTTGGATTGTGATAAGCTTCATCTTCCTCCATGGCTGCAGAATAAAAGATAAAACACTCTGAAAAAAAATGTTAAAAGTGTTAAAATACTATATAAGCCATCCATAAAATTATGAACAGATTTTTCTGCTTGATAGGAACTGATCAAAACATCCAGTTCATTTCCCCTTAATCAAATCTTATTCTAATTGTTTAAAAATTATTTTTAAAAGGAAGGAAAAAAAATCTACAATACTTCCTTTAAAAATAGATTTAGCCATTTTCCTCTTCAAAATAATCCAAGATGCCTCTACAGCATGACCAGCAACCAACGTCTGTGCTCCCTCTCCTGGTTCTGCAGCAGCATTGACCTAAGCAAATCTTAACCATGCTGACATCAGGGCTGAGGCCTGTGCACATCAACGAACAAAAAATGTGAAGTACTGTACTGCTCCAGGTTCCTTTACAAGTTGCTTCAAATGGAAATTAAAATGGTTTACAAATATTTGATTTCCAGACATTCTGAAAGTTTTTTTCCCCCCAAGATCTGACAGTTGAAATCTAGAAAAATGCCAGCACTTCCCCAATCTTTGTAATACTGCGGCAATTTATAATAACCAAGCCAGTTATAGAGATGCTGACCTCTGTGATGAGGAAACTGAAAACTTCAAAATACTAGTTTATCTAAAAAATTGTTTGCAAAGATTTAAACAACCTTTCAAATGTTAAAAATTAGATCCTTTTAAATTACCTAATTGCAAAACAAATCACTCCCCCAAAATAAACAGAAACAGAAATAAAAATTGGATAGTCTCCTCATCTCAGGAGCAATTTATTTGTGTATTTCTGTAGGAATGTGGTAGTTTCAGGCTATGCCTAGAAAATTTTCCACACACCTTGAGCTGAAAGTAATAGAATGTAAATCCATCACTATTGGATGTGAAAACAATGATAAATTCTAAACAATCCCATTGGATAGATTACAGACATAAGCTGGTTGTCTGGGCTACCTTTCTCTCTCTTTTTGGCTTCCTCACTCTGGGAAACACTAACTTGTGCCTTCTGCTTTGTTGACCTTGGCTGTGTTCTTTGTTGTGGCTGAGAATCCTAAAACTGTTCTCTGCTCTTTCTCTTGTCCCTTTGTGTCCAGGGGGGTAAGGAGGGGAGCAGGGAAGGGGAAGCTGTTAGCTCCTCTGTTTTTTTTGCCAGGGGGGTTCTTGTGCTGTTTATAAATTGTAAATACCTGTAAATATATGTAAATATTGTATATTTTGTACATATGCATTGCATTTTATTTTAGATTGTAGTTTTGCTTGTAAATACAGTTTCATTTGCTTCCAACTGAGCGGGTCTGGCAATTTAACGTTGGGGGGAATTTTCAACCCACCACAAGATAGAACTCATACAACCAAGTCTTCACAGCTACACCATACATGATTCTGTATGCAGTAGTCTATTGTGAAGAAAAATAGGTAAACAATAAAACTTTCACCTCAAATATGACAGAAGATATGCTTCAAAATTCTTTTACAGCATTTCTAGTATGTTCAACATGAAGCTCTTACTTCTGCAGTATGAAGCCATCCTTGATGAGTTAGTCACATGGCTTCTCAGCCATGACAGCTGACATTCAGTACTAACAAAACCAAGTATTTATTAAAATTAGTGGTTTCAAGATAAATGGATAAAGTATGTTCTGCCACTTGTGATCATTCTTTTCATTTACTACAAATTTGATTATTATCTGAGATAACTGAGTCATCTCAGGAGCAAAGGAGGTTCATGCTGTAGTTGAGGAATGCCTTACCTCCAGCATGGCATATCCTGCACAAAAGCTGGAAACCCAAGTTTTCTCTACACTTTTTCAGTTTAAAGGGAATGTGGGCCACAGTTAAGGGGTAGCAGGAATAGCAAGATCAAGACCCTGTATGGTTCCTCATATGCTTTGTGTATCACTAACATCTGAAATGGAGAGAGTACTTTGTCTTTTATTTCTGCATAGGATTTACATAGCAAAATACACTAAAGAGCACCAAAAATGTAGGCTTATGACCAAATATGGACCAGTGCACTAGCTGGTGTATAAGACACAGAGTAGACAGGAGTTTGAAACAACATTTAGGATGGACCTGCCTAATTACTAGATAGCCAGCCTCTCTTCCTTAGGAGTGAATTCCCCACACAGAGCATATGCTTCATGACACAGAAGCTGAGACTGCAGCAATGTCATCTGTGTCACAGCTGCCTCCAGCCTCGCCCAGGTTCATGGAGCCACTATGTTTCTGTAAGGCATGGGGACCTCATGGTCCCCTCTGTCATAGCAGGTTGCTCAAGAGGAATTGGGGAATGTGGGCGGTTGCTTACCCCACATGCATGCACAAACCCAGGTGTGTCTCTGCCCCATAATTGCTCACAGACCAGAATTACACAGTTGGTACTTGCTGAGTGCACTAAGAAGATTTCTGGAAGATGAAGTTCTGCTGATTGGTGTCATAGGGGCTGAGTTATGAGCTATGTCTTTCCTGCTCCACAGCATTTAGGGAAGAAAAGGCGGTATTAATTACACCCTGGGCCCTTTCCTAGTCATCCTTCCCACAGGCACAAGCGGAAGCTAAGCTTAATTTTGCTGCCATTGGCAAAATGGAGCAATCCTGTCCCTGCCTTAGTACAAGCTAATGAGGTTCCATAACATGACCATCTTACATTATGAAACTGACCCATTTTAAACTTTAACACACACACTTTAGAAGTGTGATGAATGCTGTTAAGTATCTACTTGCTGGTCTCCATATTGAAACAATTATAAAAAAACACAGAGGTTGTAGATTTTACCTTTGACAATAAAAACTTGTTCTAACTTTGGCTTTCAAGAAAACCTGTTAAATAATTTGGTGGGTTGAAGTTTCCCATCAGCATTAACTTAGCAAAACTAACTCAGCTGGAAGCAAATGAAAGCTGTATTTACAAGCAAAAACTACACTCTACAATGGAATGCAATGAATATGTACAAAATATACAGTATTTACAATATCATACAGATATTTACAATTAGCAAATAACACAAACACACATCCCCCCCGGCATCCCTCTGGTTTCCCCAGAGACCAGGGAAGGTGCTCCACTGCCCCCCAAACCTCCTTCCTCCTGTAGCAGAGGAAAAAAAGTTGTTGAGAGAAAGCAGTGTTAGTTCATATCTTTGTCAAGGCCAGCCAGAAGCTTTATTATTATCTCCCAAGCAGAACAGCCAAGCCAGAGAAAAGAAAAGGAATGGGAATGGAAGTGAAATGTGAAAGACTGTTACGGTACAGCTCTGTCTGTCCCAGACATTCTGTCCAATGAATTTGTTTAGAATAATCTTTTGTTTTCCTTTTTACACCCAATAGTCATTTATTTATGGTTTTTCTACTTTTCTGCTCAAAATCTGCAGCTAAATTGTAAAGGCATAGCCTAAAACTGCCAGAAACAACTATTATGTCAATTTGAAAAAGCAATGCTCAATTCTACAACTTGCAGTCTCAGGCTAAATGCTACATGTACCAGTTACAAATAATTCCAACACCAGTGGATTTGGGATACTCTAACACAAGCCTTTCATAGAAGTCTTGAATAGATGAGGTTGGAAGGGAGGTCATCTGGCCTAAACCATTAGCAAGGCAATGCAGAGCCCTTTCCTCCAGCTGTATCACCCGTCATCTTCCTGCAGAAACAGAAATATGTAAAGATACACAATCCTATACCTTAGGTCTGTTGTACAGAAAGACTATGGTCATAGAAAGTTGTCTAATGCCCACAGCATACTTCATGATTATATTTTGGAGCTTTCAAGATTAGAGGATGAGATTCAAATCTTAGAAACTATCTATTCTGAGAGCTATTACAGTTTTTAAGTGGCAATGGCTCAATTTGATTTGATCCACTATGCAGGAATCAACATTTAAAACACAAAGAACTATATATTCACATAAATATTGATCTTTTTGAGGCACAGTTGAGTAATACAAAGCTGGCTTCTGCTCTGTTGAAGCACTTGTAGGTGTGTTTATGGGGAAAGACCGAAGTGCTTCAGTTTTGAGATGCTCAGCAGCATATAGACATTCACTATTTATGAAGGATGGAAGTGGGAGGGGGGTCTTCAGATCTGGACCCATTCTGTGACATTATCCTCAAAACTCATGTTGATGCCCCCTGAGATAAAACTCTCCATAGAGCAGACAAGGACTATCAGGAAGGCAGCTCCACGGAGAAAGACCTTGGAGTGCTGGTGGACAGCAAGTTCTCCATGGAACAACAATGTACCCTTGTGGCCAAGAGAGCAAATGGTATCCTGGGATGCATCAAGGAAAGTGTGTCCAGCAGGTCTAGGGAAGTCCTTCTACCTCTACTCTGCCCTGGTGAGACCACACCTGGAATACTGCATCCAGTTTGGGGCTCCCCAGTTCAAGAAAGAGAGAGAACTGCTGGAGAGAATCCAACGAGGAGCCATGAAGATGATTAGGGGACTTGAGCATCTCTCCTATGAAGCGAGACTGAGAGACCTGGGGCTGTTTAGTCTCGAGAAGAGAAGACTGAGAGGGGATCTCATGAATGTGTATAAATATCTGAGAGATGGGTGTCAAGTGGAGGGGACAAGCTCTTTCCAGTGGTGCATAATAATAAGACAAGAAACAACAGGTTCAAGCTTGAACATAGAAGATTTCTGCTCAATATGAGGAGAAACTTCTTTACAGTGAAGGTACAGAGCACTGGAACAGGCTGCCCAGGGTGGTTGTGGAGTCTCCTTCTCTGGAGACTCTCAAAACCCACCTGGATGCATTCCTGTGCAGATCACCCTAAGTGATCCTGCTTTGGCAGGGGGCTTGGACCTGATGACCACTTCCAACGAAATGTGGTGGTCAGAGGGTGTTTGGGGTCCAGTGACCACGAGATAAATTTCGGTTTTTGGTCAAGCTAAGAGGGGTAGGAAGAAGACCTCCACTCTGGACTTCCGGAGGGCAGACTTCAGGTTACTCAAGGAACTAATTCAGAGGGTTTCTTGGGATAAAGCCCTTAATAATAAAGGGGTCCAGGAGGGCTGGACCTGCTTCCAGGAAGAATTGTTGAAGGCGCAGGGACAGGCTGTGCCAATGTGCTGGAAGATGAGCCGCCGGGGCAGACGGCCAGCCTGGATGGTTAATGAACTTTTAATAGAGCTAAGGAAAAAAAAGAGGGTGTATCATCTTTGGAAGAGAGGGGAGGCAACCCATGGAATGTTTAAGGATGTTGTCAAATCATGTGGGAAGAAAACTAGGGAGGCAAAAGCACATTTGGAACTTAAACTGGCCTCTACTGTGAAGGACAACAAAAAGTCCTTCTATAAATATATTAATAGCAAGAGGAAGGGCAAGGACAACCTCCACTCCTTGGTTGACATGGAGGGAAATGTTGTATCAAAGGATGAGGAAAAGGCAGAGATACTTAACACCTTCTTTGCCTCAATTTTTACTAGAAGGACAGAATATCTTCCTGACAGCTGGCCTGCAGAGCTGGCAGAAGGAGCCAGGGAGCTGCACAGTTTCCCTCTGTTCGATGAGGAGGTGGTTGGAACTCTCCTCAGCAGCTTGGATCCCCACAAGTCCATGGGACCAGACGGGATCCATCCTAGGGTGCTGAGAGAGCTGGCAGATGAACTGGCTGAGCCACTATTCATCATTTTCCAGCAGTCCTGGCTCACTGGAGAGGTCCCAGAGGACTGGAAGCTGGCCAACGTTGTGCCCATCCACAGGAAGGGCCGGTTGGATGAGCCAGGGAATTACAGGCCTGTCAGCCTGACCTCAGTGCCAGGCAAGATCATGGAACAGGTCAATCAGTGCAATCACACAGCACTTACAGGATGGCCAAGAGATCAGGCCTAGCCAGCATGGATTTAGGAAGGGCAGGTCCTGCCTGACCAACCTGATCTCCTTCTACGAGCAGGTGACCCGCCTGGTGGATGTGGGGAGGCCTGTGGATGTGGGCTACCTGGACCTCAGCAAGGCCTTTGACACCATCCCCCACAGCAAACTCGCGGCCAAGCTGTCAGCCCATGGCTTGGACAGGAGCACTCTGCACTGGGTGAGGAACTAGCTGGATGGCCGAGCCCAGAGAGTGGTGGTGAATGGTGTCACATCCAGCTGGTGGCCAGTCACTAGTGGTGTGCCCCAAGGATCAGTGCTGGGCCCCATCCTCTTTAACATCTTTATTGATGATCTGGATGAGGGCATTGAGTCAATCATCAGTAAATTTGCAGAGGACACCAAGCTGGGGGCAGGAGTTGATCTGCTGGAAGGTAGAGAGGCTCTGCAGAGAGACCTTGACAGGCTGGACAAATGGGCAGAGTCCAAGGGCATGAGATTTAACACATCCAAGTGCCAGGTTCTGCACATTGGCCACAACAACCCCATGCAGTGCTACAGGCTGGGGTCAGAGTGGCTGGAGAGCGGCCAGGCAGAGAGGGAGCTGGGGGTACTGGTTGATGGTAGGCTGAACATGAGCCTGCAGTGTGCCCAGGCAGCCAAGAGGGCCAATGGCATCCTGGCCTGCATCAAGAACAGTGTGGTCAGCAGGAGCAGGGAGGTCATTCTGCCCCTGTACACTGCACTGGTTAGGCCACACCTCGTGTCCTGTGTCCAGTTCTGGGCCCCTCAGTTTAGGAAGGATGTTGACTTGCTGGAACAAGTCCAGAGAAGGGCAACAAAGTTGGTGAGGGGTTTGGAACACAAGCCCTATGAGGAAAGACTGAGGGAGCTGGGATTGCTTAGCCTGGAGGAGACTCAGGGGTGTCCTTATTGCTCTCTACAACTACCTGAAGGGAGGTTGTCGCCAGGCGGATGATGGTCTCTTCTCCCAGGCAGCCAGTACCAGAACAAGAGGACACAGTTTCAAGCTGCACCAGGGGAGGTTTAGGTTGGATGTTAGGAACAAGTTCTATACCGAAAGAGTGATTGCCCATTGGAATGGGCTGCCCAAGGAGGTGGTGGAGTCGCCGTCATTGGAGGTTTTCAGGAGGAGACTTGATGGGTTGCTTGGTGCCATGGGTTAGTTGTTTAGGTGGGTTGGATTGGTTGATGGGTTGGACACGATGATCTTGAAGGTCTCTTCCAACCTGGTTTGGTTTATTCTAAATAAAGGTTTATTCTAAATAAACCTCCAATATACTGTGATACAGTGATATCATTTGACCCTTCTGCATAGACCAAATGCAATACTTCCACAGGCACACAGATGTATGTTTATATACATCTAACTAGCTAACAGAAACACCCAGAACTCAATGAAAGTACAAACTACAAATCTGAAAATCATATTTTTTTTTTTTTTTGTTTCTGTCTAGCCATTGTGATGGTATCCAGTTTCATCAGCCCTCCTGTTTTAGCCCATGTATTTATGCTAGGGACTACAGTATGCTGCAGGAATGTGGAACCCTTGACCTCCAGATCATGCACTCAGATATATCTGAGGACTGTAATGCTTAAATGCTTGTTCTGGGAGACACTAGGGGCCCCAAGTCTTGAACTGGTGGACTACATCTGCTATGAAAAACCAGAACACATTTAACATTAGTAGGAAACTGGTAGAGAAGAATGTTTAAATCCACCTGCCAACACAACCACATTTTGCTGAAGAAACAGATGAAACATTAGGAGGACAGATTGAAGAATGTCATAATGCCATAGACCACTCTGGTAGCTTCTAAAAAATTAAACTCACTTAAAACAAGACACAAACAAATAAAAAAGAATAATAACCTTTTCTTCTGTAAGACATAAACACTGACTGATGAAGGTAGTTCAGATCTGGCAAAAAGATGGATGTGCCCAAAGGTTATTCTCTTCTACAACTACTTTTTATATTAGAAAATCAAAGGACAAATCCGAGTTAAAAAACGATCTATGGTCATTTAAGAAAATGTCAGCTTTGAAAGAAAATTTTTAACATTAAAAAATCTCAGATTTTTCTCATTGACAAATATTGTTTATGAGCAGAAGTCCAATGGCTTTGGAGAGGAGTCAGTGGAAATAAAATCTCAGAAATCTCAGGAAGCATTTATATGTCTCTCTCAGATGGCAACATTCAGCTCTCACAGGAGTAGATGAAACAATAAAACCGTAAATAAATACAAGCCATTATTTTTAGATTGCAAAGGTCACTAAACTGAAGTAGATAAGACTACTGAAAACAAAGTGCACACAAACCTATGAACTTTGGGAGTTATTATATATGAAAACATCTCTACTACTCTGAAGAGCTTAACAAAGTTTTTATAAACCAAAAGGGTTATTAACATAACAGTTGAATTGCTTTAAGATTATTGATGTAAAAATGCACTGTTCACATTAATACACAGAATATATGTGTCTATATCTGTACATTTGAGATTTTTATTACTTATTTCCTCTTAAATGTTTTGAATCCATAGGTTATATATATGGTACAGAACATCACTATCATTGAGCAATGGGAACTGTTTTTCTAAATCAAGGTGTTAATTGCTGAAACCTAGAGAAAATAGGTGCTCTTGCTCCTTTCCAATAACTTAAAAGATTTGTTTTCCCCTTGTTTTCTTCTTCAGGGCTGTAATTATACAGATACAGATGAAACTTAGGGTATATTATATTTCCTTTGGACAGCTAAAGGAGAAAGAGAAACTTATTTGTCTGATGGAAATATGACATTGCAGAAGTTAATAATTACTTTGACCCTTTGCACAGGTTTTTGATTACATTTCATTAAATGAAATATAATCTTCAGGACTTTTTTTCAGTTAAAGCACTGATTTCACATGTGACCAAAGTCTGATTTAAGTAAAGACTATTTCTTATTTTGTGTTTTAAAGCTGCAATTAAGAACCACAAGAAGTTGTGTCTTATGTAGAAATAATATTAAATAAATATAAGCCACTTTATATTTCAGAGGAAATGGTTTCCTCACAACTACTAATTAGTTTTACTTTGTACTCCTCTAATATTGAGTTTTACTTTGTACTCCTGCCATGAAATTAAAAAAAAATTGCCTGAAAGATGCTACAGAACATGGCAAGATCTGGGATCAAAATCTTTATAAGGCCTTCAGATTTCAAGTCTGCAAACTCTAGAACTTCAAATGTCACCAGCTTTAATTTACTTTTTTTCTTAATGTACTTATGTATTTATTTATGGTAGCTATTTTGAATATTGCCACAGAAGTGTGGTAACAGCATACTTCTATCAACACAGTAATGCTCAAAAATTACCACATGCAGACATGTCTTATCCACTGTATAAAATGTATTAATGAAATCCTTTTATGATTACAGATTTCATTTACTTACAGCACTGTGCTTCTGAATGGCTGGAAAGTGGTTTAGAAAATGAAACATCAAACACAGAAAAGTTGCTACCATGATTATATCTATACATTTTATGTAGGAAAGCCTTAGAATCTGTGCTTTCTTGCTGGATATTGTATATTCAAGGATCAAAGGTAGTTACCAAGATGAGAGTGCTGTGGACCAACACAGTGCTTGCCTAAATTATTTCCACTAGACACTGGCTTTTGCAAGGGATTAAAGACCAGATCCAACCCAAATTTAGATTCTTATCGCAATGCCTAATTTCTATGACCTTGTCCCTACAAAGACCCATTATAATCCCAAACTTAGTGTCCCTTTTCACATGTTCAGGAGGATTTAGCATACAAGTTAGTGACTGTGAGCCAAGGACATTTTAGATGTCTACAAAACAGTCTCCTGAGAATTTCAGACTCTGGTGATTTTGTAGCTGTGGATTGCATGTGCTGCTCACTCTCAACTATACAAGGAAACCAAAGTGTATCTTGTAATTGGGAAGTCCTCACTGAAGAATCTACTAAACTGGCAGTTCGTTTGACTCCATTTTTCAACAAATTTTCAAGGATGACAATCAAGCCACAAATAATTGTGTGCAGGCAACCTTAGACTTGTCTAGCTCTGGTTTAGCTGTCTGGCCAGATACTGGATTTCTTGACAGTCTCTCTGCTGAGGTCTTCTCAGTGGCATGGAAAGTCATAAATGAGGGTGATAACTGCCAATGACCCTTGCTCCGTCACAGAGGCAGCAAAGTAAAGTTGAGCTTTTTTAAACAGAAGTACTAGTGGTCTGTGGTGGGTTCCCATGTGCATGATGAAACTTGGGATGAATTTGAAGGACTTCTCATGCCAGAAAAAGACAGGCCTGGCTGAATGGAGAGATTTGGTTGCAATTTCAGGAAAAGGAGAGTCAATAATCATTGGAAGGAGGGGAAGGCCACTGAGAAGATGTCATGAGGTTATATAGGGAGAAAATTAAAAGGGCCATGCCCAGCTAGAAATTAACTAGGCTTCAGCTGTCAACGATAATAGGAAAGGCTTCTATAATAGAATAATAGAATAATAAACCAGGTTGGAAGAGACCTTCAAGATCATTGCATCCAAGCTATTATCCAACACCACCTAATCAATTAAACCATGGCACCAAGCATCCCATTAAGTCTCCTCCTGAACACCTCCAATGATGGTGACTCCACCTCCCCAGGCATCCCATTCCAATGGGCTCTCTGTATAGAATCACTCTCTCTGTATATAACTTCTTCCTAACATCCAGCCTAAACCTCCTCTGGCGCAGCTTGAAACTGTGTCCTCTTGTTCTGGTACTGGCTGCCTGGGAGAAGAGACCATCATCCGCCTGTCGACAACCTCCCTTCAGGTAGTTGTAGAGAGCAATAAGGACACCCCTGAGTCTCCTCCAGGCTAAGCAATCCCAGCTCCCTAAGTCTTTCCTCATAGGGCTTGTGTTCCAAACCCCTCACCAACTTTGTTGCCCTTCTCTGGACTCGTTCCAGCAAATCAACATCCTTCCTAAACTGAGGGGCCCAGAACTGGACACAGGACATGAGGTGTGGCGTAACCAGTGCAGTGTACAGGGGCAGAATGACCTCCCTGCTCCTGCTGGCCACACTGTTCTTGATGCAGGACAGGATGCCATTGGCCCTCTTGGCTGCCTGGGCACACTGCAGGCTCATGTTCAGCCCACCATTAACCAGCATCCCCAGGTCCCTCTCTATCTGGCCACTCTCCAGCCACTCTGACCCCAGCCTGTAGCACTGCATGGGGTTGTTGTGGCCAATGTGCAGAACCCGGCACTTGGATGTGTTAAATCTCATGCCGTTGGATTCTGCCCATCTGTCCAGCCTGTTGAGGTCCCTCTGCAGAGCCTCTCTACCCTCCAGCAAATAAACTCCTGCCCCCAGCTTGGTGTCCTCAGCAAATTTACTGATGATTGACTCAATGCCCTCATCCAGATCATCAATAAAGATGTTAAAGAGCACAGGGCCCAGCACTGATCCTTGGGGCACACCACTAGTGACTGGCCGCCAGCTGGATGTGGCACCATTCACCATCACCCTCTGGGGTCAGCCCTCCAGCCAGTTCCTAACCCAATGCAGTGTGCTCCCGTCCAAGCCATGGGCTGACAGCTTGGCCAGGACAACGGAAGGAGGACTTGAGGAGAATCTCTGTCCTTTATTGGATGCAGGGGTGAACACACTGGTCAAGGATGAGGAAAAGGATGAGTTATTCAATATATCCTTTGCCTCAGTCGTTAGTAGTATGACCAGTTGTTCACTAGATACCCAACCTGCTGAGCTGGAAGATAGGGATGGGGAGCAGAATGAAGCCCCCATAGTCCGAGAGATGTCATACACCCAAGAGTACAAAGAGAACTGATGGAAGTGCTCACCAAGCCACTTTCCATCATTTACCAGCAGACCTGGCTAACCATGGAGGTCCTAGTTGACTGGAGATTGGCAAATGTGATACCAGTCTACAAAAAGGTTAGGAAGGAGGACCTGGCGAACTAAAAACCTGTCAGTCTGACATTGGTGCCAAGGACAGTCATGGGGCAGATCATCTTGAGTGCCATTTTGTAGCATGTGCAGGGCAACCAGGTCATCAGGTCCAGTCAGCATGGGTTCATGAAGGGTAGGTCCTGCATGACAAACTTGATCTCTTTCTACAAGGTGACCTTGAACGAGGGAAAGTCTGTGGATGTTGTCTACTTGGACTTTAGTAAAGCCCACAGCATTCTCCTGGAGAAACTGCTTATGGCTTGGATGGGTGAATGCTTTACTAAGTTGAAAACTGTTTGAAAGACCAGGCTCAAAGAGTGGTAGTGAATGGAGTTAAATCCAGTTACTGGCCAGTCACAAGTGGTTTTCCCCAGGGCTCAGTATTGGGACCCGCTTTCTTTAATATCACCAATGACCTGGGTGAGGGAATTGAGTGCACCTTCAGTAAGTTTGCAGAAGACAAGTATATTGGGAAGGACTGTTAGTCTGCTGGAGGATAGCAAGGCTCTGTAAAGAGATCTGGACAGGGTGCATTTATGGGCCAAGGCCAATTGTATGATATTCAACAATGTCAAGTGCTGTGTCCTGCACTTCAGTGACAACAACCCCATGTAATACAACATGCTTGGGGCAGGCTGTCTGGAAAGCTACCCAGCAGAGAAATACCTGGGGGCATTGATTGATAGCCATCTGAACACAAGCCAGCAGTATGGCCTGATGGCAACAAAGTCATCCTGGTCTGCATCACAAATAGCATGGCCAGCAAGACGAAGAAAGTGATTGAACCCCTGTACTCATTACTGGTGAGGGTGCACCTTGAGTACTGGCTTCAGTTTTGCAGCCCTCACTAAAGACAAGACATTTAGCTGCTGGAGCACATCCAGAGAAGGGCAACACAACTGGTGAAGGGTCTGTAGAACAAGTCTTATGAGGAATGGCTGAAGAACTGTGGTAGTTTAGTCTGGTGAAGAGGAGGCTGAAGAGAGACCTCAGTAGTCTCTACAACTACCTGGAAGGAGGTTGTAGTGAGGAGGGTGTAACAGGATCAGAGGAAATGGCCTCAAGTTGCATGAGGAGAGGTTTAGATTGGGTATTAAGGGTATTTTGAAAACTTTCTTTATTGAAAGAGTTATCAAACACTGGAATAGGCTTCTCAGGGATGGGGTTGAATCCCCATCCCTGGAGGCACTGAAAAGACACACAACATGGTGTGCTAAGGGTCATGACTTAGCACCCGATTTGGTAGTTAGATAATGATTGAACTTGATGATCTTATTTTTTTCCCAACTGAAATCATACCACGATTCTTATATCCAAACTTACCTTAAAACCCCTGCTCCCTAGGGCTCCTTCTGCTTGTTATTCCAACTCCATGTGACAAAGGTAGGAATTCAGGCTACTCATAAATTGCAAACTCAGCCAAGACCTTGGTTGCTGTCTAAGACAATTACCTAAAGTTCCTTTCTGTTTGACAAAAACAGGCAGACAGCTTGAATGTCATCCACTTGCTTTATTCACCTTTGTTCACCAACTGTGCAAAACATCTCACATGGGAGTTCAGGTGAGACACTGGTCTTTCAGAAACCCACCAAGCTGGCTGTGGTACATTGACCCCATGGTCATTGCCTTTCTGCACAGTTAATCCAGGCTTCTAGTGAAAACAGCAACAGGCATGAACTTTTAATGGGAAGGCTCCGCACTGGTGGGCACTGGTTTATATGGGTCCAGTACATGGAGCCCCAGTGTTATTGCCTCTAGGGGTGACCCAGCAGCCACGTGGGCTCAGCTTCTGATAAGCTTCTCCATCATGTCCACCTTGCACAGCACAAAGCAGCTGGGGAACCACCATATGCAGGTCAGCATCAGTTGGCATCAACCAGCCCACAGCAGTGCACCATCCCACCCCATACAAGGCTTACATTGGGATGAGAATGGACTTTGCTGCCCATGTTCATATTTGCAGGTAACTTTTCTACTCTGCCCTTAGAAAAACAAAACAAAACCCAACGACAAAACCCAAACCAACCCAAACCAACCCAACCCAACCAAAAACAACACACCCCGCCCCCTCCCCCCCCCCAAAAAAAAAAAAAAAAAAAAAGACCCACAAAACCCCCAAGCAGCGTTCACTGTGCACCTCTGCTTCTGCAGGGCACGTTTCCTTACTAGAGAACATTCGCGACTACCGGGAACATCCGGCAGAGACGGACAACACTCTGTCCTGGCAGGCGGGCGGGCGGCGGGAGGCAGCTCCCCCGTGCGCCGCGCCAATCACAGGTGCTGGCACGGCCGCCTCCCCGCCCGGCCCGGCAGCCACCGCGCGCCGTCCGTCCGCGCGAGACTCTTTAATCTCGCGACGGCGGGGCGCCGCCATCTTACCCGCTCGCTCGCTCAGTCCAGCTCTGCGGCTGAGGGGCGAAGGGGGGTGGTGCGTTTCTCAGACGCGCTCAGAGCTCCACACTCTTTAGGCCCGTCGGCAGCACTGTCCTCCGCCCGCCGTTGAGGCGGGAGGGAACTGCGGACAGGCCAGTCGGTCCTCTTCTGTTCAGGAGCGGTGTGAGCGGGACCCGCAGGGAGCAGCCGCTGCTCGGCTGGTTCCGCCCCCTTCGTGTGGCTGGGCCTCCGGCCTCTGCCAGGCGCTCTCTGCCGAACCAAGAGGCAGCCGCGGCCTCGGTGGGTGGAGAGAGGCGCGGCGGGAGCCGGGGTCCCGGCCGGTGGGGCGGCGCGGACCCCGCCGCCGTTGTTGTTGCTGCTGCTGCCGGGGAGGCGGGGGGCCCGGGCCGCTCTGGATGGTGGTTAAAATGATCATAGAAAACTTCGAGGCGCTGAAATCCTGGCTCAGCAAAACCTTGGAGCCCATGTGAGTAGTCGCGACCCTTTCTCTCTCTTCCCCGTCCCCTCAAAAATAAACCGTCCCTGGGAAAAGACGGTGGTGCTCGTAGTCGGGAAACGCTTTGCTGAAGAGGCCCATGAGGACATCCCAGGAGATGCCCTCCATAGCGCCCTTCTTTCCTCGGCGTTTTCTATAGGGGACTACGTCGTTCCCCCGCTCTACCGGCGCCGACCTCCGCCGGGAGGTAGGACCGTCTTTCTCCGGAGGATGCAGTTTCCCCCCCTAGCGACCGCATTCGTATTTCCTTTTGTAGCCCTGGGTAAGCGGGAGATAATGTGTCTGCGTGTGCAGCTCGCTGTTCCCTGCTCTCAGCCCCCGTAGAGGCCAGGTTAACAACCATGGCCTGCCGTCCTGGCCATCGATCGTCTCAGAGAGCTCAGGTGCTATTGGGATGATTTAAAGGATCCCGAGATCTTCTCCAGTAGCATTTTCATAGACTCGTTGTACGTCACTCTCAGTTGTTTTCAATATTTGACGTGGTCTTGTTTCCCTTCCCCCCCACCCGAATAAAAATTGCATCAGTAGAGCGCTTGGGAGTAGGTACCTCGGAGAATAATTTGCCTGTTTGTGACTACCTACTTGGCCTCTAAGCATAGCATTCATGTGAGTAATTGGATTTCTTCTGCAAATAATCAAGGTCTTCCTTCTCTGATTTTAGTGGAACCGAGACGTGAACTTGGTTTTAAAGGTTTCATCTTCTCTAAGTATGGTGTCTGTAGACATTACAGATCAAAGCACGCACGGGACTTGTCATTCAGAAACACCGTTTTAACATGTCTGAATTAAATGGTTGAAGCCTGATTCGAGTCAATAGAACTAGAACTTAGACGTTATTTTTGTTAACTTCTGAGATGTGTGTCTACTGTTGTTTTTAACTCTGATGCTATGAAGTGGGAGTTGAAAAGAAAAAAGGCAGTATGCCTCCATGGCCATTACTTAAGTATAGACATGTATATGTATAGTTTGTACGGCTTATGCTGAAATAACTTGAAGTTACTAAATGCTGGGACAGTTTTAGGAGAGCTTCACTTAGGTTTTGGGGATGGGTGTGGTGTTTGTAGGGTCCGCTGGGCCTCAACAAGAGGACACAGTCTCAGGCTGCGCCAGGGGAGGTTCAGGTTGGATGTTAGGAAGAAGTTCTATACAGAAAGAGTGATTGCGCTATGGAATGGGCTGCCCGGGGAGGTGGTGGAGTCGCCGTCATTGAAGGTGTTCAGGAGGAGACTTGATGGGGTACTTGATGCCATGGATTAGCTGTTTGGGTGGGTTGGATTGGTTGATGGGTTGGACACGATGATCTTGAAGGTCTCTTCCAACCTGGTTTGGTTTATTCTAATAAAGGTTTTTTCTAAAGGTTTATTCATCCAAACCGCACTGAAATGGATGAATCTTGAACTTAATTTCACCAGACTTTGAATTAAACCTGCAGCATATTATGCTGACTGTCTTTCTATAAAAGATTTTATGATTAAGAAAACAAATACTGTAAAGGTGTAGTTTTGGAAAGGTGAATTAATCTTTGACTTGGGTCAGTGTAAGGTGACATTAGAACAACAGCAGGTTGTGTTCTGTCGTAGTAGAACTAGCTAGTCCTCTGGGTGCAGAATGCTCCTTTTTAGTCTCTGGTTACTTGTATGATTATTCTGTTAATGGCAATCAGCAGTTTGATACCTGCATTTAGAGTGTGCTGTTCAAAAGGCTTGGTCTGGTCTTTTCCAAAATACATGTTGGTAATTTGAAAGGGTAAATGATACGCACTTACCTCTTAGTTGGTCAGCAGCTGGGGATTGAGAGTTAGTTTCAAACAGCAGTAAGCATTTAAAAATCCTGTGAAATCTGAAACTGGAAGTATGCTAGTGGTGTTTACAGGAGGTTTCAGCTCACTTCATAAGCATTTTCTTCAGTAAATACATTCGGTTCTTTGGATTTTACAGGTCTGTATTCAAAACTAATTTATACAGTTTTTCTGCAGTTTCTTGAGTATTATTTTTCAGGAACTGAAGCTTAACTTTCACCAGTGAATAATGAAAGTTTCCTGTTTACACTATAAAAAGCATCTAAAGCTTGCCAGATAGTATTTAGCTAGAGGTCAGTATGGCTCCTCATTTTTTTCTACCAAGCTTTATTTGTTTGTGGTTTGTAGTAGTAACTTCATAATCTGGTAGTAAACTCTGTTCTGTATTTCTCTATTTGTCTGAATGTTGCCCTGTGATAGCTGCTAGCGATAGGAGTTGAAGAGTGAAATTGGGACTACCAGATTTTGTGATCAGTGCAATTTTTTGCTTTTTTAGTGCTAAAAGAATCACTGTGTTTCGTTTAAGTTTCATGTGGTGTGTGAGCAGTTCAAATGTGGTTCTTATGCTGGAGAATTATATTGTGGGGCTAGGAATTGCTGACTTGGAGTATGTTGAGTTCTCTGAATTTTTGGCTTTGGATGGAAGTAAGCCAGCAGGGACTCTTAAATAAAACTGTTACTGAGTTTTGTGCAGTGTCCTATGTAACTGCACTATTCTACTAAATGTTGGAATTGGTGGAGAAGTATTACTTCCTAGCAGTCAAATACTCGTCTCTGCTTCTGATCTTAGCTATTTGAAGTTTGTGCCTACAGCTATAGCTTCTGGCAGTATGAAAATATTAGTGTGCAGTTCGTAGAATGTAACTTGGTGCAGTACTAGTACAATGAGGATCTAAGTGCTGGCTGTCTAGAGGTGTTACCATAGCCTGAAAATAACATCTACCTTGTCTTTTACTTAATGATAGGAAACAAAAAAAGGTGCCAACTGTTCTTATCTCGTGGCCCTTTCAGAAACCTTTATCTGCAAGATAAAATGACGATGTATTGAAACCTTATGGAGATGGTGTATAGTTTTAAGGAGAGAAGTGCATTTAAGAAGATAGGTAAATAAATTTTATACACGCGTATAGGTCTTCATTTATCTAGAGTTGAGTAGTTAGAACATTCTTTATTTTCCAAGTTGCCCATTTCTGACTACCTAGCGGCCTTTGATCAGGATTTATGTAGCTTGTTCCAAAGGCTGTAACACAGGTATATCTGAAGCATAGTGTTTCAGAACTAGAAGATAGCAATATGCATAAAGGTTAGTTCATTTTGTCATGAAATTTTATCTTTGAACTATGCTAAAGCATTATCAAGAATGCTAACTTTTTAGTGTAATGAAACATGTACTATATAATTATATGGACTGAAAATCATTTGGTTGCTGGATTATGTTCATGTGGTGCCTCTGGGAAACACTCTTCATAGTAGACAACAATGTTTGGAGGAGAGGAATGATGGAGGATTTAAGTTTTGGAATTTGTTGTTTGTTTGCAGTGCATTGTTGGCATTGTTCATTTTGAACTGCTCTACTGCTTTTTTCAAGCAAAGCCTTGGTGATGCTCCATGCAAACAGTCCTTATCTGCATTTGGTCTTGTTGCAGTGAACCAGCAACTGTACATGCTGCCATGCAGTCCAGCACTGCATGGGTGGTAGTTCTCTAGCAACTTTCTACAGCTCTCCAAAGAGGCTGCTTTTGTGGTTTTGGAAATACTTTCTGAGTATCTCAGTTTGGTGTACTGAATACTACTAAATATGCACACAAAACCATAACAGATGCAGTTATGGGACTGTAGTAATTAATAGTGTAAGCAAAGTAGCAAGAGTACTTTTGTGCTGTGGCTGCTGTGTATTTGACTGGAACTATCTTGTAGGTTCAACTACAGTCATCTTTTTAAAGAGGGTTTTAGTCATCTTTGTTGCTTGTAAACAGCAGTATACTTTGTTTCTAGTGTTAACATGCTTCCTGTCCATGGCATGGTTCCTATTGAAGTGTTTGAAAATAACGTTAAACTTGGAGTATAACCTTACATCTTGTCACTTCTGATTTTCTGTACCAATAAGGTCCTTGCTGAGCCATGTCTATAATGATAGATTTCTTTTCTGCAAGTTAATTTGAGATCCTATATAAACTCTGTGTGTAGTCCTTGCTGGAATATCTGTGTTGGCAAATTTCTGAGCAGAAATGTCTTTTTTTGGTTGTGTTTTTTTATTTGTTATTTGAAACTCTACTTGTGAAAAAGAATCAGCTTTTTTGTACTAAAGCTGCACTCATCGTTTTTCATTTTAAGACTTCATGACGTTCTCTCCTTGCCCTAGTTCTTTCCAGTGCAAAATTGTCTTGTTTGTAATTACTTTGTGTAAAATAAAATTAATTAAAATCTTTTGCTGGGCCACTGAATTTTACTTACACCTTGATGAAGTCTCCCATATTTTTTTTTTCCAACTTCACTGTATTTACACTTTTATGAAGGTTTACTCACATACCAAAGTAGACTTGCAAGGAAGATGAAAAAATACCTGAAACAATATTTATGCAGTTGGTATACATCCATTAAAAATGAAACTTTTCCCCCCTATTAGTTAATTCTGTAAGTGATCATGATGATGTCAGGGGGATTTGATGCAGTTTTTGATCAAATTGATAAGCTGGAAATAGGATAAAGATAAAATATGACTATTATTTATTAAATATATTTTAAAAAATTCTGAGCCAATTTGATCCAGGTTCATTTGTCCAATCGATGATAGGTTAATTACACACAATAGGATGCTAATGAACAGTGGAATAACAGTCTAGAAAAATCAGAACTTGCAGTACAGAGGAACAAACTAGAAAACTCTCATAAGCAAGAAAACGAACAGCAATGCTGCCCTGGGTGGCAAGATGCACCACCTTGGGTTCAAAACAGACCTAACCAACAGGTAAACAAGCTATAAACCTTAGAAATAACCAGGTAAATTAGCTTAAGTTACTCACAAACCGCCAAGCTATTAACTACCAAAACCTTTGCTGTATGATGCCATACTCTTGAGTTTGTGTTTGTAATCCAAAGGGCAGGAATAATCCAAAAGGTAGTATCCAAAATTAGAGGAAGTGAGAGAGAGGGAGACATGCTGCTGTGGTAGTGATCTAAACACTATGCTGCGGGAGGGGGAGGAGGAGCCCAGAGCTTTGAGAGTGTCTCTGAAATCTTCCCATATAAATTCCCTTTTTGAAAAATGAACGTCCCAATGGCACATTAGCTATTTAAATCCCACCAATCAGTGCAAAATGTCTGGCGGGCAAAAGTGCACATGCCTTCTCTCATAGCCTCTGACACGTGCAGTTGCCTCTCTGAAACGTGAGTCTCGGGGTCCAGCTTCCACCCCCTCCAGGAAGCCTTAACGAGGCCTGCCTGTTGGCTCCTCGACCTCAAACCTGGACCCTGCAATGGGATGGGGGAGAAAGGGCAGTGGCCAAACAGGTTCAGCTGGCTTGTTAATGCCTCTTCCAGGACAGGAATAAAATCCAAATTGTTTAAAGAATATTTTAAGTATATTTATCATGGGAATATTTTATGATAAATAGTATGCTTAGACATTCAGTTATGCCTTCACTGTTCTCTTTGTGTTTGTTATACTTACCAAAGGAAGGTTGAAAAGCATAATTTTTTGGCTCTTAGATCCTTGCTTAATTGTCAGTAGATTGACTTAGTTATCTTCACCTAGTTACTTAAGAAAGGTAATGGGGGGAAAAAAAAGATTTAACACTGATGTAATAAATAGGCCAAAATCCTGAAAGAATAGAAATAGAATGAAAAACTTGGCATTCCTTTCTCTATACATGTAGCATGCCATCCTGCCAGTTATGCTCATTAGCCCACCAGGAAGTTTCAGTCTTGTTTGCTGTGAAAATTCCTAAAAGCAATAGCTGTTTCTTTTAATTTCACTTAATCTGTTAACACTTCACATTAAGCTATTAATGACTAAGATATAAGACATACTGTCTTCGGTATGTCACTGTCTTAACACTAGTGAAGTTACTCTCCTGTAATGAGGAGTAACTCGGGGAGAGCTGCTGTATTTGAGAAGTTGAGATTCCTGACTTACACTACTGGTACTGCTAAACTTTTGTGAAAAATACTATGACAGAAATAATATATTGCTATTATAAGGTGTAGCTGAAAGCAGAAAATAGAGGAGAAAATTACTCTTATTATAGGAAACCAACCTTGTTCTTGCACTGAGCATCACCAGCAAAATGGAACCCTTTGACTGCATTGCAAGTCAGAGATGATTTTTGCTTTCCGCGTTGAATGCGTGTTGGATCGCTGGCACGCTGACAGCTGTTCTGCCTCATGAGAACTGTCCTGAATCTAGGGGTGACATTTAAGCCTCTGGTTAATGGTTGGAGCTCTATGAACATGTCAGATCTGGATATTGTGAGAATTTAGAACTATTGTAATGTTGTTGGCAATTCACTTAACGTAATTGGAAGCTCTAGCATTCTTCTGTATTTCTATTACTTTCAGTACTGACAAAAAATTAATGAAAGCAAACATTTTAAGTGGTCCCGCTCCTTTACAGTAGAGAGAGATCAAAGCTGGATCTGCAGAATGAGTCCATCATTCGTTTTACGTATTGACACTGTTGCTTTTAATAGTGGATTTATTTGGTTGGGGAGTGGGTTGGCTTGGTTAGTTTGGAATTTTTGTTTGTTTGGTGTTTTTTTTGTTTTTGTGTTGTAGAAATGCAACAGAATGGTACAACTGCCTAAGTTAGGCAAGCTGCTCTGCCCGACGTGCAACATATGTTTTTCTGCACCCACTCAGCCTTGCAAACACAATACGTGTCTCTCAGCTTTAAGATACAACCATGTCCACCTTGGTTTGTGTCAAGAGCTGAGCAGTGTTCTAGAGAGTTACAACTTCAATCTGTAGGCAACAAAATTTGTCTCTGGTTGTAAATTCTGAGGTTCAGGGTATGAGAAATAACTTGTACCTACACGTTATTTCCTTTATGGAAAGACCATTCAGTGCCTGGAGGACTTCATACATGCCTTTGCAATTTCAATATACCACTGTGATATTTTAAATTTGTCAAGGAACTAGTTTCAGGACTTGCAATACATCCATTTTAAAAAACAAAGGAAAAAACAGTCAGGTAGTTTCTGTTACCATTTAAAGTAGTGCACTCAGCACTATCTGTGTCCAAGATGAAGTCTAAATTGAGGATCTTGGCATTAGTTTGAATTGAAGGTGATGAAATATATCTGAAATGAACAAATACAGTGTTCTAATGATTATCAAAGTTTCTTTTTGGTCCGCATGCTTCTCCCTTCCCAAAGCACATTTTTTCCCCTTAAGGGAGTAGCTGTGTTCATTTAAGGAAAACTGTCAGATTACAGTTTGACAGCTTCAGTGTGGGGATTTTTTTTTTCTTCCAGATGGTAAAAAGGTTACATGTCTTATAGTTAAACACTGCTTCTGTATATCTGCCTTTGGGAATTTGCATACATTTTGTGAACATTATCACCAGAGGGCAGACTTTGTAACATTATGACTTTTTTTTTTTTTTTTTTTAAAAAGACACATAGAAAAGCATGAATTTAATTATATTGCCAGAAGCTTTAAAAAAATCAGATTTGTTTTCCATGTGATGGTTGAATTGTTGTCCAATACCTGTAAAATTTAAGCAGTGGTTTCTTGTGCAATGCCAGTGAGATTTTGAGCAAAATAAAAAGGTTTTCCTCCTGTTAAACCAATTTCTTTAATGTTTACTACAGCACCATAGTACCAGGTCTGTACCAAATACTCTAGAAACTACTTTAAAAGGAAAAATCACCAGAAATAAATAGTCTTGTAAGGTTCCAGTTCTAAGTGGCCACTTCACTTATTAAGAGCTGACTGAAATGATGAATTGCAGTATGAGGAACTTCACCGGAGCACTGGACAGGTATATGTTTTTTTCTGAGAGGCAAATATCTGGGTTTAGGTATTTCAGATTTCCCCTCAGGCTAATTTGTTAATACTTTGTAAGGCTTCAGATTGGTATGTATGAAGGAAACGTAGAATATATATCTTTACTCATTCTGTGCTTTGTCTTGTTTGAGAATGTTACTTGAGGAACTCAGACTGCAGTAGGATAGACAACATTAATAAACTATTTAAATATGTGAATTTTTCAATTATTTTAGCAACTTCACAGCTATTGTTCTTGGGTCCACTTGCCATTTTTTTAATTCCTTGCTTTTCTTCTTTTTTCTCTTGGTTTAAGAATTCATCAGGTGTTTGGGGTATTTTTTGCTGTTGACGTAAGTATTTGAACAGATGTCCTAGTGGTCTCATAGTTGGTATTTGCTTTGTGGAGACTTCAGGACCCTGTTAGAGACACATGCCCAAAGTCCTCATTTGATAGTGGATTATTTAGTCCGACAGACTCTTTCAGATCTGCCTTCCCTTTTGATACCTTTTCCATTAAAAATACTCAAATAGCATGTCTGTTTTGTTTGGTTTTTTTCATAGTGATGCTTGAAATACATTTGTAGGAACTAACTTGGTAAAATATGTCCTTAGCATACTGTACTCAAAATTTGTGTTTATTCTTTCTTAATACTTGAGAGATACTTAATGTGTGCTTATATTCAATGTCTTTTAAAATAGTTCTTCTGCAATATTTATGTACAAGGGTGTTTTGCTGGTTTAGCTGTTCTGCCTTTTTAATTACTTTTAGCTATTTTGGCAAAATCTAAGTCAGTGTAAGCTCTGTTCTTAATAAGGGGTTTTATGTGTACAGATACACCAGTAAGATCTGGTTTTTGCAAAAGGCTTTAATATGTATTCCATATCCACTGAATTTAAAAGTTAAGGCTGATGCCTGTAATTGCATGGTGATTACAAAAATCTCAAAATATGTTTAGTATTTAATATTTTAAAATATGTAAATCTGAATATTGATAAATCAAGTGGTGGTTAATGTATTGCTAAGTGTTCAGATAATAAGAAAACCCTGACCACGCAGAGAAGTGAGTCCTCTCCAGCTAAATTACTTTTGCTTTCTCAAAATCTCATTATTTAAAAATGCGTATTTTTAAGGCTTAAATTTGCTCTTAACGACTTAAACATTAAACATTCCTCTTCTATTTTCCTTATTTGAAATGATAATTTCAAACCATGACTGCAAAGTAAGTTGATACCAGAAACAAAGGATTTTGAGCTCTTCTGTGAGGATTTTTGGCCTTTTGTCTTGCTTTTTTTCCTTGCTTTTACAATTAAGCATGATATTTGATTGTGTCTTAAGTTTTTAAGTTTTGATATGGTGCTTAGCAGTTGGAGTTATCCAGATCATTCTCTGAAGACACATGTAGAGCTCTTATAAGATAGTCCTTTCATCTGTGCCTGTATTTTAAATACTGTTTATTAAAGCAGGATTACAAAAGCAATCCTCCATGTTTAATAACATCTCTGACTGATAGACTAGACTCTGCAGAAAAAGCATTACTAGAGGTAAAAACATTTCACTTTACTGGGTAGGGTCGTACATTCAGAAAGTGAGTGTAGACAAGTGTACTGCAGTGTTTAAATGTATCAGGAACTGAGATGCAGATGGACTACATAATCTTTAGAGGTCCCTTCCAACCCAAACCATTCTATGATTCTATGTACTTGCTGCAGTGGAAATGAGTGCAGTTGCTTGTGCCAGCTATTGGTTAAGGAAAACATGAAAGAGGAAATTGGAGAAATGTATCTCATAATTGTTGTTTATTACTGCTTGCAGCACATGCCTACGAAAAGTTGAGGGGCCAAAGAGATGGGATTCAAAGCTGAGAAATTTTTTGCAGGTTTCAGTGCATGTGACTGTTTTTCTAGTTGCCAATTTCTAGCATAAAAATGAACTTAGGTGTAAACTTCAGTCAGCTTTTAACACACAGATTCCATCTACATTCAGGTCTGTGATGTACCACACTGTATTCAAGTTAAGCTAAGGATGCAAACCTGTGTCTAATAATTGTAAATACTTAATCACTCTGTGAACAATAGAATTGAAAAATAATTTTATTTTTAATTCTGAGTGCAACTTAGGCTATTTGAAATGTGTAAGAGGTATTTTGGTTAAAAAAAAAATCAAAATCGAACTCTGAATTTGTTTTATAATCCGCAAAAACATAGCATGATGCGTACTGTATGCTAAGTTCTTGTGCTGCCCAGTGTATTTTGCTGATGACATCACTGAATAAAATAGCATTGACTGAAAGAGTCTTAGAAGAATGATAAATTTAGCTTAAAATGGTCGAAAAATTCATGTATGCACAAAAAAAAGGTAGAGCAAACACATTGCATATTTTTCTCATAAAAAGTCTGCTGTTCTGTAAGAAGATAATGCAAACTGGAAAATGTAAGGATTTGTTTATCAGAAAAACTCAAGGCACCTACAGTCCAAGCCAGCAGGTTTTGTCCCAACAAAAGGATGGAGAATCTTTATGCACAACATTTCAGAATTCAGAAAGGAATTCCTTCAAAACCAGCAATTCTTTCCAAACAAAACTACTAACGATGATTTCCACGAATTGAAACAAGCATGGTCTTTACAATAGTGTGGAGGAGACATCATTTCGTGGGTGTCTTCAAGCTTTCAACAGATATAGAGAAGTCTTCTGAGTCAGTATAGAAAGAAAACTCAGCTTTTTGCTGGGTAATGATCAGTTGAAGTTTAGTTTTAAAAATGGAAATAATACAAAATCCTGCTGTCAATTTACACAAAACATTTTCTCCATGTCTCTGTACCACAAAATGCATTTTATTCACTATTGCTTAATTGGCATCAACTTAAAGACTGTTAGTATTTCCAAAAATACTTGCTGAGTAGCCAAAATAAATATTCTTACTATTATGTGCAGGGGAATTTCTAGACTAACACTATGTAATAGTAATAGAGTTCAGTACAATTTCTTGCATTGTTTGTATGTGCTTGTATTGCACAGGAGAATGTGATTCTGCTTTGGAACTTAAAAGTAACATTTATGTACACTTGAGTGTATCTTGGAGATGGGTGGATAGATTAAAATTCTGAGGTTACTCTAGCATGGACAGTATTACTATGATTTCCAAGACCATCATGGTGGGGAACAGTGAAATCACTACTTACTCATTATTTTTTAACAATTTTTGTTTGCTTGTGTTTTGAAGTTTTGTTTGTCTGTGGCTGGTGTTTTTTTGGAGTGTGGTTGGTTTTTGGTGTGTTTTTTTTAACACCTTTTGGAGTCTAGGTGGCTTTTTAGACAAGATTTTCCATTTTCTGTACTGCTCATGAGAGAGGAATTACTTTAAACTGAATACTTGTAGTGTGTTATCTAATTTTTGTGGTGAATAGAAAGGAGATGAAAAGAACTAGGAATTGCCATGTGAAAATATTCTCTTCCTCCTAAGTTGTTTTCCTGTTATAACTATATCTAGATAATATGAAAATAGCACACTAATTTTCTGAGGCATGATTCAGCTTGAAAGTGGTAGAGGATTGAAAAAAACTGTATTATAGGTTGGACTCGATGATCTCTAAGGTCTTTTTGAACCTGGTTAATTCTGTGATTCTGTAGTAATACTGATGTTGCACTGAGGAACAGTAAAAAAATAAATAATTTTGCAAATTTGAGCATTGCAAAGTTATGAAATGTTGACCTTGGGGTCTTCTGTGTGCTATACCAGGTAAGAGCTCTTCATTGCAGCCTGTGATGAACAGTTTTTCAACACCAGTCTTTCTGTTAATATGTTTGGATGATGTGCTTAGGTACTAATAACATAAAATGACTTTGCAGACCTACCACTCTTATTGTAGGTGGTTATGTGCCTGCTTCCGAAGTATTACAGGGAGGATCTGGAGTTGCTGAAATGTGTCCAGAGAGAAGGGCCATGAGGATGATTAGAGGGGTGGAGCACCTCTCATATGAGGACAGACTGAGGGAGCTAGGCTATTCAGTCTGGAGAAGAGAAGGCTCTGAGGAGACCTAATTGTGGCCTTCCAGTATCTGAAGGTGGCCTACAAGAAAGCTGGGGAGGGACTTCTTAGCCTGTCAGGTAGTGATAGGACTAGGGGGAATGGAAAAAAATTAGAAATGGGTAGACTCAGATTGGATATTAGGAAGGGTGGTGAGACACTGGACCAGGTTGCCCAGAGAGGTGTTAGAAGCTCCATCCCTGGAAGTTTTTAAGGCCAGGCTGGATGTGGCTCTGAGGAATGTGATCTAGTGTCAGGTGTCCCTGCCCACGGTAGTGGGGTTGGAACTAGATGATCCTTGAGTTCTCTTTCCAACCCTTATGATTCTATGATGTGGTGCTTAAATGGCTTGAATGTTTACATCTGAATGGGGCAGACTAGATGTGGTAGTTGAAGGAAAACATTTCTGAAGAGTTTTCAATTGATGTCCAGTCTGGTTTTTTGATTAGCAGGGTGTATTTGCATTTTGTCAGTTTACTGCATGCAGGCTGTTCTGGACTGTGGATTGGTTGTGACCTCTCATCTCCTGTATCTATAAATAATGCAGACTAACACAGAATACTGCAGTACCTCTCCTAGCAGCTCAAGTTGCTTTTACAGCATGAAATTCTGCTATTGCCTATTTTCTAGAGTGTGCTGCTTATTGGATATGTTTTCAAGGAGGATGCTTCTTGCTGTGCCCGAGATAATATTTTGGGGAGAAGAATTTGCTGGTGTGATGTAATAATGTATTTGGTTTCTTCTGCCCAGTGTCTAAAATACCTGTCATTTAAATGATCGATATTCAGATTTATAATTAAGATCAGCAGTGAAATTTAATTTCTTTTAATGTGGAAGAAATTGGGAACTGCTGTTTTATTCCTTTATTGTGACTAGCGGACTTCTGTGTTAGCATGGTAATATGTGTGATACTTAGTGTAACTCCCTGACTACTGCTTAATTTTACTTATTTTCCCCCATTATTTTTGTTGGGGAAAACACACAATTAGGATGCATCAGTGCAATTTTTTCCCTTTTCTTGTAGTTTTTAAAAATGCTGATAGTAACTTTGATCACCACCAAAACAAGCTTAACTGTCTATCACATGACCAGCATGTGTGTGAAATCCTGCCTCGTTTTGTGGATTCATGAGGGTCTTTTTTGGTTTATGCTAAATTAATGGGATTAAATAGTTCAAGAAAACGCTGCTGGTCTGCCTGATAAACCACTTTATTAGTTACTGGCTTTGAATTATGAAGTGTGAAACAGTGTTCTGCAGTATTCTCATTTGCTTTGGCAGGTTTTGCTCTATAATACCACTACAAAGTTCATTGTAGATTATTATTCACAAAGTGTTAAAATAAAACTACGTAAGTTATATTAAATAATGTTCTACTTACTGTGCATATACAGCTTACTTGGTTCTGTTTTTTTTACTGATGTGCACAGGACCGTCAGCTTCTACACGGGAGTGCTCCATACTTAATTTTAGGCTAAATTTAGATGTCTGAAATGGATAATAATCCCCTAACTTTCCCTTCCTCGTGTACCTCTCATGGTGATTTCTGTGCTGATATAGGAATGCTTTTACTGTAAGCTTTTAAAATTACTTTCATGTTTTAATGATGTTTATATGTAGGTAGTAATAAGATTCTTTAAAAAATATTTTTAAGAGAGTCTCAGGTTTTAATTTTTTAAATTTATTTATAGCATAAATCACTTCTACTTTATCACTGTATTCATAGATTCATAGAATGGTTTGTGTTGGAAGGGACCTTGAAGATCATCTAGTTCCAACCCCCATGGTGTCAGCAGGGGCACCTTCTACTAGACCAGGACGCTCAAGGCTTGATCCGGTCTGGCCTTGACCACTGCAAGAAAAGGGGAATCCACAGCCTCCCTTTTTCCTCGTGAACAGTCACGCAATATTACACTCAGAATTACCGATTTCATCGTTGTGAAATTACGGAAGTATTTGTTGTATTTGTAATTGGATTTAAGACAATTAGGCAGTTCTAGTGTGCTATAAGGTGTTCCTTGAAATACTTTTTGGAAACACTCTAGGCAGTTACTTCTCTAGAAAAGAAAGATTGTGCTTAACAATCTTGCGTATCTGGACTCTGTCTTAAATGCCACTGGGTGTTCTACAGTTGCTTTGATGGGAAATGTTTTGAAGTATTAGTCATACCAGTTTCAGACATAAACTTATGTAATTTAATTCTATTTAATTTTTTTCAATTAATGTTTTTGTAGATGTGATGCAGATCCATCTGCCCTAGCTAAATATGTTCTGGCGTTGGTAAAAAAGGATAAAAGCGAAAAGGAGCTGAAGGCGCTGTGTGTTGATCAGCTGGATGTATTTCTTCAGAAAGGTATGGTCTTTGACGTAAAACTTAAGCCTGACTGAAGAGACTGTCACGTTTAATTCATTCAGACAATCTTTTAGCACAGAATCATACATTTATTTCTTTATTAGATTTCTTACTTTTAACAGTGGAGTAACTCGGTTTATAAACCAGTTGTATGCACAAAATGTGTATATTAAGTGTATGTTTTATGTCTCTTTGTATTCCTGGAAGAGTATTATGAATATTATAGAGTTAATGCCATAGGTGTTGGAGCTCTGTATGTATTCAAGAAGTATTCTTCCAGGTGTTTTAATATGAGACATTATCTAATGTCTCAAGGATTGAAAACTTGTGAAAATCATTGTTACTGACATATTTCTTGACTCAGTAAATGTCCTTTTTAATACCATTTTGTATAATCATGTAATTTAACTTTTTGTTGAATGCTAATTTTGGAGATGGGGGTGGCAGGTATTTATTTATTTTAAAAGCAAATTGTAGCTGAAGGTTTGAGTAATGGATGCTTGTACACTCTTTACTTTTAGAAACTCAGATATTTGTGGAAAAACTGTTTGATGCTGTGAATACAAAAAGTTACCTACCTCCACCAGAACAACCATCATCAGGAAGCTTGAAAGTAGAATTTTTTCAGCATCAAGAAAAAGAGACAAAAAAAGAAGAGGTAGACATTGTTGTGGTGTTTGTGGCTTGTTTTTTTTTAGGGGGGGTGTTGGGTTTGTGTGGTTTTTTTCTTTTTTTTCATGCATTTCTTTTCTCCTCATCCCTTTGTTTCCTTATATTGCTTTTATTATTTTATTAATCAAAAGTTACACTACGGTATTAAAATATGTCAGAAGGTTTTGTGCCTAGTACTTTGAGTGCTGCCACACAATTTTTCTAAATATATGTGTGTGCTTCAAAGGTAAACCAAAATGGTTCTGACTAGTCAGATGTCAATAAAGTTACCAAGTAGCATATCAATTCCAGTGCAACCTATATTAATGTTTTGCTGAGAATTGCCGTTGGAGTTATTACACTCTTTTTAATTCAGCATAAATCCAGGCTGCCATTCCAAATGGCAGTGCTTGTTCCTTCAGGTGCTTGATCCAGGTAATGACTTTATTCTGTCACAAGTGTTCATGTAGTTCTTTGAGCCAGAAGGGGTTTGTCCTTTTCAGTAGCAGCCTAGGTTTGGCTGCATGAAACTGTTTAACCATGAGCTGAAACAGCTAACCTTCTGATGAAGAAAAAGACCTCGCTGTGTTGATTATTGAATATTCATGTCTTCCCAGATCTGTCACTTCACCTTAGTATGGATTTTTGTTCACTTGTGCAAAAGCAGAAGTATTTTTAGTGCTGCACAGTAAAGACTACTTATTCTCCTTTATTTTCTCCTAATCCGTGTTTTGAATACTCCTAGAAATAGAAATCTATCAGGTTTCATAATTGCATTCGACCAAAAATGTTGGTTTGGTTCAATGTCACTGGTGACTTTGCTCAGCCTGTTGAGGTTTTGGTTTTATTTAATTGTACAGAAGTCTCCATTATAGTATACTCATGTTTTGATCAAATTCATGTACTTGAAATTCAGATCGTTAAAGAGGAAGAGCGAGAGAAAAAGTTTTCTAGAAGGTTAAATCACAGCCCTCCTCAATCAAGTTCTCGCTACAGAGATACCAGGTAATAAATTTTGCTTAACCTTTTGTATAATGACAGTAATGAAATGGATCTGGGTTTTTATGATGTTTCTAAATGTTTTCTTTCCATATTACCACCTAGCAAGCCTAAAAATAAGACTCTCTGCTTTTATGCATGTGTAGTTAAATGATGAGTATATAAGTCTAAGCTGTCTGAGTTGTGCACAGCTATCACATTTGACTTCTATGATTCAGTTTTATGTTAGATTCATGGTTTATGTTACAATACTTACCCTGCTCAGTATTGAGATTGAATTGTGATAATTTTAATTTAGAGCTTTCTCTTCAGTAACTGTTACCTTTTTTTATATTTCCAACTTAGGAAGTGCAGCATTGGTCAGAAAAGGAATTTAGCATGTTTTAAATCTTACTATCAGTAAAGTGTAACACATAAATCAAATTACAGAATTTTAAAAGTCTTCTCAGACTACAGGAATGGCCATAGTAGCTTTTCTCTAATTTTCCATTGCTGTTCCTTGAGGTTTCTATTGGTAGTTAAAGTTTTAAAATACAGATTAATAATGCTTGTGATTTTACTCACAAAATTACATGTTTAGAAGCCGTGATGAAAGGAAAAAAGATGAACGTTCTCGGAAGAGAGATTATGACCGAAATCCTCCCAGAAGAGATTCCTATAGGGATCGATATAACAGGAGAAGAGGGAGAAGTCGAAGCTACAGCAGAAGTCGAAGTAGAAGCTGGAGCAAGGAGAGATTGCGGGACCGGGATCGAGACCGGAGCAGAAGCCGGAGTAGAACACGAAGCAGAGGTACCAACAGTTGGTCTCTAAAATACGGTGAATGTCGCCTACAAAATTTAGAAACTAAACTTAGCAAGATGTACCAAAATTTCTTCTGTCATTCTTATTACTTTGTTCAAATGTAGCTTGGTTTTTCTATGGAATTAAGGTTTATGTGATATATTTTCAATGCTTCTTTTCCACTGTTTCCTTCCATTCTTCTATAATACGTTTGACTGTGGTGGCCACTTTTAAGCAGTGTTGTAAGAGAAGCAGAAAAATTCAAGTTAATTACATGTGATTACATTTTAGGAAACTCAGAATCATGTGGGAAGATGCAGGAATTAATACCTATCTACAGAGGTAGAACTGAGAGAAGTTGCACATTTGGCAGCAAATGACTTGTCAAGCAGAAAAATACAGCCTCTCCTCTTTTCATCTTGTCTTTTGGACATCATAGGGAGGGGCTGAAATGATTATAGTAGATATTTGCATATGCACATATATGTAAGACTAAAGGCTTCAGTGCATTAGCTTCTCTAACCAAACTTCTTCAAAAACAAAGCTCTTTATTCATCCGAAAAGAGTGCTTTCTCTCCCTGCAGTAATTACTGATACATTGGAAAAGAGCATTAAGAGTAATTTTATATCTTTATTCTGTGTTAGACAATATAGATAGTGACATAGTCTGATTTAAGTCTCCTGTGTCTTATTTTACTTTGTGTAGAATGGGCCTTGGTAACTCATCCATAAAAGTAGGAATGTAGAGCAGATACTTTCCAAACAATTTAGGAAGAAGCAAGTTAAAGAACATGTAGCAGTTTAACTGAAAGATTCCAGTGTAACCAAATCTTAAAGATTATTTTACATAAACTGCAATGATGATATCTTACAGTTAAGGATTTGTTTCTTTGTCTAAGCACATTAACAAAATTCTGTTCTACCACATACTTAAGACATTTTTATTACTGTCCTTTCAATGTGGGGTTGAGTCTACCAAACGTTCTACCTCATGATCCTTCTGAATATGGATACCTATGGTCCTTTCCAACCTAAGTTATACTGTGACACTGTGATAATATTAGAAAATCAAGACAATAGTTTGTATTCAGAATAAAAGGACATGCTACTGCTGTATCTATCCAGGAGTGTTCTACACCTGTCAGGCACTCTTACTTCTCTAGTCATGGCATAGCTTTGCATGTGATAAATACATGGATTTGAATGCAGATAAAATGAAGGTAAACAATGTGATGATACAACTAACAGTCTTGCAACATTTTCTATGTGTAACTTTTGCAGCGTTTTCAAGCGGTGGTTACCTTTTTCTTGCCCATACCTTCCTTTTTATCTTTTTTTTTTTTTAGAGTAACTTTCCATCTGAAGTTTTTAGAATATATTTATCAGTATAGAACATATACTCTGCTTGAAGTTAAACAGGATTTATGCTTTACTGTGGGAATAGGTATTTTTAAAATACACAGTGTCTGTACTTTCAGATTGCTATTTTTCTGCTTAAATCTTTGGAACATAGAATCACGTTTCCAAACATTTCACCAGCTTGTCAGGATTTTGCACTTTCTCAGGGGTGAATTTCCAGGATTCCACTGCCCCAAGAATTTACTCAGATGTTCCCATACACCCTGCCACACATCATTATTCAGCATTGTGGGAGATCTCTCAGTGATATTCTTAAGAAAGTCCTGTATTGCCCTGCTCTGCAAAAACTCTGGCCTGCCAGTATCCAACACAGGAGCATCAGGACTATAAGCCATTCCCCTGAGATAAAGCTTGTTACCAGAAGGAATATATAAAAAATGCCAGCGCACCACAGCCAGGTACCAGCAGAAAGCAAATACTCTGACATAGTGAACACAGCACAGGGGAAAAAAAAACAGAACTATATAAAACTTTTAACAAGCTTCAAGCCTTAGTTGAATCCCCTTGTTTTGTTATGCCCTTTTTTGTTATCTCAACCCTTTGTGTGCTGCTAAAATTGACTGTCTTCATTAAAACAGCTACTTTCGCTGCACCACATTGGGTGCCCAAATACATGTGATGGTTTGAATTGGAGCAACATGGGTCAAACCAAACCAGTGGATTAACCTGGCTGTTTTCCCAACACGGAAGTGAGGGAAAAGTAACACACAAAAACCCCTGGAATTGAGACCAAAAAAAAAAAATAACGATGAGAGAAGAATAGAGTTTATTGATCAAGAATCTGATAAATGTGGTACAAAATGCATAATTATCCTAGCCTGTTTGCAGAAGAAGCATGTCACAAAGCAGAAGCAAGCAAACCAAAAACCCAAGCCATAGAACTACTCCCCCGTGCCTCCTTGTCCCCCTACCATCCAAGCAGAAAAGACCAACACCCAAAAAACCCAGAGGCAGCAAATGGAACAGGAAGCCTTCTGTATTGCAATCTGAAAGTCAAGCCCCATAATACTTTGCATCAGTCAGCACTTTAATTTTTAAAGCTGGCATGACTCTGGCATGGTATGAATAACAACAGCAGGTTCAATTCAATCCATGACAGTTGGAATACACCTCAGAACGTTATGTGTTCCAACTCTACTTCTCAAAGCAGATTGCAGTTTGAGCAGGTTTCTCAGGAGCCTATCCAGTTGAGTTGTAAATAACTCTAATGGTGGAGACCGCAGGCACTCTGGGCAACCTTTGCAGCGTTTCGTTTAACATTTTTATACTTCGAGGTTTATTAATATGGAATATAAATACTTAACGCAGGCTAGTGTGCAGGAGAAATCCTCCAATGTAATGTTGTTGCGTTCTTTTTCTTGCAGAAAGGGATTTGGGAAAGCCAAAATATGATATAGACAGAACAGATCCATTAGAGAACAATTATACTCCAGTTTCGTCTGTGACAAATATTTCATCCGGCCACTACCCTGTCCCTACACTGAGCAGCACTATTACTGTTATTGCTCCTGCTCATCATGGAAATAACACTACTGAAAGCTGGTCGGAGTTCCATGAAGAGCAGCTGGACCATAACTCCTATGGAAGACCTCCACTGCCAAAGAAACGTTGTCGAGATTATGATGGTAAGTCTGTGTTATTGCTTCCTGCAACTATGATTGTCCCCTTCATGGAAAAACAAGAGGTAGTTTCCTTATCTCCTTTAAGACTGTGGGGTTTTTATTACACAATTAATGAATGCAAAATTTATCTCATTTTTCATTAACTTAGGCTTTCTTTATTAGTGTTTCTATAAGTTTTTTTCAGTTACTAGAATTACTTTATATAGATGAAAAGTAATATATTTATACAAAGAAGTTAAAAATCCAGTATTACCCCAATTTTCTGTCATATGTCATGTTTAAGCCAAATACTGTATTGGATAATTTTGACCATGAAGAACAGCTTAGTGACCTAATTTTTTTTATTATTATTATTCCATCCTGTTGAAGAGTAATTTTTAACTGGAAAAGTCTAAAGCCTCAACGTCGTGAGCTCATGTTAACTCATATTTTCTGTGTAGATGCTTCTTAAGCACAAAACCCCCCATAAGGACACAGTCTCAGGCTGTGCCAGGGGAGGTTTAAACTGGATGTTAGGAAGAAGTTCTACACAGAGAGAGTGATTGCCCATTGGAATGGGCTGCCCGGGGAGGTGATGGAGTCACCGTCATTGGAGATGTTCAGGAGGAGACTTGATGGGGTGCTTGGTGCCATGGTTTAGTTGATTAGGTGGGTTGGATTAGTTGATAGGTTGGACACGATGATCTTGAAGGTCTCTTCCAACCTGGTTTATTCTATTCTATTCTATAATTTTGTGTCTTAGGCTATTGTTTTGCATGTCTTGTGCCAAAATCAGCACAAGAGACTGCTGCAGTTGGCAGTGTCTTAGCTGGATTCAGCCAGTTGACCTGTTAGCTCAGAGGAGTTCACATTTCCCCCTGTAGTTTTTTTCTGATTTTTTTTTTTCCTGTTGCTTACCACACTGACTAGTTTAAGATCTAGGCCAGGTTACATCCAGAATTATTAGTAGAATAGGTGAATTTTATTTTATCTTTTTTTAGCAAAAAAAAAAGTGAAAGGCTGAGATGTTGGCAGAGTTGTACTTGTGAAGAATTGTTTTTCCAGTATAAGGCACAGCAATACTGCAGAGCAGGTAGAATTGTGGAAGTTTTTTTGAAGTTTTCTTCTGATGCAACTGAGCTGTAGACAGTTGTGTCATAGTCTCCCAGCTCTACAGCTTTTTAGAAAGGAACTAAACGTGCAGGCTAGTCTACTTCTGGAGTAACATTATAAGGGATGACATCTTTCACAGTGTGCCTTCTATAATAGCACATGGTTTCCAGTTTCTGAGTACAAAGCAAATGATGATGTTGGAAAAACTTGATGTAGCTGTCATCAAAATTTTACTGTTTGATGTCCCCCACCCCCAGCTCTGTTTCTGACTATTACTAAAATCTCTAGCAGACATCTCTTCCTTTTGCTTTTCTCATGGTCATTTGTGTCTTCTAAATTCATAAGATCATCTCTTACTTCTGGTCTTCCTTGCTGTGCTTTCACTCTTTTCTCTGCAGAACTTAATTTTTCCATAACATTTCAATGTTACATGTTCTATAACTTGCTAAAGAGAGGTAATACAGACAACTACTCAGCATCCTCTTTTGAAAGTGGACACTTGGCTTTCTATCTCTTATACCAGAAGTTGTTTTTTTGAGCTTGCCTCTCATAGTGCATTATATTATCATTAGGTTTTTGGTGGGTGGTGCTGCTAAACAGATAAATTGTAGGTTTAGGTTGGAAGTGACCTTTAAAGGTCATCTAGTTCCAACCCTTTTGCAGTCAGCAGGGAAGTCTTCAATTAGACCAGATTGCTCAGAGCTCTGTCCAATCTGACCTGAGCTGTTTCCAGGGATGAGGCACCCACCACTTCTCTGGGCAACCTGTTCTAGTGTTTCACCACCTCCACTGTAAAAGATACCATCCTTATATATATATATATATGTGTGTGTGTGTATATATATATATGAAATATATATATATATGTGTGTATATACATGTATACAGTCTAAATCCACTCTAGTCGAAAGCCGTTGCCCCTCATACTGTTCCTGCAGGTCCTATTACAAAGTTTGTCCCCGTCTTTCTGTCGAGTGGTAGAACAAGATGAAACGGCTTCAGATTGTGCTCCATTCAGTGGAGGTTTAGGCTGGATATTAGGAAAAATTTATGGAAAGAGTAGTCAGGTATTGGAATGGCTACCCAGGGAGGTGGTGGAGTCACCATCCCTGGAGGTATTGAAAAAACATGTGTGGATGTGGCACTTGAGGACATGGTTTAATGGTCATGGTAGTGTTAGGCCGACAGTTGGACTCAGGTCAATGGCTGGACTCAATCTTTGAGGTCTTTTTTGCCTGATAGGGCCTGCTTGAAAATACCTACAGGCCACAATAAGGCCTTCCCAGAAGGCCTACAGGGAAAAAATCTCAGCCTTTGCTCACAGGAGAGGTGTTCCAGCCCACTGATCATTTTTGTGGCCCTCCTTCAGACCCACGCCAATGTTTTACTTGCATGTAAAGGAAAACAAATGTGAATGTATATTCAATTTGACTTGTATATGTGTATTTTTTATTTACATGTATGTGTTTGTATATACACACACAGAGTACCTATGTAAATAACAGAATTTTCTTTCTCTTACATACTTTTATTAAACTATGGCAAAATAATTCTTACTGAAATAATTGTAGAAGAGAAAAAAAGAACTGGCATGTGTTTTTTCATGTTAGAATTTTATGATATTAAGTTCTCTCTCTAATAAAGTTTCTCAATGTGAGTATCTGCCCATTTTTACTTAGAAACCCTTCATTCTTCCCTTTCATGGTTTGTTACAATTTGGTGCAGGATTATTTTTTCAAGAAAAATTTGACTCCTGTATGTATTCTGCAAGAATGTCACTGCAGTCTCTGTGTTGACTGTTAAATGCTCAATTTCACTTTCTAATAGAAATTTCTGCTACTATGTGAAGCTTCTAATTTACGAACTGCTGCATTACACACAGAATGTCTCATATCCTCTCTGAATCAAAGTACAGCTGTTGAATACTAACAACAATTTTCTTCTGATTTTCGTGTTTCAGAAAAAGGTTTCTGTATGAGAGGAGACATGTGCCCTTTTGATCATGGAAGTGATCCAGTAGTAGTAGAAGATGTGAATCTTCCTGGCATTCTGCCTTTTCCAGCACAACCCCCTGTTGTTGAAGGACCACCTCCTCCTGGACTTCCTCCCCCTCCTCCAATTCTGAGTCCTCCTCCTGTTAACCTTAGACCTCCAGTACCTCCACCAGGCCCCTTACCACCTAGCCTTCCACCTGTAACAGGTAATGAAACAAGACTAAAACTTACTTTTCAGTAGTAAGGCCTGGATGTTCCTTGGGTTGAATGCAGTGCAAAAAGCTATTTTAAGAATGCCAGCTATGTTTTGGAAAGTTGTAATATGCTCTACTATGGCATAGCTTACCTCAACATGATTGGTTTGTATGGTAATTGTTGCCAAGTTTGCAAAATTTGCATGTGAACCTTGAATTGTGGTTAAGTAAAATCAGGGCATGGCAAAACTCAGTTCCTTGGGTTTTACAGGGGAAGTTGCCTGAAACTGAAAAAAGTTGTTAGAGAAGAAAGGAAGATCCTGGAAACAGCAGATTGGATGATCTTTGAGGTCTCATCCAACCATATAATAATGTGTGATTCTGTGGTATTTGACATTTCATTTATAGTAATAAAAGAGAATTTGTGACTACATGAAATTTACACCTGAAAATGTAATTTGCAATTAAGACCAAAAATTCCAACTAAGAAAAGATTCTCCATCTTGTACTGGAGACTCAAGCACTGAAAATTACCTGTGTGCCTAGCTCTCATTTATAAAATAGTTTAGTATTCAGTTCCCTTACGTGGTTTAAAAACGATGATGTTAGTTTTATGTGATTAGCCCATTGTCTCATTTTTTATTAACTTACATATTTCACTTGCTAAAAATACTTAAAAATAATTGATATTTGATATTGCATGGAAGTTTCTTAAAGCTGTTTCAATTTCCAGTTGATAAGGTCTGAATGTATTTATTTCACTGAGTACAGAGAGTAACTATTGCTGGGGTCATGAGTTCTTTTGGGTGTTATTTCCAGTTGTGTGGAAAGTCCAAATATGTGACTTGGTATCTTTTTCCAGTGGTTTTGAAAAATTAAATTGATGGTCAGGTTTGAAAACTTAGCTTTGAAAGTGTCATGTTATCTGTTCTAAAATCAAACCAACTAAAAAACTCCCTCAGTTTTAAGAAGGATCCATTTGTCTTTCCACAAGAAAAATCAATTCAGCCAAGTTGGTTACTGTCATTGTAGAATTTTTTGTTACACTATTAAAACTAGAATTTGTTTCTTTGAAGGGATTTTATAGAGGACTATAAATGCTTTCTGTTGGTAAGGTGAAAGTATTAGCAATTAAATTTTGCTTACAGAAAGAAAATATTTGGAGAAATGTTAAATTGTTCAAATGCTTTTCTCTCTAAATTGTTTTATTTGCTGCTAGGGATTATTCTATATGAATGTCTGGTATAGCATCATGTCTATATGCATACCCTCTTTCTCTAGTTAGAAAAGCCTTGAAAACATTTCAGATCAATTCCCTATGTAATGCAATTCTAGTGGATAATAAGTGAATGCAGTGTTTTCCTTTGACTTTGACAGGACCACCTCCTCCACTTCCCCCACTGCAGCCTGCTGGAATGGATGCCCCTCCAAACTCAGCAACTAGCTCAGTTCCTACTGTTGTTACAACGGGTATTCATCACCAGCCGCCTCCTGCTCCACCCTCTCTTTTTACAGCAGGTGTAGTACTGAGGCTTTGCCCACAAGGTTTGCTAAATAGAATAACATTGATTCATATTATACTGTACTTTTTAGAGATTATAATTTCATACTTTGAGAGAATGTTTGTATCATTTAGACTGTGACAGTAACTTAACAGTTTTCATAACTTGGGACAGAAGTAAAATTTGCAAGTAAAGTTTGAATCTTGACTGTGGAATAATATTTTCATTGTGTTTAAGCAGAAAACTTGACGTGGCAGTTTCTTAGGATAATTCTTATACAATTCTTCTGTTTTAACTGTGTCTTGTAATTAAATGAAATATTACATTTGAAACTTTAAGGGTCTTAACTGCATTATATTTTAATTAGACAATTTCCTTTGTTACCAGAAACGTATGACACAGATGGCTATAATCCAGAAGCTCCAAGTATAACAAATACTTCAAGACCTATGTATAGACATAGAGTACATGCCCAAAGACCAAATTTGATAGGACTCACATCAGGTGATATGGATCTACCACCCAGAGGTATGCTCTCAAAGCTACATTTCTTTAGTTTAGCTTGTTTCCTTACATTAGTGCAGATGGAGGCAGTTTCCAGAGAATGTAATATTGGAAAACATTGCATTTTAAAAAATCTGAAATTAAGGGAAGTTTAATTGAATAGGAAATTATGCTCATAGTTGTTTTGTGTGTGCATTTTTGCAGGTAAAATGAAATATCTTGCTAGCGTATTGCACAGTTTTATTCTTGGCTGTAGTAACTGGTCACTGACATCTGTTATACAGAAAAACGTAAACGTTTCTATACTGAATCTTAAGAAGATTTTTGCTGCAGAGAGGAGGGAGTAATTTTTATCTGGTAGCACACAGTCATGCATGAGTAATCTTAACCTCCTAGTTTCTGTGGCCTTGAGAAGAATTGGCAGCACACAAAATGAGAAGGGAAGAGGGATTAAAACCCCCATGTTTTAAATGTGGCTTTATTTACATTTGTATATATTTGTATTTAATCTTGCTATATTTCTGATGGTGTGTTTTCATTATGAAATCTTGTAATAAGATTCTTCAGGAAGGGCCACTCCTCTCCCACTCTATACCTAAGTCTTGTGTTTGCCATCTAATAGTAGAATGGAGGTGTTAGCAGAACTGGTGTAGCCTCAGTGTTGTGTAGGACATTGTGAATCAGGGAGGGCAGTCATCTTGAGGCACATGCCTTCTGTCGCACTCTTGTTTTCCATATGTGCGATGTTACTGTGACAAGATGAAAGCTGTTAGCTATTTTGATCTGTCACAGCATTTGTTGATAGTTAAGAAGAAAAATCTGTGACCAATATTTGATTCAGTTTGAATAAGGATCATAGTAATTTCCAAATAAACAATCAGGCTTTTCAATACAAAGTCAGTGTGAGCAGAATACCTTTTTACAATCACCTAGAAGATACAAAAAAATATTGTAAAATCTTTTCATCTGTTTACAGAAAAACCTCCCAATAAAAGTAGTATGAGAATAGTGGTAGATGCTGAATCCAGGAAAAGAACAATTGGTGCAGGGGATGGTGGAGTTCCTACAAAGAAGACATGGTTTGACAAGTGAGTGAACATTAACGGAAGCTTGGCTTAATACTTGTAAATCAGTGGAGCTTTTTCCTGCAATCTGAAACATGCAAGCAAGTTAAACTGTGATTAAGATGATTGTATTAAAATAATCATGCTGTAGAATTACCTATATTAGGCTGTCTTCACTCAAAGGCAGTATAGAGAGAGTTGAAGTTGCTTTGAATGATACCAGGATGTGCTCCTTGAAAGCTGGAACAATCTAAGAAGCAGGGAAGCTGCAGTGTGGTGGTGCTTAGAGATGACTGATTTTAGTTGTCAATTGTGAATTGTGTCATTGCTGTTTTGGTTGGAATTGCCAGGTATGTTACTGGCAGAAAATACAACGTGTAGTGCTTAGTGTCCAGGTGCCAAAAGGTTGGAGGGGTTTCTCAAGACATTACTGGGACTGGGGAGAACCCTGAAGTAACAGTTTGTTGAAAAGGGGGGAAGATGCTGTGTTGTAGCTGAGAAAGAGTTTTTGTAGAGTAGTAATGTGGAAGTCGGGAATTATTGACAGAAGCACATGACTGTGAATTATCTCCAGATTTCTGTGCTGGGATAGGCTGAAAGTGTCAATGGGGAAAGCTGCAGGCTGTGTGCTCTTGTACACTTTTCTAAAACTGTTGTTTTTTAAGTCTACAGATACTTCTGTCTCTCATACACACACGCTCGTGTGTAAGCATATGCAATCTAACATTGTGTTTGCTAGCTTGCTATGGATTTCTGGCTTGATTTTTTATTTGTTACAGGCAAAATTTTAATAGAACAAACAGTCCAGGTTTCCAGAAGAAGGTGCAATTTGGAAACGAAAACACAAAACTTGAATTGAGAAAAGTTCCCCCAGAACTTAACAATATCAGCAAACTTAATGAGCACTTCAGTAAGTTTGGAAACTTAGTCAACTTGCAGGTAAGAGTCAGCAAAGAGAAGGCAATATGCTTTGACTTAATGATAGATAGATGCTAAAAAGGGGAAGTCAGGTGTTTATTAACTGGTTCTCTGAAACTGCTCTCGTTATTTTCCTAATTTGTTTCTTAAACATGGTCTGATTGTTTTAATGGAATTTAATTGAAGGTGCATTCCATTTTTTTGGAACTGAAGATAAATCCCAATTTTAATAGAATTTAATTGAGGATGGAAAAAATTAAATGTTCCAGTCCTCTTTCAGATTTTGAGCAAATGTTTTCTTCTTACATGAGACATTCAAGATACCTTGTTTAAAACACTGAAAGTTGATGGTAAATGTTACTTCTTCAGCCCTTTTCTCAAGTCTGGATCTGGTATTGTAAACAGTATTTTTTGAGATAAATCATAAATACAGGAAACTTGTATTTCTCATCCAGAAAGCAGTCCCTATGATACAATTGCTTTCTGTTCTCAAAGTAGTGGCAGTTTGTCCATTAGATTTACTTTGTGCTATATCTGAGTGATGAACATAATTGGAGAAGGATACAGAACAGTTGCAATGAGCTAGGGCCTAGCTCAGACTCATGTTACATATTTTAGCCTGTCTGTTTAATAACAGTATTTCATATCTGCTCTCTAAGCTACTCAGTTTGATCCTTCATCATGCTTCATTATCAAAAAGTTTCAGGTGCTAGCTTGTGTTTTTAATCTACTTTTTCTTGTTTGCACTGAGAGGTTGAATGAGGAGTTGTAATAGAATTTTTGTGCATACTGATGCAGTATATAGTAAGCCTACTGTGCTTATCTAAACACCAAAGAAGTTTACGTTCTCTTAATTGTTCTTAAATACTTTTTAAGTCTTTTCATAGTTCACACATGTGTGTATTAGCAGGCAATGTAATTCAGTAAAAATGATGTGTGGATGTATAGAGAGGGACAGACAGATATGCAGATAGATGTTACAAGCTATGGCCTTTTTCCAAAAGGTGTCATTTTATCCTTTAAGAGTGTCATCATGTTCATGTCATCATGTTCAAAGGAGGAAACCAAAACAAACTTTGTTGTCTACCTCTGATAAAAGATAGGACATTTATTAACAGACCTCTGTATTTTTTGATAGTAATTTACTTCTGTGATGCTTATTATTCTTTCAAATAACCTCATACTTGCAATTAGAAATAATGTTTAGCTGTTTAGGGTATTTTATTCCAGGACTTGATTTTGTTTCATTTGTTTGATTGTTAACTATTCTTAAAGTTTATCATCTTCATTTCAAGGTTGCCTCATAACACCAGGCTTTTCAAATAGAATCATGAGTGGGAAATACTTCCCTAATAACCCATATTGTGTTCAGATTGTAAGCTTTTGAGCCTTGATACAAGTGATTTTATGATAAGACATAAATGAAAATCCTACACACAGTAAGTCTTGTTCTTCTGTTTTAAATTCTAGGTTGCGTATCAGGGTGATCCGGAAGGTGCTCTTATTCAGTTTGCCACACATGAGGAAGCAAAGAAAGCTATATCAAGTACAGAAGCAGTATTAAATAATCGTTTTATTAAAGTTTATTGGCATCGAGAAGGCAGTGCACCGCAAATCCAGACTACCACACAGAAGGTAGATCTAAGTCCATCTAGAACTTTAATGAAAAATACAGTCTTGTAAACATTTAAAAAATGCTTAGAGAAACTAAACTGAACACTTTCAAAATAGGGAAAACTTCATGTAATTATTTTCCAAAAGTTACTCTTTATTCTTTGACCTCAGATACAGGGTCAGATAAGCTAAGACTGAAGGTATTTAAAGAAAGCACTTCTGTGACTTGTGGAGAATTCCTCTGTCAGCTCATGTGAAGCAAGGTTAATGCTGCTGTCTGCTGAATAACATCTATTTTGCTTTAGCTAGTATAGACTCTTCTTCTTCTGAGTGTAAGAAATACAGCAGTTATGTTTCTTCTAAGATAATCTAAGTTTTCTCCTAGAAGGTGCTGCTTTTTTCCGGTCTTCTGTTTTCCTTTACAAATGAGCATGCACACTGCTGAAGAATGTAGCAGTAGAATTTGCTCTACTCAGTAGAATTTGCTTTACTCAAAGCTACCTTACATGTATATAGAGAGATTTACGTACAGATGTGTAGAGCAGTAAGGCAGGCAAACAGCAGTATAAGAGGAGAGCTGTATTAAACTAATTCTGTAGGAATGAATCAGGGACATTTTACAATGTTTTAGTGGAGAAGGAGATGCTGATCTCCATGGTGCCCAGAGACAGGACACGTGGGAATGGTTCAGAGCTGCATCAGAGGAGATTCAGACTTGATGCTAGGAAGCATTTCTTTACTGAGAGGGTGGTCAGACACTGGAACAGGCTTTGTAAGAAGAGAGGTGGTTGATGCTCCAAGCCTGTCAGTGTTTAAAGAGGCTTTTGGGTAATAGCCTTAAAATCATGTATAAATTTTTGTTCAGCCCTGAAGTGATCCTGCAGTTGAACCCAATGATGCCTGTAGGTCCCTTCCAACTGAACTAGTCTGCATTGTTGGGTTTACTGTCAGTGTGGAACAACACATTGTACACTGGGAAAATGAGGCATGTTGTGTAGAAGTAATATTCATTTATTAATATACGCTGATAAAATGAACAAATGAGTTAATAGAGGATTCTTTCAATGGCTGCTGTAACTTTTTAATTTCTTCTGTCTCTGGATGGTGTATGTTGTCATCATCATTCAGAATTTTTGACCTAGTTCTCCATAGCAGTCTTGCTGTAGGGTTTTAACAGTTTCTCTCCTTTTGTAACAAATGCTACACTTTTTATCTACAAAGTGAAACTTTAATGACACCGATCTTGCTGTCCCCTAGCTATCATCCTTTATGTTTGAGTTTGGAATCTAGTTTATAAATAACCTTGATGCTTGATCTGATCTAGTGCTACTCGAAATGTATTTTCTAGGCTTGGTTTACATCTTATCAGCCAGAAGAGGGCAGTGGAGTATGCCGTTTGCGTTAATGCAAACATTACCTCGTTTGAGAAGGATGGCTTAAACAGTTACTGCCATCAGTTTTCTGCATGCATAATGAGCAAATAATAACTGTGTATTTCCAAACAAACATCTGATCTCTGTAAAAGACTTACAACTTTTAGGGATACTTGCTAACCAACACACTATTTATTGGCAAGTTAACGATGATGGTTTGGGAATTAATTCCCCTTGATTGATACCAGATGACCGTGCTACAGGCTCCCTCTTCACCAAGAACAGCCTTTCAGCACATCTTAGGAGACTACAACATGAAGTCTTCTATAAGTGATAGATGCCACATGATAACAAGAAATGTTAGCAGGAAATTAAAAGTGCAATGCTTTCATGTTCTTCTACTGTAAAATGCAAAAATTCCCTAATTGTCGAGTCAATAAACAGGTACTTCGAATTCAGAAGCCTTTCAGGAGCATGAATATTTACTTCCCTTTTCATGGAAATTGGTCTGAGTACATGAAAGTACTGTGAAAACTTTCCTTTACAATACTTCTCATACTTCAAGTATCAAAATTCTTGTCAAAATTTCTGATGTATTAATTATAATGGAATTAGTTTTGGTTATGTTTATAATCATTTCCATGGCTTTTTTTTAGACGCTAAAGACAGGCTTTTGAATCTTTTTTTCAGTGTAAATTCAGTTAGATATAAGCTGTCCCTTCAGTAGTATTTGGTCCTGCACAGTTTCTTGTTTCCTCAGCAGACCTACTTTGGAAAATTTTTACTGTGGAAATTCTGAAAGCAGTGGAAGTACTTAGTAAAGATGATGGGAGTTAACCATAGTAAATAATTGAATAAAAGACTTCTGCCAGGATGTAGAAATAATGTGCACTCCACATCTATGGCAGAAAAGAGACATTGGGAATTGTTTTGGTTGGAAAAGAGCTCTAAGATCATAGAAGTCCAACCATTGGCCGTTGTACCATGTCTGGAAGTGCTATGTCCACATTTCCAGGAATGGTCATTCCACCACATCCCCGAGCAGCTTATCCCAGTGCTTGACCACTCTTTCAATAAAGAAATTCTTCCTAATATCTAGCTGAGGCCATTTCCTCTCATTCTGTAACTAGATACTAGTGAGAAGAGACCAACAGCCACCTCACTGAAGCCTCCTTTCAGGTAGTTGTAGAGAGCAGTGAGGTCTCCCCTGAGCCTTCTCTTTTCCAGACTAAACAGTATCACAGTATATTAGAGGTTGGGAGGGACTGCAAGAGATCATTGGGTTCAACCTCTCTGCCAAAGCAGAATCACCAGGTCATCAACCCCAGGTGCCTTAGCTGCTCTTCAGGCTCTCTCATTCATTACCATTTACCAGCATCATTGCCCTTCCTTGGACACACTCCAACATCTCAATTTCTTTCTTGTTGTTAGGGCCCCAAAACTGAACACAGTACTCCAGGTGCAGCCTCACCAGTGCTGAGTACAGGGGCACAATTGCGTCCCTACTACTGCTGGCCACACTATTTCTGATGGAGGCCAGGATGCTGTTGACCATGTGAAAGAAATTGGAAGATTGCTTACTACTTTTTATTCAACTCAAACAGTTGGAAATTAAGATAGTCTAAGTAGACATGATTAATAGAAATGCACCAGAGTTACCTCACTACTTCTATGTGCAAAATAGATGTTCTTGCTGTGCACTACATAAATAGTCAGCATAATGTCCTCAGTGTCATGAAGTGTTTATGTTTTTGCCATCAGATGAAACAGCTACAGAATGGAAGGAAAAAAATGTAAATCTGAATGCTATTGCAGCAGTTTCATTATGTGTTTTTTGAACTACATATGTAGCATCCTTTTGTTGTTAATGTTATAATGTGCTTTTTTTCGGGGTGGGGTGGTGTTACAGGTAATACAACCCTTAGTTCAGCAACCTAGTTTGCCGGTAGTGAAACAATCAGTCAAGGAGCGATTAGGTCCAGTACCTGCAAGTAATATTGAACCTGTGGAAGCACAGAGTGCCAACACAGAAGTCACTCAGGTATGTATGGTAATCAAAAAATCAGTTGCATGTTTTTTTTTCTGTAATAGATTGTATAGTGTATCAATGTGTTACGGTTACTCACAGTGCACATACAAATTTACTACTTTTAAGTGCATCTAGTTTGGTTGTGAGTGGTGTTTTGGTATTAAAATTTTCTTCGGTGCTATTTGGCACTTTGAATTTTTAGTGTCATAACTTCTTAGTTTAAAAACTAAACCAAAAAACCTCCAGCAAACAAAAACAAACAAAAATCCCAAAACAACAAAAGACTATGAAAGTATTGCAGTAATGTCGTGTGAAGTTCTACTTTTCTGATTTCAATGTAAAGCTCTCCTTTTTTATCATTATATCTGTTGAGCCACTAAGTGCTCTCACTGTACTTCACTCTGAGGAAGAATGTAACCTCAGTACCAATATGAATAGTGATGGAATCTGGCATGTTGCTTTCACTAGAAATAGCCTTTAGATTTTTATGTTAGAAGTAGCATCATGGTGCTACTTTAGCTTTACTTCTGAAAGGGTGGAATGTCAGATACTTATTTGTTGTTTAAATTCAAATTACAAAAGCTGAAGTGTATTTTAAGAGGGTCTATATAGATAGTCCTTTGTCAGCTAGCATGTCATGGGCTTCTTTTAAAAAAATGCAGAGTATAACGTTTGATTCCAAATCTGGCTTCATCTATTAGACATGAGGAAGAAGCTCTTTACTATGAGGGTGGTGAGAGACTGGAATGGCTTGCCCAGAGAATGTGGAGACATCTCATCCCTGGAAGTGTGATCTGATCCAGTGGGAGGTGTCCCTGCCCATGGCAGGGGGTTTGAAACTAGGTGATCTTTAAGGTCTCTTCCAACTCAAGTCATTCTATGATTCTTTTCTATTCTGTGACACTATGTCTTATGTATTTATAGACGGATATTAACTGTAAATTTGTAAATCTAAAATTACTTTTATCAACTGCTCAAATATTATTTTTCTTGTATTTTCTTCTGAACAGTTCATTAAGTATGTTTTTTTTTACACATTCCTAGCATTTGGAATTACAAAGGAAGTAGTAAAATAGTAATAAAGCATATGTAAACTATATATATTTTTTTTTCATTTTCTTAGAATGTGACTAAATTATCTGTGAAGGACAGACTTGGTTTTGTGTCAAAGCCAGTTACTCCAACAACTGAAAAGGTAAGAGAATGTCTCATATTCTCTTCCACTCATATTTAATTGTAATAGAAAAAAATCAAGTGTAGGCATTGAGATTTTTTGGAACTATGAATAAAGTTTTGTTAGAGGCTAGTTTTACAACTTAGAGCAATCAAAACTCTAAATGATTATAAGAAGAATAAAACATGTGAGGACAGATGTTGCTTTACTCTGGGTTTTGTGTTAATACAGTAGGTTCTGTTTATTTAGTCATGAAAACAGTAGATGTGTTCCAGGATCCTGAGTTGATAGAAAAATACATTAAAAAGAAAAGAAGATGAAAAATTTTACACTACTCTTGAATCTGTAGAAAGCCTTTCTATAAAAAAATTTTTTGAGCTTCTGTGTCACTTAGAAGATGATGCTGTAAACATTTACCCACTTGTTTGGCCTTAAAATTTGCAGTACTTGTGAAAGGATAAAAGTTGAAATTAATCAGTATAGAAAGGACAAAGAAAGGTAAGGTGGGAAAGGTGCATCTGAATTGTGGTTATGAGTTAATGCATTTTGCCCAGTGGTTGCGATTGGCAGAAAATTGTCAGAACATAAAGTTGTTGATGTGTTTACTTCGTAGCATAGTTCATGATGCATGTTTCCAGAACTGCCTGTCACCTTAGGGAATAGGATTTTCCCAGTGTTCATAACATTCGTTAAGATGACTTATGGTAAAAAGACAGCAAGTTTTACCTGGTGACAAGATTCTTCTGTCTGGGTATCTGTCTTTTCTATTGGGGAATTGCCTTGACTTGAAATGAATGCAGCATCTACTGCATTTGCCCCCCCCACTTAAGGTATCACAGTAAATGCATTTAGTGAAAGCTAAGAAAAATTATCCTCAAAGAAACTGTGCTCTATTTAGCATACAGAGGTAAAGACACTTAGTGTTGAGTTACAGTTACAGAGGATGTCTCTTCTACTCATGTCAAGCCAAGCCGTCCATTTAAATACACTGATCTTGACTTCTTGCTTATATTTTTTTTTTGCTGGTTTGGTTAGTTACATTTTTATTGCCCTAAATGAATTGTGCAGGTATGTTTTGTTGTGTGTTCCTGAAATAGAGGTTGTGTTATGTTCTATGTGCTTACTTTAAGAAGTCTGCTTCAGTTTTAGTGGAAATACTTTGGTTTTCTCATTCTCTAAGAGTTGAGTTATGCTAAAGCACTTTTCTACAAGGAGTAAATTCATGCTAAAATGGTGTTCTGTTCTGGTCTTAATATTAATGACTGATTTTGATTAGCTACTCAGCTGTTGAATGTACTGGGTGTGAAGCAGTAAGTTTCTTCTGGCACTTTTTGTGGTGTTCTGAAACTTGACTTGACTTGGTTTTATCTGTTACTGTCCCTGTACAAGGAAATACCTTGCTTTTGTTTGCAAAAATGCTCTTTAACCATTAGAAATTAGACTGACAGCTGTCAGAAAAAAAGGGGTGTCATTTCCTATAGGTTTTCTGCTCCCGAGTGCAGAGTTTGACAAGAACTTTACGGTAAAAAAGTCAGTAGCTACAATTCCCAAAGAGCAGGAGGTAAAGATCCAATAGTCATCATAAGGCCTTTTAATATCTATGTAGGGACTTGGAAATTATGAACTTCAAGTTAAATCTCTTAACATTATTCAAGAAAAATAGAAGACTTTAATGTGTTGCTTCTTGCTCTTTTGTAGTAGTTGATGGAGGTACATCTGCTGTGGCATCTCTCCTTATATTAAAAGAGATGAGGAGGCATAGTTCACTCTATCATGAGGACAGTTCAGGGTCAAAAGAGTGTGTCTTTATTCCCGTCTTTACTTGGTCATCCGTTTGCGATGTGCGCTGTCCTAAAGCTACTTTGTAATAGGAACTATATAATTGGGATGTGCTTTCAGTCAAAATAAAAAATCCTTCGTCTTCATTTTAATGGCCTGCTTAGTCTGTTTTACATCACCTTTTATAATACCCCATAACATGCTTTTATTTTTGTTGTTGTGCTTCTCTCTGCACTGCTTACTCTAGAAAATACTGTGGAAAGAAATAGTGTAAATAGCACCACAAAGTGAAAAGCCTGTACATGAAACATTCCTGTTGTAAACTCTTCTGATCTCTTGATCTTTTCTGTCATTCTGTTTCTTGACTGTCTCTTTTTTTCTACTATTGATGGGCATTCTATCTGTTTTATGGAGTGCATGGTGACCAAGAGACTGCATGCATCTTTGATTTTCCACATACGCATAAAGCATTTTAAAACTCCTAGAAATTATCTCAGGTTGTGTAGTTGCTGTGATTTGCTAACAGGGAGGACAGGATCATGCCTGTATTATCTTCAGGACTTAGCAGTGAAGTTTTCTGTTCTAACACAGCCCAAAAGTAGCATGATAAGAAAACAGAACAGTTAAAATCTTTAGGTATTGTGGAATGTACATAGTATGCTTTAGAGAGGTGTTAAGGCAGATAGCTGTGTTCTCAGTACATTGTGGAGAAAATTCATACCTCATTACAAACACGGGAGGGAGACATAGGAGTCTCGTCCTTTGCTGTATGATGTTGAAGACCTCCCTGTACTTGAGTTACTTTTTTGTTGATTTTGCAAGCTTTACTTTGCACAAACTGCATGTGAAAAGGAACTATTGTATCCACTTTGGACCTTAGTCATTAAAATTATGTTGAATTTTCACTTGGAAAATCCAGGCAGCCGTGACAAATTCTATTTTAAACTTCAAAAGAAAAAAGACGAAGTTCAGTTATTCCTGGGGAAAATCTCAGTCTTCTGTTTCCTTAAGTATAATCAAATATGTTAAGTTTTATATATTTGAAATTTGGAAGCACATCTGATTTTCCAGTAGAAAGAACTTATAACCTGATGTTTGTAAGTCTTACATATTGATGTGGTGCTGCCTCTTTAAAAATTAACTGAAGCAACTCTAGATAGATGTTACACCAAATTTTTATATTCCATTATTATCGAAACAGATAAAACAAGACACTTTTTTTTCTAAGCACTCGTGGGTTGTTTTTTTTTTAATTGAAATTCACTGGCAAAAAATATAAAATGGTTTCCTCCTATAGGTTTTATCTACTTCTACTGGCTTGACAAAAACTGTGTACAACCCTGCTGCTTTGAAGGCAGCACAGAAATCTTTGCCTGTTGTTTCAACTTCCGTGCTAGACTCTAATGAAGCACAGAAGAAAAAACAGGTAAATTACATATGCTTCTTTATAAAATGGACCTAGACTGGGAACTTGTGACCATTAGAGGTAGCTCACTATGTATATTCATATCAGGAGCATGGATGGAACTAGTTATAAAATTAAATTCACTAGGATGTGGGGTTTGGGTGTTGTGTTTTGTGGTTTTTTCCTTTTTCTCCCAAAGGACTAGAAAACTCAGCATCATTTTGTTACTTTTTTCACTGTATGTTCAGGAAGTAGATGCAGGTTTTAAACTCTGAGAGTTCAGAATGTGAAATACTTAATCCTGGAAGCAGAATCTCCATGCTGAAACCCAATTTGTCTGTTGTGAACGAGAAGAGAGTATAGTGTAGTCACTACTTTGTTTTAGGCCTTTCTGGAACTGGCCTTTATTATGATCAATCTTGCCTTATCAGTATTATGTACTATCAAACAAAATTGTTTCTTCGTTTGAGAGAACAAAGAACTGTTCTCTGGAAACAACAAAACAAACTGAAGTTCTTCCAGAGGTTTTTGTTGTTTGTTTTTCAATAGTTTTAGGTTTTTTCTTTGATGTTAGAGAGGAAACGCAACAAAAATGCATTTGACCTTGAACGGTCACTCAATTGTAGCTTAATTTGCATAGATTTTCTGGAGGGCCCAGTAAAGCTCCTTTTCCAGCTTTATTCTTGTCATTTAGAAAAATTTATATAGAGGACAGTGTTTGTCTTACTGGTTTCAAACCACGTATCAATAGTTCAATACCAACTTAGGTAAACTTCAATAACTGATGTCTAATACAACTTGAAATAGCAGTTTGTAGATGTGCATCAGTTGTGGCATTGGCCCAGGCTTTAAAAAATCACTTAAAATTTTGAGATTTCATATTTGTCCCCTAAAACATGATTTTCAGAATTAGAGCCTTTACCTTTCAAGTTAAGATGCTAAGTTCCTGTGAAATGGCAAAAAGCTCATAATAAAATTGACTTGTCATAATACCTGTAGATTATTTTTTTTAAGACAAGACACTGAAGATTTGTTAAGCGATTGGCTCTTTTCACACGCTCTTATGCTTCACCCTCTCTTCAGAGGCTCCTATTACAATATACTACTACTTGTGGAAAAAACTGATTTTGTGGGACTCACTCCCTTCTTTCCTCCTGTCTCCCTAATTTTTCTTAGCATCCGTCCCCTTGTCTTATCTTCCCTTTCCCTGCAGAAAAATGATTGCACGCTATTTGCAAATCTAACATTTCACGCAGCAGAACTTGTCAGTATTTGGGAAGAGAAACAAAATCTTCATTCCTACTTCTTTTTTTTTTTTTTTTTTTTTTCCATAAAGCTGTTGTGCATTTGCCCTCTTTCTGTAAGATAATCCTTTCAGCTGATCCCAATTGGTTGGTGATCTAGAGGTGTAAAGTCATCATCTTCCTCTCCTCTCTTACCCCATTAGATATGCTGATAACTAAGTCCTGGTTTTCTGCAAGTATCTTGCTTTTGAAGGCTTCTATATTCTGTATCTGAGAGCAAGAAGCAATTGCTTTCTCTCAAGTAGCATTAGTAGGAGCTGAGCACAGCAGCTGTGGTACCTCCTCCTGCTTCTTCTGAGTGCAGTATGTCTCAGATTTCTCAGTTTCAATTCGATTAGCCCATCGCAATCTCAGTTCTTTTTTTTTCTTTTCCTAGCAAATTGAGTGGTAGTACTTGGTCGCTTCCAAATTACAGAATTCAGATGCTAAAGAGATTCTTCTCTTTGGGTAACACATTAATTTTAGAAAATAGAATTGATTTTATTTTGCTTGTAACTGTACTTAACAATGTGTTTTTATTGATGAACTTGATTTATGTTTGGTTTCAAGATACTGTCTGTACATATTTAAACTCTTGTATGTTGCACCTTTTGCAGTCCTGATACTGTGTTGCCTTTCAGCTTTCCGTGGAGTTGTGTAAGGGACTACTCTGTATATAAGTAATAATGAAGTCTTCCCAGCACAGATCTGAGAAAGATCATTAGATCCTTCACTAATTTGGTGATTCGTTGTTTTCCAAAACGTAATTTGAAGTATTGCATATTAGCACTTAGAGTTTCTGTTACTAATTTTTTCTCTGTACTGTAAGTTGCTACTATATAGTTGTTAGGTATAGTATAGTAGTCTCCTGGCATTATTTTTCAAAATCTAGAAACTTTCTGCATTTTTTGTGCTTCTAGGAAGCATTACGACTTCAACAAGATGTGAGAAAAAAGAAGCAAGAAATCTTAGAGAAGCACATTGAAACACAAAAGGTAAAATGTTAGCATTAAAGAAACTTATCAGTTCCGTTGTAAACTCTCAGTTCACTTGAAATATTTCATTACTTGTAAGCATGAGATAAAAAAAACTGGCCTATAAAAGAAGCAATCTCTTAGAATGATATTAGCATACTATATTAAATTTTGAATTTTAATCTAACTTGTCTTGCCAGTTCACTTAAACTGCAAGCTTATTCAATTCAGCTCCAGTTTTAGTTGAAATCGCCTAATTTGGGTACAGCATTTCGTACACGTTTTGGGAGAAGTGAAAGCCTGAGAGTTCTGCTTGACAAGAGTGGGAGAGATTGACTTAGAAAAATATGCATGATTGCACTTAGGCTTAGGAGAAAAAGGCCAAAATGCCATTGAAATTGAATAAAAATTTTGAAGTCATTTAAGTATACTGAACAAATCTGTCTAAATTAGAGACATCAGATGTTCATTAGCAAATTAATCACAGAGCCAGGCAAGGATTTCAATTTAATGTAAGGTCTTACCAGCCCTATGTAATGAGATTGAAGATGACGTGCAAGAAATGCAATACTCTGGTTTTCTTTTAGTTGTAATGAGTACTAAAAAAACTGATTTCTGATGGTTTCTGTGTAAGAAGGTTTTTCTTACTATGTTTTAATTTGGACAGATGCTGATTTCAAAGCTGGAGAAGAACAAAGCAATGAAGTCAGAAGACAAAGCAGAAATCATGAAAACACTGGAAATTTTGACTAACAGCATTACCAAGTTAAAGGATGAATTAAAAGGTGTATCACCAGCAGGAGGCACTCCTTTAAAAAGCATGAAAACTAAGACTCAGGTATTGAAGTGTTGGTCAGCTTTTTTGTATAATGAATTCCTGTGATTGTGTCAATAGAATAGAAATGTGCAGCCACATCAGCAGTAGTTAGAACCGTACTGGTTTAATTTTGAAGTAGTCTTTCAAGTGGGATTGGGTTTGCTTTCTTTAGAAAGGAATATAGTTAATTTTAAAGCCAGGGCTGTTGTCTAAAAGGCTTACCTACTGTTACAGAGATGCTGCATCATCTGGAAAATCAAAAATCAAAACAAGGCATACAATTATTTCCTGTGTCTTGTGCAGTCTTTTGTGCATCTTCTATTGTGTTCTCAAATTTTGAATGGAAATCATGAAAACAGTATTTCTTAGGCAGAAATATTAACATTATGTAACAGTGATCTCTGGTTAGGTATAATGCATGAGCTAGTTGACTAATACATAATTTTCTATGTCTTTTTATAAAGTTTCTGAGATTTTTCAATATATTACGCTTTATAGATTGAAGATCACACTGATCACTTTTCCTTACATCTAGCTAGCCATGCTTGGGTTGTGCCTGAGGGGTGTTTCTCTTCTCTGCTGTCATTCTTGTTAGTATAAGCAGTATAACTGGCTATAACCAGTTTCCTAGCTGTTTAAAGATGCAATTATATTACATTTTAGGAGGGAGCACTTTGCTTTTTATAGAGGGGTTCCTTCCTAAACAGGTCACAAGGTGATTAAGAATTAAGCAAGACTGGCATGCCATTTTATCTCATTGCTACCATGTAATTTTGCATTTACTGTTTTGCATATTTCTAGTTTACAAAAAAGTTCCATTGACTTTGGCTTTGTGTGGTAGTCAAAAAGTTTTTGTATCACTGAGCTCAGAAACATACTGCTTGCAAATCCATCTTTTATTCTGCCCAGAAGGCTCCTCAGCTATTGCATGGATTGGTTTTAGAAGTGGAAGCATAGCATACTAAACAGTGTACCTGCAAAGTTATGCTGTGATGTCAATTAATAAGTCATAACTTTAAGGTTAAAATTTCACTACAGCTTCCAGTTTTCAAATTTCCTTTCCTTACTTTCTAGGAATCTGTTTTCCAGATAAAGCTGATGTACTTCCACCTTACCTGGAGGCCAGTGCTAGCCAGTGTTTTAAGTAGCTATGTATTTCTGAAATAGCCTGCTGATAGGAGCATAGCAATGGAGTCTTGTATTTTATTGGAAAATTGTTTCCTCAGTATAGAATGTACTCTGTGGAACTAATAATTTATCATAACAATTCCTTAGATGCAGAAGGAGTTACTAGATACTGAACTGGATTTATATAAGAAGATGCAAGCTGGGGAGGAAGTTACTGAATTAAGACGAAAATACACAGAGCTACAGCTGGAAGTATGTGTATCTCTTCTTTTGTAGCAATTAATAGTTAATCAAATACTTCTGTATCTATTTATGAGATTGTATATTGTATCATAAACTTCTTTTTTTTCCAGAGTACAATATTGAATTCTATGTAGGTGGAAGCACATAGCAATGATACTTTAACAAATCAGTTTCTGAATTTGAGGTAGAGAAATAGTGTTGTCTTTAATTTTGATTGCTAATGTATTTAAATTCTGTAACTATTTAGATACATGATATTTTATAGATATGTGACATTAATAATTCCTGGGTAGCGTGTCGTGGTTTTTAATTGTTACCTGTAGGCAATTATGTGTTTGATGCAGAACGGTTTAAAAACAAACAAAAAAAATTCAAGCAGTGTTTTTTAAGTGTTAGCATTCTCTTGATGAGATTAACCAAAAAGGCTGAAGTGTTGGTTTCAAGAGGAGGATTTGCCAAAAGCAAATACAATGTTTCAAGAAGTGTTCAGTGTATAGAAACACTTTTTCTTGAGGTACTTGATTTGAAAAAAAAAAAATCAGAAGGCTATGAAAGATTCTTAATAACTTCCTTATTTTGAGAAATTCTGAATGCCATGTGTTATTTGGTGTTCTGTTGTTCTCTTACATAATTGTCATATCTGTTTAATTGCATAATAATCTTATCTCTTTTTATTGTTAAACAGGCTGCTGTGTCGCTTAAATCCCTCTTAATGAAGTTTGGTCATGTCTTATATATAACTACAGTTATATACAGTGCACATATATATGGCTAAGTTGTATTAAGATCTTACTTTGAAACTAAGTTGTTGCATAGTTTTGGTAATTGTGGAAATAGGTTGTTAGTAACCCAAGCCTATTGAATAGATCTGTAAAATCTGATGGTGAATAAACTTTTATAAATGTACTGAAAGCTTATTCATAAATAACACGTTTTAGAAAACACGTGAATTAAATGATGTGTAAAGTAGCAATAAGAAAGCAGATGCTTGTTCAAGATCATTGCACCATAGCTGAGTGTGCTAATACTGCTCTTCTCGTTGCATCTGTTTGTATTTTTAATTGGAAAAAACCCCACAACCCTCACAGATGAGGTTTTTTTTTTGATAATTTGGTTTTAATACCTGGATCTTTTTTACTATTTCCATCCTATTTTTGGTCTGTTAATAATTAATGATGTTAGCTTTTTAATGCTAATAACATGTTCCTTTTTTCTTATTTTAAGAGCTTGGAGCTGTTCATTCTGGGACTTACTCTGATGTTTCTTAAAAATGCATCCTCAAACATGTACTTGCTAATTTTATCTAAATATTTAGATTATGAATTTTAATGCATCAATATGTTATGTATAAACATCGTAGGCTGCCAAACGAGGGATTCTTTCTTCAGTTCGTGGTAGAGGGGTTCATGCAAGAGGTCGGGGTGCATCCCGTAGCAGAGGTAGAGGAATACGAGGCCGGGGTAGAGGCAGAGGAGTTCCTGTGCATGCAGTTGTGGATCATCGACCTAGGGCATTAGAGATCTCTGCCTTTACAGAAAGTGACAGAGAAGATCTTCTTCCTCATTTTGCGGTATGTGGCAATTTCACTTTTTCTGTTCTTTGGATGACGTTTGTCTTTTGAATGATTTTTCTTCTCTTGATTCAACTAATCTGGAAATACTGATTAGGAATTAATCTTTAAGATGATATACCTGTTCATGGAAAAAAAGAATGCATCAGATAAAGGTGAAACAAAGAAATTGCACAGTTGATTCAATTACAGTTAGAACTAAGTGCATAGTATTTACAAGGGTTGGGTGTTTTCTTGGAAGGGAGAGTGGGAATATAAAGCAATGAATTATTTGTCCAGGATATGTGTAAAATTATTACAAATTCTTAGATAAAATAACTGAAGGAATTGTGAGAACGAAGACTGATTCAATACCAAACTTTCGGTACTTGAAGTCTTTTTGTCTTTATTGGCATATCTTAACAAATCATCAGTGACACTTTTCTCTGCAAATGTTTAGTGCTTTTGCCTAATTTTTCTGAATTTAAGAATCAAGATGAGAATTATGCAACTGTATACATAGACACCTTGGCAGGGCAGACAAAGTATCTGTCCATGTCTGCAAACTTAAGACAGAGCTTTTTGTATGGTTTTCTTATGGTTTTATTCAAGAAAATGATAAATTGATGTATGTAACTGTTGCAAATATTTCAACAGTGAATATACGTTTCCAAATACATTCTCACTATATAAAGTGAGAAATCAACAGATTTATAAAAATCTCTTATCCTCCATTAAAAAAATTAAAGGAAATTTGTTCATTCTGTGGAATGAATGCCAAGACCATCTAGTGGCAATAAATTGTGTGAATCCTCATCCAGGTATGGTCCACTGTCCCTCCCCTGCATTGGGTTAGAGTTTTGTTTTTTCATGATTTATTTGCAGTGGTTCTCTCTGGAGGTAGAAGTCCAAGAGCAAGCAAGGCCAGTAAATTCTACTTCAGTCAGTGCACTCACTAATTACTGTCTGGCAGCCATAAAAACAGTTTTTCAAAAGGACAAAGCACAACAAAGACCAAACAAAAACACACACATACATACAAAAACACACAAAACTCCCCCCAACACAATAAGACAAAACCAGCAAAAAAGTACATCTAACTGTAAAATCAAGTGATACAATCCAAAGATTGAGAATTTGGCACTGTTAGAAGCTTGATACATGGTGTCACCTTGTGGTCATGAATTTGGTCAGAACATAATTTCTTTTTTATATACTTCAGTTTTATTGCAGGAGACAACTTACTATCTTTTGTTTTGTTTTGTTTTTTAAATGCCAAACCAAAAAAATTGTATTCCCATTATTAGTAGTTTAATACTGAGATAAATTACTTAATTTTGCAAGCTGTACATTTGCTGTTTCAGACTTCCTCCAGATTCCATTGGAGTGAGCTGTGCTGTATTTCCAGTTCTGTGATGAATCACAGCTCTGCACATGAGCAGTGCTTCAGTTGTACATATTTGTTGGGCATCACAGCCTGCAGTGATGGCAGCATTAAGGTAGCAATGCTACAGAGACCACTATAGGAACAGATGGATCAGGTTCTTGAGACACTGAAGTTCTGTCAAGTTTTGAAAGTTTTTCTGCAGTCCCTGCATCTAATAAATCTTTTTGTGGAAGCAGAGGAACTGCTTTTACTTCATATCTGTATGTTTACAGTTGGGAAATCCAGACACTACAACTCTTCCATGTTTTAAAAATGCAATTAAAATAACTGTGTTCTTTGCAAAGACAAGTATTCCCATTTGCATTACAACTGTGAAAGGTACATTGTTCAAATTTTACATGGTTTTGTGATGGTGTGTGATTTAGGACAGCATTTTTGAAGTTGTAAAGCTATTTCACTAAGCTTTTTTTTTACTTCTGTTTTATTAAAAGCAATACGGTGAAATTGAAGATTGCCAGATAGATGACTCCTCTCTTCATGCAGTGATTACCTTCAAAACAAGAGCAGAAGCTGAAGCTGTGAGTATAGCCTTTGTTGAAAATACTCCCCAACATTCAGTTAAATTTCTACTTCTATAGTTGATTGAATATTACACTGCTAACTATCTGAAAACATTTTAAAAGAAGTTTGACACTTAAGTAAAATTCCAGGTTAAACAAATACCGGAACACCATATTCCTGAAATACTTGGGAAGCAAAGTTATTTATAGCTAATTTAAATACGGGCTATGCAAGACAAGGAGAAATGTTTGGGATTTGATAGATGTATATCTTTTTTTTTTCACCTGAAGACTTGCTATCCTTACAGTATTCCTGAACTCTTAACTGGCATCCCATGTAGCGGGACTGTATATCCTGTTTGGGATCAGTTGGATTTGTTTTTACCTGAAAACCTGTCTGATGTGATTTTCTTTTTTGTTATTCTATTTTTGCTTTATTTTATTTTTAAATTGGGAAATGAAAAAAAAAAAAGAAAAAAAAAATCAAATGCGACATTTAGAGACTAAAATCCAGGGTTGACCTATGTTGGGCTGTTCAGTCTGCAGAAGAGAAGGCTCCAAGGTGACCTAATTGTGGCCTTCCAGTATCTGAAGGGGGCCTACAGGAAGGCTGGGGAAGGACTTCTCAGGATCTCAGGTAGTGATAGGACTAGGGGGAATGGAATGAAGCTGGAGGTGGGGAGATTCAGGTTAGATGTGAGGAGGAGGTTCTTCACCATGAGAGTGGTGAAGTACTGGCATGGGTTGTCCAGGGAGGTGGTCGAGGCCCTGTCCCTGGAGGTGTTTAAGAGCAGGCTGGATGAGGCTCTGGCCAGCCTGATCTAGTGTGGGGTGTCCCTGCCCATGGCAGGGGGGTTGGAACTAGATGATCCTTGTGGTCCCTTCCAACCCTGAATGAAACTATGAAACTATGTTATATTTGAGCATCAATAGGATCATTAGGACTCTGTATATAGGCCCAGTGGGACCCCTGCCTTATTCAGCCCATGATGTAGGCAATGTGTGACCCTGTGCAAAGTAACAAACATAGTTGTTCCACAAATGATTCTGTTTTCTTTCAAATCCTTGAGTCACTGGAAAGAATGGATTCGTATTTATGGTATGGCTGTATGGAATGATTTTCGGTTATGTTTATATTTTTGCAGAGTCCATCTTGTAGAGTCTACAGTTTATATACCTGGCTAGACTTTTTTTTTGTTTGATTTATTTTGAGATATTTGAGTGATATTTACAATGCAGGCTAGCCAGTGAAGACAGTAGTTTTTGATACTTACAATAACATTTTGCTGACTTACTCGAAAACTAATTTGATGTGTGTGCCAAAGATGTTTTATGTAAACAGAGAAGTTTTGTTTGTGAAATTCCTACATTTAGCAGTGGTGAGCACTAACTCAAAGGAGATTGTGTCATTTTACAAAATAATTACATAATTAATGCTACGTGCTATATACTGACTGATAGATACCAAAAGCTGTTGTAATTGGTATACATGTAAGTAGACTGAATTAAGATTGGCATTTTAGTTTTGGTGCTTCCTAACACTGGGTACTTACTTTGCCCCTTCGTATTCTTTCATACTGTAGTTTGTGAGGAATGTTTTAAGTCAAGAGAAGAACTTCTGTTTCCCTGAAAATAAAAATGTCACTTAGAACACTAATCTGTTTTTTGTGGACTGTCCAAATAAAGTCTTTACTTCTCCCAGGTGAAGTATGATTCACAACAAGGAACATAGCAGTATCTTATTACAAAGAGTTGTTGATCAGCAAAATACAGTATTTACTGTTACAACTTGCGTTGCTTAAAAATTGGCATAGAGAGTAATTTCAGCTATGGATAAATTTCTGTGCCCAAAAAGCAGTCTTTTGGAACTAAACATAAAAGTATAAAGGTGGGAAGCACCTGGAAAAACAAGTGCAGAAAATGCTGGCAGGGGAAGAAAGGAAATTTCACTGCATTTAAAAGCACTGTGGTTTTCTACAGTCCCTCTCAAATAGAATATATGGAGTTTTCAAGCTGTATTAAAGGTGAAGTTCCAGGTTGTGGGGATGTTTTAGCTGGGTCAGAATTCATGATGAGTGTTTGAAATCTCTGTGTTCCAGTTAACGTAAAAACTTTTAACTATCTCATGACTTTGTCTCTAATTGCACCATCAGTTTTAAATTAAAAATTTATCAAAACTGTTTTTGTTCAAATATGGTAAAATTTGTATTTTCTTTAAGGTGTTCTTACAAGCTATGTATTTCCACTGGAACTTCTGTGTTTACTACTAAAACAGACTTTTAAGACTGGCAGCTGGGGAAGTTGTAGAGGGTAATCATTAAAAGCCTCTGTTGAGGCCAATTGTGAAGTAAATATAGCTAATATTTTACCTTCTTCAATGAAAATAGACCTACAGTTTATGACCATATATCTTCTCGCCTCAAAGGAAGAGGAGGATTCCCTATTGTAAAATGTTGCATTTTTATGTAGTAGTAATTTCTTCCAAAGATTACAAGTTGTTTCTGGACGTAAAATGTCACGTATAAGTACTTCTAAAAATTCTACTTGTGTGACATTGTGATGAGACCATGGACAAAAAGCTCCTGAGCTGCATTTTAATAAGCATAGAATCTTTTAAATTTATCATAAATTTATATGTACAGATTTAAAATTTATACCTGGGGACTTATAATATCACACAATTCATGTTCAGATGTCATTGAACACGTAATTGTTTCTACATTTCACATTATGCTGTGCTTTCAGATTGTACTATAAATCTTCTGTGACCATGACGGTTATTTCGGAATGTTGCTAACGCTGATTTATGCTCATTCATGTTACTTTAATTTGAACATACTATTTCCAAAGCAGCCACTTAATGCAGCTGGTACTTAGAAAGGCATGAATATCCCATAAGTTAAATTTTTTTTACATTTCAATTACAGTGGCTTTACAGGAAGTGAAACATTTTCCAGTGTATTAAGTTGTAATCACAAAGGGGATTTTCTTAGTTATTTGAGTGTTGGCATTTCCTAAATATTAGAATCATTTGTATTTGTGGGATGTCTTACTTTTTCCAGTGAGCTATCCATTAACAGTTTTGTGCCTGTCTGACAGGTGAGTAACCACCAAGACAGTACTGAAAAACTAGAAAGATTTGGTTCAGTATGTTACCACATCACCAAATGATTTATGCTTTCCCAAGCTCACATTCTTCTGAGTATATTTTGATGATTTTCCTGAAAGAATCTTGTGAATTCCTTGTGCAGTGAAGGAAGCTGATTTGTTTTAACCTGTTAACAGTAATTCAGTGTGAGCATACATTGTGACTTGAATTTTCTTTTGGAAGGGCAGGCTGTTGGTTTTTTTTTTTCTGACATGTAAGCATTACTTAAATTATTTTTTTCCCCAGAAAAATATGTAACTAAAAGCTTTAAACTTGTTTTAGGCTGCAATTCATGGATCTCGTTTTAAAGGACAGGAGTTAAAGTTGGCATGGAACAAGCCTGTTGCTACTATGTCAGCTGTTGAAACAGAAGAAGCTGAACCTGAAGAAGAAGAAGTAAGCTTGTGTTTTGGTTTTTTTTTTCCTTTTTTTTCCTTAAGAGAAAAGAACAGCATTTTCAAAGGAAAAGAATTTGTTGATTCATCCTTTTGTTTTTGAATCTAGCTCATGTTACAATATCAGAAAAGTAGAATAATCTATAAATACATTTCTTGTTTATCTAGGCTGTTGAAATTCCAGACATGTTACTTTTCCTGGCAGAAATGTTTCATTTCTTACCCAACAAAAATTCTAGAGGATATACCTAGAAAAATGGCAGGGGACCAGTATTGAACTTGCATGAAGGAAATGTGAGGATTTTGTCCAAAACATGTGTTTGTACCATCCTAGAGGAACAAGTATCAGAATGTAATTTTCCTTTATAGAGAGATGGCTTGGTGAATACAGGTGAAGGAATAATTTTGAGCATTTATTAACTTCTTTGTTACACCTGCTGTGTGTTGATTTTAGTCATAATGCATGGAAGACATTCAAACTTTATCCATATGCCCTTAATTGGCTAATGTAGGAATAGTGGCACAAGATCTCTCAATGCATTTAACTCATACTCAAAATACCAAATTGGTTTGTGAATTTTGAAAAAGAAATGCCACTTGGGGAAGAAGTCAAAACAGTCTTTTTCCAGTTAACTGTACTTCTTTCTTTAATGAGAATGGATTTTATTTGAATTTTCTACAATTGAATTTCAACTGTCACCAAATTTCTTCACATGACAGGTTTCTATTCAGTATTCCTTGGGCAATTTTGTATAGATGCCATTTTTCCTGTGAGCTTTTCATTGCTACTAGCATATGGTTAAGTTAATATTTGAAGTATTATGTTGTGATCCCCAGGTCCCAGATGGGTTCAAGAACTTCATGTTAATTTTAACAGAAGTTCAATCCAGTCTATGAAACCTGTCAAGGTACTATGTTGTTACTGAAAGGAATTAAAAATAGAGTAATATGGTTTGTGTAAATTTTCTAAATACTTTGTTCCTTGCTTCAGTGTATTAAACTTCTTTATCAGTTTTAAGCTTGATTAATCAATCAGAAATCAAAATACCTGAGATTCAACCTTTTTGATACTGTAGCACAGGTAGCTTGAGCTTGTGGATGAAAACAGTTGTAATTACTGTGGATGTGCAAAACCTAATGTTAGTTTTCAGTATAGCATCCAAAGTTTCATGGAAACTTTGCAGATTGGCCATGAATTATACACTGAAGAATCAGAAGAGCTGTTTGATAAATATGAAATGGGTGTCTCCCTGTCGTTTTGAAGTGCAATGAAAAGAAAATAAAGTTTCATTTACCATTTATTCATATATGTGTAAAATATGTACGCATATGGTCCGCTTTTTTGAAAGCATTACTGTTTGTTGATGGAAAAATAGATGTGTTCTTTATTAAATAATAAGTATCAGAGATTTGTATTTTGCCTTTTGATCTTTAACCATCTGACATCTTTTTTCTGTTGAAGTTTCAGGAAGAATCTTTGGTGGATGACTCGCTGCTTCAAGATGATGATGAAGAGGAGGAAGATAATGAGTCTCGTTCATGGAGAAGATGATTCAACTGATCAATGGCAATGCTAGCACTGCACCTGTGTTGCATTAGTATTATCTAATGTACTTCTGCATCTTTGTATTAAAAAGGGGTTTTGTGATGAATTTGGATTCAGATATAGACTAAAAAGCAGCTGGTCAGTTACATGTTTTGAGAGATTGATGTTTGAGTTACATTTCAGTAAATGATTGCTAAAGACATCATACTAGGAACATATGCAATGTTTTTATTACATAGTTCTACAGGAAGTTACAGAATTCTTTGGGTTCTTTGTAATTTACCAAATTGGTCAAACACGAATGACCAAAAGTTGTTATAACATAGGTAATTTTTGTTTTATTCCAGATACGGAATGGAAATTTGCATTTAAAATCTTTGTGAATGTTTTCAGAAATGAATAGATAACAGTACTAAATCAAAGTCTCTAAAGTTATGTATTCATAATATTGCATAGTAGTATGCTTAGGCTTTACTATGTACTAGCCTTTTGTTGGATTTGTGTACGTATTTTACCTATGGGTTTTCATGATAAAAGTGTATGACTGCTTTGCATATAAGTCCTTATGACTTTAAGATGTTAAAAAATAAAGAAATGGAATGGTCTTCAAAAAAAAAAAAAAGAAAAAAAGAAAAAAAAAAAGCAATAACCAAAAAAAGCTGAGGCAATGGTCCTTCATAATGAAAAAAAAAAAAAAAGACAGAAAAAAAAAAAGAAAAAAGAGAAAAGACCATTCCAAATGGCAACCCCACCCCCATACTCACAAAAGGAGCTCTAATCACTATCACTTACACTAAAATAGCATTGAATATCAAAGGAATCTCTACATAATGGTATTTCATGTACATTAACACACAGGTGTGTACTGTTGCAGAAAAACTTTTGGATTACTTTGGAATTTTAAACTGATTCAAGTCCAATGGTAAACAGAACAATATTTCAACAGTAAGGAGTTTATTCTGTACCCTTGTACTGTGCAAGTAGAAGAAAATTTGATCCCCCAAAAATACATGAAGTACTGAACAGTAATTTAGAAAAACAGATTAGAAGGTGAAATACATGGTAGGTATAATTCTAAACTGTAGTCTGTATTTAGCATTTTAAAATGTACATACACAAAATGTAAGTATACTCCACACAAATACTTTATTGGGTCTTTCAAACTGGGCGTTTGGTTCTGTGAGGTCTGAAGTTTCTCCTCTTACTAGGAAGGGAAACTACCTGGGCTTTTGCAGTAAACAGCCTCTCTCACCAGAAAGATTTGGTTTCAAAGGAAAATCCATTTATTAAATGTTAGACTTGTGGGTTTTATTTTGGGGATGCTTTTTGTTTCTTTTTCCCCTGTGAACCCATTAATGAATGCGGCATAAGACTACTATCTCATTTATCAAAATCATGTGGGGGATAGTACTTCAGTTAACAGTATCTTTTCTTTTTGGGGGGATGGAAGTGGGGGAGAACTGCTATGTCATGTCCTTGCCTTCTTTCCAAAATAGAAGCAGTACTATCCCAGAGAACAGAGCTCCAGCTGTACAATTTTTGTTCTATGCTTTTCAACTTTGTGAGGGGGTTTTGAGACTTGGATCTTTACCCTGCTAAGTGGTAGATGCCCTATTCTTGGAAACATTGAAGGTCAGATTGGATGGAGCTCTAAGCAGTTTGGTCTTCTTGAAGGTGTTCCTGCTCCCTGCAACATGGTTTGAACCAGAGGACCTGTAAAGGTCTCTTCCAACCCGAAATCACAGGTTTTTGCGATTCTGGCTTGAGGGGCGTGGGATATGTACATGGGTGGGTTAGGTTTTTTTTGTTGTGTTTGGGGTTTGGGCTTTGTTTGCTTGTGTGGTGTGTTTTTTTGGGTGTGGGTTTTTTTGTCTCTTTTGTTGTTTCATTCTTGGTGTGTTTTTTTTTTTTTTTAATGTCCCTGTGTGTATGTGTATCTTGGTGCAAAAATATGCACTTAATTTTTTGTATAGCTTCAGTTTCACATTGAAATTTCACAGTTGACTGCCATGCGTGTTACAGTAAGTTCTGAATCTTGCCATAAGAAATTGTATTTGGGAAACTGATTTCCTTTTAAACTGAATTTCAGGCAAAATAAAATATTTTAAGAACCTTTTTATCCACTGCTCTGAATGAGCTGTTCCAGTTCACTGAATTAATACAAGCTTTCCTACTTTTCTTTTTAAATAATTCAGTGCATCAGAAAGGTGCAAGATTGACAGTCTGGGAGGTGAAAGATTTTTGTGTGTTGTCTTAGAGAAGAGGTACATGCACAGTAAAGGACAGTGCATACTACCCAAACCTGCCATTTCACTGCAGACCACAAAAAATTAATGACAGCTATTAGTGTGTTCTTTACATGGATGCTTCTTACAAATCATCTGAAATTGCAGCATCACAAAATTTCAAATCAGTATTTCTAATGTTACTGCTAGTTTTAATTCAGGCTAGTAATGCAACAATTGCTTGCACCCTGCTCTACATGCAGGAGGTTGAAACCTTTTAAAATTCTGTTTATCACCTTCCTTCCCCATACTTCCATCAATTAAAAGGTGTCTGAGGCAGAGGGGGAGGATTTTGACTGGTGTGTATTTTGTCCTCAACTCTGCACCTTGTGACACTGAATGATTGAAAGCAACCTGGATCAGAATGGCTTGACTTACGCATGCTTTAAGAGACAAACCAAATGTATGTTCTAGTTAAGGACAGTGAGTGGCAATGTAAATAGGTTCTGTGCCTATTTCTGTCATTGTCAAATCACTTTCTTGATATTTCTTTGGGGCTTACTCTTTCTATTCCTTGTCTCCCTCTGGTCTCCTTTCCTTTTTTTCCTTTTTCTTTCCCCCCACTACCTTAGCTAACTCTTGTCATTTCAGTTCAAGCAGATTCTTACTGGCATAGCCTTCAGTGAAGTCTCTTGTCACCTGGAGCAGCATACTCCATTTGCATCAACAAACCGAGCATCCTGCTGATTTTCTCTTCCTTTACTTAGTTCATCCTACTGAATGCATACCCAAGTATGACTCCTCTGTGATTTTCTAAATCATTGGGGTTTTTTTAACAGTTCTGCAAATGGATTTTCTTAGTCTGGAAAAACTGAGAGTGGGATTAACTTGGTTCTCCCCAGACAGCTTTTCAAAGTTTCTGTGGAAAACAAGGTAAACATTTAAGAAGATATTTTTCTTTTCCAGCAAGACACTAAAGGGCTTGAATAAGATATGATCTGAGATATGATATGTTCAATGGCAGTATTATAGTAAAACACATTTGCTTGAATTACAGAAACGTTTAATTGATAGAGGTCATTAATTGAGACTGTATTACAGTTTGTCTACAAAACAGAAAATAACAAGAATACCTCTTTTGAAGTACTACTTATAGGCAGTGCTATTTGTGATTTTTCTTCTATTGAAGGAAGTATAAATCCAAGTTTTTAATGAAACCCAAAGGTACAGGACTTAATATGCAAGCAAGGCTAAGTGTGTCTATTTCTTAAATAGAAAAAGCACCCATTGAAAGGAATTATTCCGGGCACTTAAAATAGGCTTCTGTTCTAAACTACAGTCTAAAATCAGCATCTCTTCCTTAACCAGAAGCAGAGTTAAAAAATTATTGTCCAGGTAGACTGTATCTGAGAATTGCATAGCATGATAATTTTGAACAGCTAGTTTTGTTGTTGACCATCAGTTAGATAGTCCCCCCCAAAATGACTAAGCTCACTATTATTGTCAGCAATTGTATAACTTTAAATCACTGTACATTTATTTGAGGTTATTTTAGATGGGATGGAAAATTCATGGTTGTCTTTTGACACATGAGCATAGAGCACCAAAAAATGCAAAAGTATTTGGTATTGGCTCAAGAAAGGGTATTGGTATGTTCCCTGTACTATATCTCTGATCTGGAAGGTCTCACTGAAGGTAGATGGAGAGGGAGATCTGTTGCTTTTCTTTCCACCAGTCATACAATACTGTTGTACCAACACAGAAACTATCATAAAGGGGCATAGACCTTCAATGAAGGGCATCATTTACTGTAATTCAATGTTGTTTTAATGCTGCAATTAGAGAAGATAGAGTCAGAGTTAGTACTGTATTGCTTACCTTTTATTACATTTAGCAGATTAAGTTGCAATTAACAAATTAAGATTAGATCTGGAACAAATAGCAGAAACCAGAGGGGGTTTCATAACAGGAAAACTACCTATTCTTGAGTGGAGCTGTTTCATACTGTGCTGATGTTGCAGCACCTGATTACTTTCAAAGTAACCTGTTAAGTCAGGCAAAGTACAAGTTTTTGACCATGACCTAAAAACCCAAACAAACAATTTATTTTTCAGTTGAGTAACCTGATCCTTGGTGAAAGTGAGCTTCGTGCATGTTTTATTCTGAACCATGTTTTAAACCTGTAGGTAACAAAAATACTTGCTACAAAACCAGGATGTGGTGATTTTAGTCTCTGAATTTACTTTAGATCTAATTAGAATGAGAGAGATTTCAAGAACATACCACACAAGAAATTAATCTGTTTTGGTAATGGATCATTATTTGATGAATTCTTCTGTATATGTTAATACTAAAGCTTATTTGAGTATCAGTATTTTGTTCTTTGATGGTATGAGTGAATATTAACCTTTTGTTCTTCTTACAGTAAGCTTGTATCCTGAGACCTGTTGATGGCTTTGAAAATCATCACATCTGACCCTGTGGTATTTTATCATAATTTCATGTTACAGTTTAAATTCTTGAATTCCAAGATGCTTCCTGTCTCTGCTAGCTGATTGCCTGGATTTCAGTATTTCTGTCAGCAACTGGGAGAAAGAAGAAAATTGAGGCATGTATTCTTCAAAATTTATTCTGAGAAACATCTACAGTAGACAGACATTATTTTGAACTTTTGGATGTAGGGAGGGTAAAACCGTCTTCTGTGTTATTTTACTACTCTTCTTGCAGGTTCACCTAAGATTTTGGGGTAGTAATTCGGGTAAATATTTTCTTTTAAAATTCAGATCGACTTAGATCATCTTGCATATCCTTCTAATTGTTTATGAATATGTGAAGGGTGAGTGTTAGGAGGATGGAGCCAGGTGCTTCTCAGAGATGCCCAATGATAGGACAAGGAACAGTGAGCACAAGCTGGAGCACAGGGGGTTCCACATGAACATAAGAGAAAACTTCTTCACTGTGAAGGTGACTGGAATGGGCTGCCTAGAGAGGTTGTGGAGTCTCCTTTTCTGGAGACATTCAAAACCCACCTGGATGCATTCCTGTGTGACCTACTATAGGTGATCCTGCTCTGGCAGGGGGGTTGGACTAGATGATCTTTCAAGATCCCTTCCAATCACTAATGTTCTGTATTCTGTAAAAGGAAGGATAGGAGTGGAGGGGAGGGGGAAGGCAGCTAACTGATATTTACAACTTCTCCTGACAAGCTATGAAGGTTATTTGAAATCAGTGATGTTATTTACAGGCCTCAAGACTTGAACAGTGCAGATGACTAATTCCCACTTGTTAAAGAACAGCTTCTTAAGCTTTAGTGTTCTCTTAAATGCAAATGAAAAAGGAAACACTAACTTCTCCAAAATTTTTGCCTAACAATCTGCAGGTCGACAGAAAATGTCTCAGCTCTAAGGCACACTAACTCTCCTCGCTATACAATAATTTGCTCTCTAGGGAAATGAAAAAAGTTCCTTGGGTTTTAAAAGTTGTAATTCTTTGGCACAGATTTTGGTGCATTAAAGATGCTTGTGCCAAAATTTCTCGTCCTTGTAGAGAAAACAAAGACTTCACAAAAATGTATGTTGATATATGCTTGACAAATCTATATCCTTCTGACAACATCTTTCGCATGTTGCTAATGCACATACAGTGTAGGTGAGATCTACAGAAGTGCAGAAATGCCTGTAGGGTACAAGAAGTCTCCTTTTATAGAGATTCCTAGCTCTGCAGGACTCTGCAGCATAAAAGCTGAGAAAACTGTCCTTTCCATTAAAGTGGCTTATTTTTAACATGAAGAAATGTTCTTCCTCACATTTGCAAACTGTGCTTTCTGTGTGTCTGACTTGGTGGATTATTTTTTTTCTGACTAAGTCCTGTAATTTTTCTTTCGACTGCTAGAGGGCACTATGGCTACACAAGTGAAAAACCATAACTGAAGGTAATTTGCTTTCATTTCAACACTTCTGTAATATTTTTTTCTTGTTTCAATTCTCATACTAATATTTGCATTTCTTGCAGAAACCTGTATAGATCTCTACTATGTCAGCAGAAATTCTATTTGTGTGAACTGAAACAAAGTACCTCTCTTTGGATTTAGGTACCAATGATAAAACATGACTCCAGGTGTTTAAAACTGAATAAAACAGAGGAACAGTTCTGTGTTGCAGCAGGCATCTATCCATCTCCTTTTCTGCTCTGGGAGTTGATAAACTGCAGTTAAAGTAGTAGAAAACTTTGGATAGCTACATCCTGTTTGTGAAAACTTTTCATAAAAATCTTTAAAGCGTCTGTTTATGCTCTGGTTTTAGGGATATGCAATGAATTGTAAGGTAAAACTTTTTGCTGGAAGGAGGAGGGTGGGAGGAGCAAAACTGGAAGATACTACATTTTTATACAAACTACAAAAGAAAATGCTAGCCTAACACGATGTGGAGGAATTCCAACACTAGCCGTTTATCTTTGCTTTATGTTAAATACTTAGGTTAAATACATCAAAGGATTGCTACTCTAGCTCCACCAGCAGGTGCAGTATAACTCCTTGAAACAATTTCTCAACTATGATACAGAATACTTGTCTACCACCCTGGTACTACTGATACACTGTCTGTTGCTGTCTTGCCCAGCAAGTTGCTGGTCACCCTTTTATCTCTACACTTGGAACTCTGTGCAACATCCATGCATGCAAAGCACGTTTAGGCCAGCAACATGCAGGACGCAGATGTGACTTAATCTGTGTTGTTTTCTTTTCCCTTACAGTTATTAGAATGATACCAGAAACCACTGAGGTATCATGAATTCTATCATGCTCCTCCTAAGTCACAAATTCAACGATGTGGCAATCTATTGGGCTCTTGCAAGATGCAAGTTGTTATCACCTGTGTATATACATAGTCAAATGCTCAGTATCTATGAGTTCACTTAAAGATGGAAACCTTACTCACCAGAAGTGATTGTGAGAGGAAAAATTCTTGCTGAAAAGGTTGTGAGAATGATCTGTTTGCATTCAAATCTTACGGATTATTAGCATTCAGTCACTGCTGTTCTCAAGAAAGGTGTAAGATAATGTTTAGAATTATGTGCTGTGTCCACCAGTTTGGTAGTGAATACAAGAGACATGCTGCGTTCATATGTGTTTTGATAAAATTTTAAATCATGTTTTCCATTTATATTCCCTACAGTAATAGTTTCCCTTAGAAAACAGAGAAGACTGGTAGGATGCTATTTTTGTATTTGCAGAGTTCTACAATCTTAATTTTTCTCATTCCACCATAGGCTGTTCCATGCTTCTTGTATAAGACAAAAAAAGTAAAGGCGGGGAAAAAAAAGGAGTAAAGAACAGAAATATTCAGTAAACAGCAAGTGAGCAGGTATAGAGATATTTGCTGCAGTATAGGATGGTGCAGTAGAGGTGTTCACAAAGATGGGCTTCCTATACCTGAGTAATTGAAACCTTGACACCTGCCAAACGAATTGTTACAGTGAAGGGAAAATGTTATCTGCTCATGCTGCAATACTTTTTTTCCATGAACTGTTCCACTGATTGAATGAGCCTGGTTATGGAAGGATCACTTCTTATCTACTGTAACACATTTTAAATGGGTTCCACCTTTTTACAGGGAGAAGAGAAAACTTCTTTTGCTGCTATATCCAGGAGCACTTATTTAGTATCTTTCACAGGGTGGGAGGAAAGTCTGTCTAGTTTTAAAGTACTAAGCCAATAATTGGTTAATACTTGTTTCAAATATTCAGGGATCTGAACACTGGGGGTCCTACAAGCTACACGTGTTGCAGGGTTTTTTGCTGTGGTAAGATGTCATCAACTGGTTTACCTTTTAGACTCTGAAAAAAGGCATTTGCTGATTTATTTTTTTTTAGAATTGGTACTGCTTTGTTCCCAGAAGCAGCATCTTATACTTAGTGTATTTAGATGTATTACTGTGATGTAGCCATATTTATGAGTGTTCTGTTACTGAAAAATATGAGCTTAAAGTGCAAGGAGAAGTAGCAGTAGCTGTTACAGCAGAAGAAGCTGAGAGATGGCTAATGTACAAAGCTGTAGTCAGAAGGCTACAGCTGACCCCAATTACAAAATTATTTTTCTGTTACAAATTATGTAAAGATAACAGACATATAGCAGGATGAAGCAGCACCTTTTTTCCCCCCTGTCAGTATGTAGTGAAAAATTAAAGGCATGTAAGTCACCATTGGACCCTAATAACATTTAACAAATTAATGTTGTCTATAGTTGCAATGTTGTATTGTTGAACTTCCAACACTATTTGTTCACTAAATTTATGTTTTTATAACTTTAGTGTTAATATAATTTAACATATACTATTTCTTATATTTCTGTGTTGACTTATCTCTAAATATCCTTTCAAGTGTGTTTAAAGTAAGTGCTATTTCTTTCCTATTCTTATTTACTGCAATGTTTCCTGTACTGAAAATACTGGTGTGTTTGCTCTTGTACTGGCTCTTCTCTGCAAATTTATTATATATTGAATTTTTTGAAGACAGCTTGCCAGGAAAACACTGAAGAAGTAGCTTTGTGTTAGGGGAATAAGTTATGGAAACTGGGATCCAAAGTAATAACAATATTAACCAGTAACATTCACTGCACTGCAGTTTTCAAGACACCAGTATATCATGCTATGATGTTATCTGTAGGTAAGCTTTTGTTAAACTTTTAAAGTAATTTGAGTAGGTAATTACTAATATTTTAGTAGTCTAAGGCAGGACTGATGGCAGCTTGATTGGCTGTAGCAGTTACTAAAGTTCACATTTTATGACCTCCTTAAAAATATTAATTTAGAGGCTTATGAATTGCTCTCTGGAGTCACCCTGAATTCACAAACACTGAGCTGCCTTGGCTTTTGAATCTTTCTGTGAAATAATTTCTGCCTACTACCGAACTTACAGTGTTTTTAAAGAACTCATTTTCTAGATAGCAGTAGTAACTCTTTGATGGCCAGAACTAAGTTGTGCAAAATGTTTTCATAAACAGTCTTGTTCCATGCCAGCATTAAAGACCATGGCTCACTTTTGTGCAACCCTGATGATTTACACAGCAGGGATTTGCGTGATGATACAGTAATAGAGTAACTGGGTTATACTGTTAAGAATGGGGTAGTCCATCTGAATTATCTTCCTAATCTACTTCACTGCATGGCTGAAGAGATGTTAGTGGTGGGGGATGCTGGGGCAGGAGAGGGAAGCTAGGATCAGTGGAGCTTTTCACCCCACAGGTTTGGTTGAACTTGGGGTCTTTCCATTGAAATCTCCAGCAGCACTGTGCTGTTCAGTTACATGTATGTCTTCAACTCTTGGCTTTTCTCTGATTTACAGGAACCAGGACAAAACATTTCACTAAGCATTTAGTTAGCAGAATGTGGCAGCTGAAGTGTTTCCACAGAAGATCAGAAGAACAGTTGAGAACAGAAGCATCTCACTTGCACATGTTCCTCAGAAATCCAAGGCATGCTGTGGTTCAGCAGTGACCTGCTAAATTGAAAGCTGCATGGCCCTGCATCTGAGCTGACCCCTTGTACCCATTTAGAAGCCAGTACAAAGGCTTAATTAGCTTTGTAAACAGGGACTTCACTGTGGGAGCTGTAGTTGCCTTTGAAGTATCCCTCAGTGGTTTTGATAGGGTGGGGATGGGAGGGAAAGGCAGTCTCGTCTGAGTCATGAATCATCGCCAAAGAAGGTTTGAGAAGCCTTGGAAGAATTTTATGAGACCTTTCGGATCTTTGGCTTATTGTGAGTGTAGTAGTTTTGTGTCAAAGGCTGTGTGACTCGCGTTGGTCCAGTGCTAATGCAGTAGCAGCAGCCTACTTAGGAGAATGCTTTCCCCTCATCACCACTGAGCAGCAACGACACAGTGCCTGCACTTCCACTTCCTAGGAGAACTCAAGTTTGCCAGCTGGGTGAAACAGCCCTGAGGCTAGGTTGAAGCAGGAAGAGATCATTGCCTCTAATGGATCTGTGCAGACAAGCTATTGGATTTAAACATTATTCCCTTCCCTTTGGAAGCGAACATGGACATTTCTGAAGTCATTTAGGGCCTGGCATCAGGGAACCAGGGAGGTGAGAAGAAAGCAGAATAAGTGTAGGAATGTGCCATGCACTCTATAGGACTTGCAATTATATTAGACAGTATCAAGGCTGGTTTTGTTGAAGTCTGTTGGGTGTTGACGAAATAAACTGCCAGTATTAAACAGCTAGAAGGATATGCTGAGGTTTCAAGGTCTTTAAGGCCAAACAATTGGTTATGTGCATGCTTCCTTTCCTAGCCACTGTCTGCTATACCCTTAGGTAGCCTAGTTTGTTGTAGAAAAGAAAAGACTTGCTATAAAAGATTTGGGAAATACTGCTTAATTCATGGAATGGGGCAAGGAAATGCTGGCTCATGCCTTCACAGAGGCTTCCATCTGAAAGATTAAAGCATCATCCAAGATACCTAACAGTTTAGTGAAACCTCAGTTTAATGATTCCTTCTGGATGGTTTAGGAATCACAGAATTCAGTATTCCTTATTTGAATCTTTAGGGAGTATGTTGTCAATTACTTGCTGTTTGAAAGACTACTTTTCCATTTGTGGTGGGTTGAGATTTCCACCCCCCTCAACATTAACTTTGCCAGACCACCTCAGTTGGAAGCAAATGGAAGGTGTATTTACAGGCAAAACTATGATCTACAATGGAGTGTAATGTATATGTACAACATATACAGTATTTACAAATATTTACAATTAACAAACAACACGAGAATCCCCCTGGTCAGAGATGAGACCAGGAGAGCTGTCTCTCTGCGCCCTCCCCCCACCCCCGGTCCAAAAGGGAGAAAGGAGCAGAGAATTAAGTAAGTAGCAGTTAGACTTCACCAAAACAATGCAACCAAGGTCAAGCAGAAGCAGATTAGTCTCTCTTCAGAATATGACATGAACCGAGAAGAGATCAGAAGAAAGATTGTTTTAGTACAGCCAGTTTTATAGCAGGTATTTCTTTCCAATGGAATCATCTCTAGTTTTCCCTTTTACACCCAATAGTGACTTATTTACATTCTTTTACTTTTCTACTCAAAATCTGTAACAAAATTTTAACAACATAGCCTAAAACTACCCCACCACTCACAGTATCACAGTATAGCCAAGGTTGGAAGAGACCTCGAGGATCATCGAGTCCAACCTGTCACCACAGACCTCATGACTAGACCATGGCACCAAGTGCCACGTCCAGTCTCCTCTTGAACACCTCGACAGATGGTGACTTGAACACCTCGACAGATGGTGACTCCACTACCTCCCAGGCAGCCCATCCAAACAGTGTTTGTGTATTCCAACCTGTTTGTCCAAGTTAGGTAGTTAGCTTAAGCAACTAATCTAGTCTAGTCATGGGGTCTTGGTCTAGTCATGGGGTTTTGGTCTAGTCATGGGGTCTGCGGTGTCAGGTTGGACTCGATGATCCTCGAGGTCCTTTCCAACCTAGGTGATACTGTGATACTGTGTGAATCTTTCCTGGTATTTAAACTGTTTAACCCTGGTACTTTTGCAGTGGAAAGCATTTCAGTACCTCCTTAGAGCTGTCTAAAGAATTAGTGAATCGGTCTTGCCCTTCTTTTACTGAATAGATTTGGTACCAAAATGAACATCTGAAGTGTTGGGAGCCCTATGAAGTACTGTCTTGCCTGAGAGAGGTTGTGCATGCTTTGATGACTGCTTTCTGAAATTGGGTAATCAGAAACATTAAAAATGAAAATGGAAGGAAAGACAAACTGTACTTTTACATCTTTGTTAGAATCCAAACATCACAATGAGCAGTGCTTCTGTCTCCATGGTTCACAGTTCTCAAAGGTGACACTAGCACACAAACAAATGTCAAAACATACCCAAATAGCACATGTATTGTCAGTTGCAAAAAATACACATCGCCATTTGAAGAACTCAAGTTTGTTTTCTTCCACGTGTCCAAACAAAAAATGAGTAATCTTCTCTAGCCACTGTCTAGCATAATTTAGTGGTTATGGGGATAATGTGTTAGGAACCCTCAACATAAATTCTGTGATAGTGTTTGCGAAGATATAAATGACATTTTCAATGATGTGAGTATCTCAGGCTCTTCTGAATTTCACACCAAATTTTTATGGGACAAAGAACAAATGATTGCTTACAACTTGCACTCCTATCCCAGTTTTTTAAATGAATAATGGGAAAAGCTGTGGTAGTTTGGCCCACCAGCGTTAGCAAACACTCGGCTCACTCATTCAGGGAAAGCAAATGGAAGCTCTATTTACAAGCGAAACTACACTCTACAATGGAATGCGATGAATGTGTACAAATACACAGTATTTACGGTATTATACAGGTATTTACAGGGAGAAAACAGCATGGAAACCCCCCTGAATGGGGGAAACTGCCCCGTTTCCCCCCTAACCTCCTCCCCCCTTTCCTCTTTAATTGGAAGAAAAGAGAAAGAGATGTTAGAGAGTTTGTGCACTTATCTCAAGGTTAGGCTGATAAAGTCCTCCTAGCTGAGCAGAGCAGAAAAAGCAGTCTCAACAGCCAGAAGAGAGGGGAATGAAGAAGAATGTGAGACTGTCAGACTACATCCCACACATCTGACCAATGAAATTAGTTTAGAACAATCTTGTTTTCCTTTTTACACCCAACTGTGGATTTGTTTATACTTCTTCACTCTTCTGCTTGAAAACCTGCAGCTAACTTTTAAAGGCATAGCCTAAAACTGTCACAAAAGCCCATTGATGTTCTTGCAACATTGACTGCTGCTACCTGTACTGAAGAGTTTGCAAGGTGGTAGATAATGGTGGCTTCCAAATGCCTTGTTGTCTTGTAGTTATGCTGTGGTTTGGTCTGCTTGCCTATCTGGCACTATCACATTTCAGCATGTCTTTGTAGCTTTTGCTTTTAGCAGAACTCACTGGAGACATGGGTTATTTCAGTGTCTTGTTCCCTGTCTGAATATTGGTTCTCAACCTCTTAGTCTACAAAAACATTAGTAAATTAAACATGGGTGGGACTGTTTTCTGATGCTGAGGCAAACTGCCGTGGACAACTCTCATAAACAGTTTAAGGCTTCAAAGTGGGACAATCACATCCACATTCTCTGCAGGGAATGTTCTCTGGCTTGGGATAGCTGATCCAGTTCTCTGTAGTGCTAAGGCCTAACAATTCGATAGTACCAATGATAAAGGTCCAGTGCCTATGATACATGCTAGACCTGTTTGTTGTGCTAATTCAGATGTTGTCTAAGCTGTGCAGTGTCTTTAAATACCAAGCTTTGTTCAACAGCAGTAGGTAATGGGATCTAGTTCAACTGATAGACAGAGGGGCCTTGAGGAAGATAGGTTCTTTGGAAAGACCATAAAAATTAACACCACTGTTCTGCAAGGGATCCATTCTCTCTAGTGACAAATATCACTAGCTGAAAGACACAAAAAGGTCACATAAAAAAAATAATCCTAGTATTTTTGCTAATATACAAACTGATACCAATCAAAAATTTATGGTCTAGAGCAACCATTGTATTTAATAAGTGTAAAACACAGGATGGTCTTGTGAGATACAGTGTTAGAAGAAACCTTATTAAAAAGTAAAAATATCAAAGCTGAAATGCACATAGGCAATTATATCCAAACTTTCATATCACCAGTAAGATTCAGAGGTCTCTTGAACTATCCACTAATATTATCAACCATCTTAAAAGCTAATCTAGTGATAATGCTATGGCACAATCAAAGAGGCAAGCTGTGACACTTTTCCAGGCAAATTTGCCTATAGAATTGCAATTTCCTCTTAACTGACAAAGAAGGAGCTATGCACAGATCATTTGTCCTTTAGCCCTTTGTGTGCAAGTATGCTTTCTAGAACAATTCCTCACCTTAATTATTATGCCTTCTGCAGCAGGATGGAACTTTCTGACCAGATAATTTTTGTTGCCAAATTACATACACATACATTGTGGAAACATTTTCTATGCCCATACATGCATTTCATCAGCCACATTCCCATTTGTCAAAGTGGACTGAACATTTTAATTGCCTAATCAGCTTTGTGGGTCTCCCATGCAGGCACAAAACCACCACGGTGACTTGTATAGTTACAAGATGGTGCATAAGCAATTACTAGAGGTAGTTTTCCCAACTTTGGTATTTTGGTGGGCAGCAAGCATGTTGGATTTAGTCAGATTATAACCATGGTTATTTACTAGCAGAAGCTGATGTTTTTCTCCCCTCTATTTTTACATTTGAAGATAAAGTACAATTTATGTTCTGGGCTTCATCTTGTGGAAGTTCTAAATCACTTTGTGAGGCTTTCAACCTGGCTTATGTCATTTATCCATCAGCACTCAGTCCATTTAATCCAGGCCTCTCAGCTGTACAGACCTAGCTCCTGTTGTGAGTGATCGGCCTGCTTGAGTGCTCCCAGCTTCTCCTGTCACATCACATTTGCATAAAAGAGGACGGATAACCAAATTTGAGCACACAAATGAAAATGCTAAGCGCTGAACCTGTCACAGTTGTTGTTCAACTAATTGTGAAAAATTTGATTTGCTGGCTTTTCACTGTTTATCATGTGGACCCCCTTCTCAAATTTGCCTTGGCTTCTGCTTCTGTACATGTAGCTTTTAAACTCTCTACACAAGCAGCCCACCCTGGGGATTACTTACCTCTCCTACCAGCTTTTAATGTTGGCTCATCTACTTGACTAAATTAGGCCACCATGGCAAACAAACACATAATTAAAAACCTGGGAAAGACAACTGCAGTTGCACTTCTTAAATTGATTTTGCAGTCTATTACTGCTATATGCCTTTGCATTTTGCGATTTTATCTTGTCCTCCTGTAAACCCTGGAAATTTCTTTGCTTTTGGTTATAAATATGAGGACCATGTATTATTTCAAAATGAAGACTAGCATTTCCTTCTCAGGAGGGAATAGTAAATATGAATACAGTCTTATTTGGGGGAAATTTGGGGCAGCCTTATTACAGAGATGCTCTATTCGTTTGAGATTGACTCATTTTTGAGCTGGCATTGAAAGCTCAGTATCCAATTTGCTGTGACTTTTCAAAATTCAAAGTTTTTGGCTTAGCTTTCCAAATAAACTTTAAACTGCTGTCATCCTGTTTCAGATCACCTTCTCTTGACTTATCTCTATCATGTACGCATCAGTTTTTATAGTGCTTGCAAAAGGTTACCAATTAAACCAGTTGAATGTCATGTTGCCTTTTTGTGAGGGGAAAGGAGACAACAGCTAGATCATGATCTATGCAAAAATGAAAAGCAAAATAAATCTACATATCCAAATCATCCCCCCCTTTTGGACTGGTTGTACTCTGAATGTCCATAGCTATCATTTTTTAAGAAGGTGGATGATAACGTGGACATAGTGGATACGAATCTCTGCAAATCTTTAGAAGCTTCTGAAAGCAACCTGCTAAGAAAAGCTTGTCTTTAGACATATACAAACAACTGATATTTTCCTGTCCTCATGATTTATTTATTTTTTTTTTAATGAAGAAAATAATTTTGTCAGCAGGTATGACTGAAATACTGTTAAAGTTGAAAACATTTTGCTTTAAATTCTTTTAAATTTCTTTTCATTTGGTTAGTGAAGGGGCAAAAGTCCCTGAATCGGCCTGAAGGTGAAGTTCACTGACAGCAGTGGTAATAATATGGCATAATCCCTTTCATAAACTGTTCAAGGTATATCAACGTCTTGATACTGTAATCTGTTTCTCTGGCAAGGCTGTACCTAAAAAAAGGCCTTTTGATTTTGTATTTTTTTTTTCCTTTTTTCCCCTAATTATTATGTAATTTGTAGCCTAAACTTACATACATCCAGGTTAACTATGGTTAGCTGTCCTTTGTTTTAAAGAGCTTTTGTCCATTCATGGTGCTTACTTCCTTGATATGTTCACGAATAGCTGTTGTGTTGTCACAGCCTTCATTTTACTAAGCTAAAGGGCTGAACTGTAAAAGGGCTTTGACAAAATGTAATGTATTTAACTGCAGCAATTTAAGATATTAACATTCACAGCTCAGTGCCTTGGAGATCTTTGTCCTTTAATTCTCTATTAAATTTTGCTCTTTTCCTGATTTTTATGACTGAATTCCACTGTCGTTGAAATTGCTTGTAGAGAAATAACTTGTACTCAGTGCTCAATACATTTTGCTTGTTTGTGATCATTAGACTGCAATCAGATCTTTATTTTTCACATGCTTCCTTCACATGATACTACTTTACCTTTTTCCTCATTATCAGCTCTCTAAAGCTGACCTTTCCTGCCCTTTTCTCAAGTTTGCCTATAATTATGCTAAATACACAAATCATATATGCAAAAGAAAGTATTTGGGAAAGAGAGGTTCAGACATGTTTGGAAGAGACCATCTACTACCATGTCAGGCCCACAGCATCAAACTGAGAAGCAACAGAAATTCAAGAAATGAGTTATCTAACAAAAACTATTTGTATTTGAGGAATGGTAACTACACTGCCAGCAGGTTTGATTCTGAAAGTCAAGTGAATTGGCATCTCATGTTCCAGACTAAAAGGATGGCTTGAGGATTTCCAGAATGTGTTGCATCTTTAATAACATCTGAGTAGTCTTCAGTAAGATGTTTCATAGCAATCTAATATTCCCTCCTAGCTTCTCCCACTTGCAAAATACATCCAGATAGCTGAAATGTCCTAAGATGTCTTTGTAATCAAAATAATCTCCTTCCTATCTACTTGGGAAAACAAGTGCCATTTTCAAACCCCATTGTCTTCATATAAAGAGAATAAAAAAATCTTAATTATTCTGCTCTTCAGCAGTGGGGTTAGTATCTATTGATAAACTATTATCTCTTTTTATCATGTAAAGATTTGATTTGGAAATCTCAGAGATATTTTAAAGCTGGTAGAACTGAATTCAATATTTATGCTTGTGCGCCACATTGGCCTCAGGAAGGACTATGCTTGTGGACAAGATTCTGTCTGCTTTTTATCATATTTTAACATGAAAACAAGACAAATTCCTTGTATTGTTTCTAATGTAACTTGTTTGAACATGGAAATTTTATTGTTAAATATTGAAATGTTTTAATAAAAACCCTCTACCAAGAGTACTCATCTCTTGTTTTACCTGCTTTAGCTGTCTCTAAACTGCTTATTGGTGTCTTGGTAGGCTTATTCTGAAGCAGTGCAAGTAAAAGAGAATAGAAGAGCTACAGCAGCGAGAAAACCAAATACTACCTCTCAGGGTAAGTTTTTGTAGCCAAAATACTTCTGAGATGGGTGTTTTCCAAAGGGTCACTATATTCTAAACTTTCTTAATTAAGTTTATCTGTCCCCTAGGTAAATGTGAGCATGCAGTTCTCCAAACTTGGTTCTTGATGTGAATGCCTGATCTATAATTTCAGAAACCATACTGCAAAATTTCTTCAGGTCCTATATCCTTCCATGTAGTTATCCATAAAATGTGTTGCTTGACAAGTCAGAGAAACGCAACAGACTGAGGGCAGGAAACACATTTAAAATTTTGAACAAGTACTAATGGAAAATGTTTTGCCATATTCCCTTGGCTGTAATAAAATGTACACTTTCCATTTATCCTTCAACTAGATAACTATTGATGTTTGATTAAAAACAATCTCCCCTGCTTCAGTAAGTACCCTCATGTAATTCATGGGGATTTTCTCATTTTCCCAGGTCTGCTTGGGTAAATAAAGGTTTCTCTTCAGTTCAGTCTCTTAGGTTGAATGTTAGAATAAACAAACTTCCATTAACTTGCTTTTTGTTTTGCTTTGGATTGCAAGTAACTTCATCAGCATGTGAGAGAGGCAACTGCTCTATCATTTCCTATATATTTTATTATAGAAAGCTGACCCCCTTCCCATGAGCTTAGGTCTTGACTGTAGCTAAATGCAAAAAAGGCACATACAGAAGGGATTAGCAGGTTACACGTACACGTCTCAGTGGTTTGTGAGTATATGCAAAGACAGACATATGTTAAATTGCCTGTTCTTTTTGTATAGAAAAGTTATTTACCATATGGGTAAAATGTGTGTTGACCTACTGCATTACAGTGTAAGCATGAACAAGGTTACTTTTCCCCCCTTTCTGCTAAATAACAAGGCAACTCATGCTGAGGGTACACTTAGACTGTGCCTATAAGTCTTGGAAATTCATAGATCGTAAGGCCAAATGGGACTATTATGATCATCTTGCCTGACCTCCTCTATAGCACAAACCATAGGGTTTCGACAACATAACAGTATTTGTAATTTCATGTGCATTAGAGTGCTATTTATAGGATATACATTGTATTGAAATGGCAGAATATTCATTGCTCTGAAATTCTGCTAGATAATTTCATTACTGTAGTAGCATCTACAGGACTCTCCTCTGGTATGTATTAGTAGTTAAAAAAAATTGAACAGAATTTCAAGTAATTAGCTAAAAAACTGAGTCCTCTAATAAGCAGATTGCTTAGGACAACAGCTCTAAAATATTTAATATAATATTTGATATAATATATTTAATATTTAATACATTTAATATAATATTTAATATAATATTTAATATTATATTTAATGGATGGTTGATACTAAAGAATCCAAGTAATTTATTAATTCCCAAGTACTGTAGAATTTGAAGTCTAATTAAGAAAATCAAAACTGTGACTAACTGGTCCATTGCACTAACAACAATATTGTAGCAAGAACAGAGACACCTGGAACAAGATTTCTATAGCTTTCACAAGGGTTACTCACATCCTGTGCTCTAAAGCTCTTTTCCTTTGGACTGATAGCAAGAAATCACAGTATCACAGTATCACCAAGGTTGGAAGAGACCTCAGAGATCATCAAGTGCAACCTGTCACCGCAGGACCTCATGACTAGACCATGGCACCAAGTGCCACATCCAATCCCCTCCTGAACACCTCCAGGGACAGTGAATCCACCACCTCCCTGGGCAAGCCGTTCCAATGACGAATGACTCTCTCGGTGAAGAACTTTGTCCTCACCTCGAGTCTAAACCTCCCCTGGCACAGCCTGAGACTGTGTCCCCTTGTTCTGGTGCTGGTTGCCTGGGAGAAGAGACCAACTCCCTCCTGGCTACAACCACCCTTCAGGTAGTTGTAGACAGCAATAAGGTCTCCCCTGAGCCTCCTCTTCTCCAGGCTAAACAATCCCAGCTCCCTCAGCCTCTCCTCATAGGGCTTGTGCTCAAGACCTCTCACCAGCCTTGTTGCCCTTCTCTGGACATGTTCAAATGTCTTGATGTCCTTCTTAAACTGAGGGGCCCAGAACTGGACACAGGATTCAAGGTGTGGTCTAATCAGTGCAGAGTACAGGGGCACAATGACTTCCCTGCTCCTGTTGGCCACACTATTCTTGAGGCAGGCCAGGATGCCATTTGCCTTCTTGGCCACCTGGTGCTTACTTTTCATTTTCAAGGAGCCAGTGCTATAGATGATTGCAACAAATGAAAGCTGATTTTGAAAGATGACTGGGGCAGAATTAGACATCTGTACTGCTAGATATGCAAAGTAAGCTGAACTTCATCCCTAGTCTTGCCCTGTAAAAATACCACCCTTTATATGGGGAAGTATTTTTAAAAATAACATTTTCCTTTTAAAAATTCTTTTTAAAAAGCACGAAATTGTTAGTCTTCATTTTTTTTCCCTTTTCTACCTATCTGAAAGCCAGAAAATGTTCTCTGCCTTTTCTGCAGGAGTCACTAATGAAATGCACGGCATTAAACGGTCCTAAAGCTCTCGATCAAACCAAACCACCATCACTGGTCAAATCTTGGAAACAGATAATATGCTTGATTTTTAAAGATAAGGATCCAGATAGCACTCGTGCTTGTATTTGCTGCTGGGAAGGGAGCAATAAAAGAGCAATTAGCATTTCTACTGATCATTGGTTAAAATGATTTAACCTGCCTTTTAGCAAAGTAATAAAGATCCTTGAGGTAATTACATCATTTTGTTAAACACTAAGAATGATGAGATAAAACAACACGGATATCATTGGTCAAAGATGTTTATCTGTGTGTATTAAAAGCTTTTAAACCTGATCATATAGAATAGCCTATGCCATTCAGGTCAGTCCCTTTTTCTCTTAGAGTTCTCTTAAATGATATACATTTAAATACATAGATTGATAAAAACAGCTGTGACTTAAAAAACAAACAAACACCCAAATCTAAATGTATTACTTAACAAACTTTCAGGAATTAGTTACCAGCAAAATAACTTGATTTTGTAAAATCTGAAATGCTTTGTTGAGTCTCCCTGCTGACAAACTTGTCGCAAGTGAAGGAGGAGGGTTGTGTCCTGAGGTTTGCATTGTGATCCATTCACTAGTAAATTCTCTGAGAGCACAAATAATTACAGCATTTAGCTAAAGAAGGTTAGTTTAAAAGCAATTTTTAGAGATATTTCAATGGAGGGAAAGAGAGTGGGGATGAAGAGACCAATTAACCAATTTTTCTTGGCCTTTCTCTCACGCACAGACACATTCTGTGCAAACCTGTTTTGATGTATTATTTTAATTAATCCCAGTCTTTTGATTTCTGCAAAAAGAAGGTTAGCAAATGTAACAATACTCGAGAGTTTCTTTATCGTAAAAGACACATAATTTCAAGCATTTAATAAGGTGGATTTATTCTGGGTAGTTTAGTTTGCACATTCACTCAAACAGCCCTCCCCAAAGACAACATTAAAAATGTGATTAGTTAGCTGCCATCAATAACACAAAATAAGAAAACACTCTCTGAAGGGACAGCTTTGTGGAGGGCACTGCACAGTGTGTAGTAAAAATATATGGCCTAATAAGTTTACATTTGCAGGCTCATTTGTTAAAACTCTTGAATTTCTAATTTGTGTCGGAAAGATGAATGGATGGGGCCTCAGTAAAGTGTGAGATTAATACTGATGGATGGGGATTCAGATTTTTGCTAGCCTCTTACTTCTGTACAACCCAGTAGGCAGTTTATGGGGAAAACCAAATGTAAATAAAAAAAGAGGACATTATTTACCTTGGTCAAGGCCAATTACCAGTTATATTGTTCTTTTCAACTTTATTGTTTGGATGTAAATTACCCTTATCTAATTATTGTTTAATGCATTTTGGTAATCAAGCCCTTGCAAAGTGTAATTAGATGCTAAAAAGGAGAGGCACCCAATGGTCACTTTGAAGTACTGCAAATCATCGAATGGTAGAAATGGAAGCCGCTGGAGCCTTTTAGGGGTGCAAGGTGGAGGAATAATAAATAAAATATATTGTATAATTTAAAAAAATCAAAATACATAAAATGAAAATGAACTGAGGTTAATACAAATAATAAAATAAGTTGGATCTGTACATGCTATACACAGCTTATTTCAACAGCTTTCCTTTCACATGCAGTTGAAGGCAGTGCTATGACTGTGCTATAGACATGTCAGAGGCATTTCTTGCCTGTCTGTCAGTTGGTACTGCTGAACATGGATGAATTTTACCAACACGAAGAAAGAAATTCTTGGGTTCTAATAAAGTAAGTTGCCAGATATGTTTTAAAACTAAATTACAAATATAGACATCCCAGAGGAGCAGGCTTTTGTAAAGAAATAAAATAGGGGCACACTTCAACATGAACAAACTAAACAAAGGTCACTGTTTCTATGCTTCTCTATCTAGATCAAAGTTAATCCAGAAATATTCAATATTTCTGGTAGGTAGGTGCAGGGTGGTTGAATCTGGAAGCCCCATGGAGATGAACCTGCCACAGCCCCAGGTGCCCTGTTCCAAGCGTTGCTGAGGATGGAGATGTATTCTCAGTAAGCACAAGAACAAATGCATGTATACATTAAATTCCTTACTTTTATGTATTTCCTCTAATACTGGTGGCACCCCTTTTTTTTTATTCTGTGTTGCAAAATAAATATAATTGGGAAACTTGAAGGCAGATGCTTTTTCAGTTTCAGCATCATCCATTGCAATTGAAAGTGAATTATTACTCCAGGTACTCCAACTTATAGCCTTACTCCACAGATATATGGTTCAGGATATCAGTGCTTTGTAAACTTGAAGAATCAAATCACAGGTCTAGCCTGTTTGATTTCATTAAGGAAGAAAGTTACTTTTCTTTCTAGCTGCTCTTTTGGCACTGTGTTTTAGATGTGTGACCAAAATACTGTTGACACCTCACCAGTGTTTTAGCCATTGCTGAACACAGCACAGATTCAAGGCTTTCTGTGTCCCTCTGTTAAGTGAACATCCATACTCATGCTTCACTCTTGCACACAAGGTATTCAACTCCTGAGCCTGGAATTTAGGAGTAACCTGCCTCTCTGCCTGTTCTGCACTGAGGATTTAAAAGGTCAGGATGTGTCTCTTTCCTGTAACTCCTCTAAATGCTGCATTGTAACTGAACCTTAAATTGCTATACGTGATGCAGAAACTACATCTGGTAGTTCTACAGCTAGTATTAATGTAGAGGTGGGGATAGGTTGGTTCACACCACTCTTTACTACTTTTGGAAACTCTGGATCTGTTCAAATGGATACTTTTGTCCTATATACTTTTGTTATAACAAGAAAACTGACAGCTGTCGTTATACCATTTTAGCTCTAGTTTCTGGTGTAAGTGTATGTTTAAATGCATACTTATTTGAAAAGGTCACAGGTCATGTTAGAACAGCCCTTTTATGGTGAATAAAGCTATTACCTTGTTTTTAACAACCTGCAGTTCTACATTACGGCTAGATAAAGGATCCATTTGTATTACAGAAGCTCCCGGCTTGAAATTTGAATTTCATCACTGAAAGCAATTACAGTACCAGTGCAGTCTCTGCACGTAATTTCTCATTTAGTAATTTAATTAAAAACAAGTGGTACCATGAGCACCAGAACTAATGAAGCTTAGTTTCCAATAGAACTGTGTTACATGGTTGATTGACTTTAAACTGAGCTACGAGCAATCTTCAGTCCGAGTCCCTTCTCTGTTTCCATCATTTCAGAAAATATCTAACTTCTAGTTGAAAAAACATTACAGATTTTGCACCATCACTGCTCCTGACATGATTTAGAGTTGCAAGAAGGAAGCAAGTTTGATTGGGGCAGTCATTGCAAGAAAAGGCATCTCATAATGATCTGTGCACTCAAAATACCTGACAATCGTTGCTTTAACTTGATTGCTTGCTTATGATGAGGGAACAGTAGTTGTAAGTCAACTACTAAATATATTCATGGCTGAGAAAGAATAATGAAACAGTGCCATGGAAATTCACAGACCAAAACACTGTACATCAGATTTTGTAAAGGCAAATGACAAATCTAGTCCCTTGCTTCCTTTTTAATTCTCCTATTAAGTTCTGAGTTTTCATTCTGGTATTGAAAAGAACAGGTAGGAGACAAAATTGTCCAACAGGCTCAAAACAAGGGAAATTTAAGTGTTCAAGCAGGCTGACATCTGAGTCTGCCAGTTGCTGACATCTACTACATGCTATGTCCATTTCCTCATTTAAAAATTATACACTCTCTAGCATATCCTCATATGAAAAAGTTAAGTCTTAATTCTTCTGTTGAAGAGTCAATGCTTCTGATTTCACAGTTGGGAGGATTTATAAAAAACAATGACATTCCTGCACCTGGAAAACAGACAAGCTTTTTATTTAAATATTGAAATGCATGACAGCCTGATTCTTTCAAAATTAAGGCCTGCTTGAGTAAAATGAAAGCAAAAATAATCTGTGTATGTATATGTAAGCGCACTTTTTTTGCCATATACCTAGAAATGAAATCTGTTAAAGCCAACAGCTAATACCACCTTAGAGACAGTATTACACATCTATGGATTTAATTCAACAGTGTGAAATTGTCTCAGCACTTAGAACAGGAACATTAGAATAGAATAGAATAGAATAGAATAGAATAGAATAGAATAGAATAGAATAGAATAGAATAGAATAGAATAGAATAGAATAGAATAGAATAGAATGGAATGGAATGGAATGGAGTGGAGTGGAGTGGAGTGGAGTGGAATGGAATGGAATGGAATGGAATGGAAAGGAATGGAATGGAATGGAATGGAATGGAATGGAATGGAATGGAATGGAATGGAATAGACCAGGTTGGAAGAGACCTTCAAGATCATTGTGTCCAACACATCATCCAACATCAACTATTGGTTAATTTATTTGGAGTTATATTTACAAAGGGAAAACATGTATAAAGATGTGGACAGAAGCTGGGCTACTTAAAATTATAACTGATGTAGTTATTTTTAAAATATTAATTCATGGCCTTTAAAAAAAATTATTAATGATTGATGCTTTGCTTTAGCATGATAAACCTCTGTAAGAACAAGTGCAGGAAAAAGAATTGTAACAATAGGGAGGTGGTGGAGTCGCCATCCCTAGAGGTGTTCAAGAGGGGACTGGACATGGCACTTAGTGCCATGGTTTAGTATTCACGAGCTCTTGGGTGACAAGTAGGACTTGATGACCTTTGAGGTCTTTTCCAGCCATATTGTTTCTATGATTGAATAACCAAACAGGATTACTATAGGCTATTCAGTTTGAGGTTTCTTCTGCAGAAGAGCTGAGGTGGAATAATAAAGAATAGAGGTGTAGTAGCAAAGTTATTTTAGACACTCCTGTGATTTTATAGAAAATATGTTTTATTTTATAGCAGAAGTGTTGCTCTTCTGACAGAGCAAAAGTACCTCCAAGGTTGTTCTGTGCTATGGTGACAGTTGGGTTTCTGCATGGCACTTGAGTGTATACCAGGTCACATTGTGATGAAGGATCAGTTTAGAGGCAGCAATGAGTAGATTGAAAACCGAATAGTTGCACTTCATAGAAACTGCTGAAAGCAAGGATGTAACAATTAAGACAGATGAGACATAGATTTGGCATGGGTCTGCATGGGCCGAGCTTGCATGGAAGACTGCATGCATTAAATATGACAAAGGGAGAAGTTTTTGGGAGCTATGAAATATACAGAACACAGTTTTTCAGTGCCATGTTTTAACCACTTTGAAACACACATACCTGTCACATACACAGTGGATGTGTATTCAAGCCAGAGACAACATTCCGTATCTTAAATGCTGTTGTGTAGCAACTGGTTACAGTGTGTTTAGTTCCAGTGTCTCCACTCATGAGGAGCATTAGGGAGGGAAAAGAACAAACAAAACCCCAACAGCTCCCTAACACCCCCCCTCAAAAAAAAACCCAAAACCACAAAAAAAACCCAACCAACCCCCCAACCCCAAACATATAAAAAACCCAAACAACCCCCCCAAAAAATCAAAGCAAAAACCAAAACAAAACCCACCACATGCTTCTGCCTGTTTATGTAACAGATCTCACTGAAAAACAGCTATCCAATCCATGATGGTGAAATCGCTGGTATCAGGAGTTGGCAGAACAAAACAATATGAATATTTATTAGTGCTGGAAAGTACAAACACGATAGGATAGGATAGGATAGGATAGGATAGGATAGGATAGGATAGGATAGGATAGGATAGGATAGGATAGGATAGGATAGGATAGGATAGGATAGGATAGGATAGGATAGGATTAACCAGATTGGAAAAGACCTATGAGATCAAGTCCAACCTATCATCCAACACTATCTAATCAACTAAACCATGGCACCAAGCACCCCATCCAGCCTCCTCCTAAACACCTCCAGTGATGGTGACTCCACCCCTCCCTGGGCAGCCCATTCCAATGGCAAATTACTCTTTCTATGAAGACCTTCCTTCTAACATCCAGCCTAAACCTCCCCTGGTGCAGCTTGAGACTGTCCTCTTGTTCTGGTGCTGGTTGCCTGGGAGAAGAGACCAACCCCCACCTGGCTGTAACCTCCCTTCAGGTAGTTGTAGACAACAATAAGGTATCCCCGAGCTTCCTTTTCTCCAGGATAAGCAACCCCAGCTCTCTCAGCCTCTCCTTCTAGGGTTTGTGCTGCACATCCATAGCTAGAAAGAGAGGAAAAGACAGCAGCTCAAATTTGAGTGCAAAGCAGCAATCAATTTAAACCTTGAATTTAGAAAGAAAATTATTGGTGCTTTTTATTTTTTGTTGTTTTATTTAAACCTAGTGCTAATGAATCTTTTATTTTAGACACTTGATTTAATGGTTGCTAATTACAGAGTTTTATTTGGAGATGCCTCCAAAACTATTTCACTTTACAGTCTCTTGAGACAATTGCTTCTGGTAAACTTTTATTGACGATTGCACATTGGGACCAAAACTACACATCCACTAAGTCTGTTGTTTTATAATGTAATTACAACTCTTGAAAAAATAATTGAAATGACATTCACATTGATACCCACGTGCATTCAAGTCCACACGCACTCAGGAAGGTGTGTTAGCATATCTTTAATGTAATACATGGGTTTTAACCTCTATTGATTTTACCAAGATTTAAACAGATTCTTGAGTTCTTTGCTCGTACAAGTCTAAATGTAAGATTTCTGTCTAGTGTTGACAATATCACAAGCATTCAATTTACTAACCATGTTTAACGAGCACCAGAACAAGAGGACACAGTCTGAAGTCACGCCAAGGGAAGTTTAGGATCGAGGTGAGGAGAAAGTCCTTCACTGAGAGAGTCCTTCACCATTGGAATGGGCTGCCCAGGGAGGTGGTAGAGTCACGATCCCTGGAGGTGTTCAAGAGGGGATTGGACGTGGCACTTGGTGCCATGGTTTAGTCACGAGGTCTCTGGTGACAGGTTGGACTTGGTAATCTTTGAGGTCTCTTCCAAGCTTGGTGATTCCATGATTTTGTGTGAATAACAAGTTTTAGTGATGGCAGATGCCCATTTTCAGATCTGACAAGGTGGAATTCTGTATCACTCATTCTGAATACATCATTCTAGTCTTGCACGTGTGGGTTTTAGTAACTGTTTCTTAAAATGAATTCCCTACCTGTTCTCTGTGTGACTGCTCAGAAATGTAGCTCTTCAGATTAGTTTGAAAGAAACAAGTTGCATTTTGTATGACATAATTTTAAAATTCCCTAAATGATCTATAATAGCAAGCTGTTTAAATGAAATACCAGAGATAAAAAGGATCTGGCTTTCCATTAAATAAAATAGTTGACATTGTCATGAATTATTTCTACACCACTTTATTCAATGAAACCACAGTGCACCAAGACATTCAACTGTGGAAAATAATTGCCACCCCACTCTTACAATTTAGATGAAGTCATATATATAGTATTCACCACACACCAGGCTGAAGTGGTTTAATCCCAACCAGCAACTGAGCACCACACAGCTGCTCATTCACTCCCTCATGGCAGAGTAGGGGAGAGAATCAGAATGGTTAGAGTGAAATAAAGACAGCTGAATAGGCAATGCAAAAGCCACATGCACAAGTAAAGCAAAACAAGTAATTCATTAAACACTTCCCATCAGCAGGTAGGTGTTCAGCCATCTCCAGGATAGCAGGGCTCTGTCACATGTAACAGTTACTTTTGAAGACAAATGCCATTACTGTGAACATCTCCCCCACCTTGCTTCTTCTTCCCCCAACTTTTATTTTTTAACATGACTTCATATGCTATGGAATATCCCTTTAGACAGTTGGGGTCACCTGTCCATCTGTGTCCCCTCCCAACTCCTCAACTCCTTGTGCCTCTTCTCCTTTCCAGCCTACTTGCTGGTGGGGTCAAAGCACAAAAGGCTTTGACTGTATTCAGTATTCCTAAGGTTAGAAGGGACCTCAAAGATCATCAAGTCCAACCTGTCACCCCAGACCTCATGACTAGAATAAGGAGGACACTACTGCCCACTGCAGGCTTTGAACTCACAACCTTCCCATTAAGGGTCTGATGCACTACCAACTGAGCCACTTGGTGCCAGCAACTGTGTAAGTATTGCTTATCAATAGCTACAACATCTCTGAATTATCAAGACTGTTTTCAGAACAAATTCAATACATAGCCCTATGCTATCTACTACGAAGAAAATTAACTCATTCTTAGCCAAAACCAGCACACAGGCCGTGTCAAGTGTGAGTTTATCACTTTTGACCACGGCAACAGGAAAGTATTTTTTAAAATAATCAAATTATTCATAAATAAACCAAATATTTTCCTTCTTTTTTTGGCACTCAGAATTTGCAGTGACAGAGAGAAACATTTTCACAGCCTTCTCCAGATGTTCCACACTCTTCCACATTCATACTCCAGTATAATTTTAATTCATTTTTTTGCCATGCACTACTCAGGACTGACTTAGGACCAACATGCTCAGCTAATTAATACTGTACAGCAAGAGCCTCTGCAATAAAACTAGTAGCAGCCAGGGTCATTCAAGAAATTCATTTCAAGAAATTGCAAGCCCAGTGGAAACTCACATAACACCATTGCAATGAAGAGACCATAAACTGGGCTGCATATACCCAAAATTCACTAGTGTCCTAGCTGCCTCTGTACACCGAATGGGTGACCATGTATGCTCCTTTGATAGAGAAGCCTAATTGCAGAAGCTCAGCTCTTTTGTGAAATCTGAGTATGACTTGAAGAGATGAGCTTTAAGCACTTGCTTTAAAACTATCACCATACATGACTTCAGAGTTCTCTCAGAAATGTGTGATGAGGGACTGTAGATTCAATGAGTTTCAATAACAACAGAGGTGGGTACAATGTCCCTAGCTTTCCTGTATGCCTGCGTGGCACATTAGCTGAAAAGGCAAGTATCCTTCTCAAAAGTTAAACTGCTTAAGTAGCAGGATGGAGGCTGGCTGGTTTCATTGTTCTTCATGAATTTTATGTAGAATAGGTATAAGTTATGAAATGAATCCACATGCAACTGCTTTCAGCTCTTCTCCAAGAGAATGACATTCCTGTGCATGTTCCTCCACATTTGCAGCTCAGATGGATCACTGCATTTGACATTTCAAAGAGTAAAAGTGATCTATAAAAGAAAACCAACCCCCCAAAAAATAAGCACACTGCAATAATTTTGAAGGCTGATCAGCCTTTTAATGTGTTGTCACTTGACTGTTACTTTGTAAATTAGGCAGTGATTTGATTCTTTATCAGTTTTTAGTGGTGTTTAACATAACCCCACTCATGAAGAAGTCAGCATCAGTAGTCTGAAATGTAGTGAAGCTTTTATCTGCTTGAGAGACAATGACAAGTCCTTTAAAAAATTTGGGATGACTTAAGAACTTATGAAAGATTCTGATAGCATTAGCTAAAACAGATACCATACCAGTGTGCCTTTTGAGCTTCTGTGCAAATCTCTGACAAGACCCCTCTGTCTGTCCCAGCAGTCTTGGAAAGGGACATCTACTTGAGCCCTGAGTCCTGTGAAAAAGGGGGAATTCAAACCAAGGAGATGATACTGATACACAGCTCTCTTGGATTTGATACTTATTTACTGTATTTCAAGTTTCCAGTCATGAAAAGTGCACTCCCAGCGCACTGAACAGGGAACTGTTTCTGTGGTTTCATTATAGGGGAAATCTCTAAGTCCCACTTTTGAAGACAGAGTATAGTTCTATTAGTGCAACTCGACAACTGTTGCAAGTAGTGAGTGTTTTTTAATTGTTACTATTATTATTATTATTATTATTATTATTATTATTATTATTATTATTGTTATTGGGTTTTTGTTTGTTTGTTTTTTCTTGTTGTTTTGTTTTCTGTCTTTTTTTTCTTCTTTGTTGGTTGGTTTGCTAGGTTTTTGGTTTGTGTTTTGGTTTGTCTGGTTGCTTGTTTTTCTCCTTTTGAGGTTTTACACTATGTAAGAGAATTTTCAAAGGATTTTTCTGATTTGGAGAGGTTCCAGATCCCACTACAAAAAGCATGTGAGGCATCACCTAGTAGATGTATTTGCAAAAATAATTAAAATTGCCTAGAAGTGGAATGCAGATGTCTTTACTAAAAGTGATAAGACACTGTATCACTTCTGCAGAAGACCTTCATTCACAGAGGTACTGAATGCTTCAGTTAAGGATACCCTGGCATTTTTGTGATCAGTTGTGAGTGATTGTCAGTGGCAAAACCAACTTCATATGGCACTTTCAGCACAACACATTAGTGGTGAAATTATTATTGGCATATTTGTATCCACCATTGGTTTCTTGGAGGTAAAGCCTGTTTTGGACTAAATTGATTTACCATTAAATTTAGCATTAAAATTACTTGATTGTCAAAAAAACTGTTTAGTGGGAGGCAGTCAGGTCTATGGTAATGTGGAAAGAATGTAGGTGGCCAAAAAGATGCATTTGAGGTCTATGGAATGGAGAAGCAAAGAGAATATAGAATAGAATAGAATAGAATAGAAAAGAAAAGAAAAGAAAAGAAAAGAAAAGAAAAGAAAAGAAAAGAAAAGAAAAGAAAAGAAAAGAAAAGAAAAGAAAAGAAAAGAAAAGAAAAGAAAAGAAAAGAAAAGAAAAGAAAAGAAAAGAATAGACCAGGTTGGAAGAGACCTTCAAGATCATCACATCCAACCTATCATCCAACACCACCTAATCAACTAACCCATGAAACCAAGCACCCTGTCAAATCTCCTCCTGAACACCTCCAGGGATGGGGACTCCACCACCTCCCCGGGCAGTCCATTCCAATGGGCAATCACTCTCTGTGTAAAACTTCCTCCTGACCTCCAGCCTGAACTTCCCCTGGCACAGCCTGAGACTGTGTCCTCTTGTTCTGGTGCTGGCTGCCTGGGAGAAGAGACCAACCTCTGCCTGTTTACAACCCCCCTTCAGGTAGCTGTAGAGAGCAATAAGGACACCCCTGAGTCTCCTCCTCTCCAGGCTAAGCAGCCCCAGCTCCCTCAGCCTCTCCTCATGGGGCTTGTGTTCCAAACCCCTCACCAACTTCGTTGCCCTTCTCTGGACTCGTTCCAGCAAGTCAACGTCCCTCCTAAACTGAGGGGCCCAGAACTGGACACAGTACTCGAGGTGTGGCCTAACCAGTGCAGTGTACAGGGGCAGAATGACCTCCCTGCTCCTGATGGCCACACTGTTCTTAATGCAGACCAGGATGCCATTGGCCCTCCTGGCCGCCTGGGCACACTGTAGGCTCATGTTCAGCCTACCATCAACCAGAACCCCCAGGTCCCTCTCTGCCTGGCTGCTCTCCAGCCACTCTGACCCCAGCCTGCAGCTCTTCATGGGGTTGTTGTGGCCAATGTGCAGAACCCGGCACTTGGATGTGTTAAATCTCATGCCGTTGGACTCTACCCATCTGTCCAGCCTGTCGAGGTCTCTCTGCAGAGCCTCTCTACCCTCCAGCAGATCAACTCCTGTCCCCAGCTTGGTGTCGTCAGCAAATTTACTGATGATGGACTCAATGCCCTCATCCAGATCATCAATAAAGATGTTAAAGAGGATGGGGCCCAGCACTGATCCCTGGGGGACTCCACTAGTGCCTGGCTGCCAGCTGGATGTGACACCATTCACCACCACTCTCTGGGCTCGGCCCTCCAGCCAGTTCCTAACCCAGCTCAGAGTGCTCCTGTCCAAGCCATGGGCTGACAGCTTGGCCAGGAGTTTGCTATGGGGGACGGTGTCAAAGGCCTTGCTGAAGTCCAGGTAGACTACATCCACAGGCATCCCCACATCCACCAGGAGGGTCACCTGATCATAGAAGGAGATCAGGTTGGTCAGGCAGGACCTGCCCTTCCTAATAGAAATATAGTGTACTCTGAATGTATGTTATTGGCAATGCTATGGTTGATTTTTCTGCAGCAAAATGATTAATGCCAGTCATTAGCAAGCAAGTTACGTTTCCAAAACCCATGAAATGGATAATCCTTCTGATTTTTGCAATATTACTCTGGAAGCAGGAAGTTTAAACCCTTTATGGCTGCCCTGTCAAAATAGTTTCATGGCCTCTCTTTCAGCCTTTGAGATCTACTTTAAGATGGAAAAGTCATATGAATTCTTATCGTAGTGAGAAGGAGTCTAGACAACTGCACTGAAACAGGTTTTCTGAAAACAAAAATCTTCCCATGCATTTAATGGAAATATATAGGTGCATTTAGAACATGATACAAAAAATATCAAAATCACCAAAACCAAACCCAAACTGAACCAAACCAAAACCACCACAACAAAGAAAACCCAACCCAAAACCCTCCAGAAAACCCCAAATAAACCCAAACCAAACCCCAACACCACAAAACCACAATCCAAACCAAAGCAAACAACAACATAACAAAACCAAGCAAACAAAAGGCAGGTTCTGGCCTCTTCCACCTGTGTGAACACAGAGCAACTCTGCCAAAATCCATCAGGGAAGCAACTCCAGGCAGGTCAGTAACTCCAGGAGTATTGGTCTTTGGTCTGGAGTGACAGTGCCATACCTGATTCAAGCCCTGCACATGCAAGGATGTAGCTATTCTGAGCGAGCAGTGCAGGGGCAATACTTTGCTCATTGTCTGCACAGTTCCTAAAAGTACCAGCAAATAGTTTAAAATGTACTTTCTCTTTAAAATGGTGGAATAATTACCTGTGGAGAGTGAATATTAGGAAGTATATGAGCAGCAAATAATTTACTACTGGCATTATCTAATAATTATCTCTAGATGAAATTGTAAGACTGCAGTGGTTTTAGAGCCCATTTGTGACCCATAAAATATGGGTTAAAGCCTCACATCCCTCCACTTGCTTTTGCAGTTATTGCTGCAAGTGGTGGGAAAGTACAAAGTAATCACTAGGAGAACAGATCTTTAAACTACTGTTGCTTCTAAAAGTAATCAAAGACCTAAAAAGAAGTTTCCTAAAACCTTGATACCCATTTCATTCTGTTCACTAGCAAGACAACATAAATGTAACTTGCAGAAGTAGCAGGAATCTCCTTCCAAATCGATTTGCTTCTAAGTGATACCATTTTTCTATCATAAGAAGAGCTAAAACAAGGTCTAAGATCATATTCAGAAAAAAATAATTAAGAAATCAAAGCAGGGGCCAAAACAGAGTGAGACTGCCTTCTACGAGCATATCAGGATGACTTCTGGAATTAAAAAGAGCTAAGCTTCAGCCATGTCATGAAATAAGTTTCACTGACAATAAATGTACATGAGTTTCTTCTGTTGATTAGAGCAGCAAGAGAGGTTTCCCACATGAAAAAAAAAAAAAAAAAAGAAAGAAAAAGAAAAAGAAAATGGAAAAGGAAAAGGAAAAGGAAAAGGAAAAGGAAAAAAGGAAAAGGAAAAGGAAAAGGAAAAGGAAAAGGAAAAGGAAAAGGAAAAGGAAAAGGAAAAGAAAAAGAAAAAGAAGAAAAAGAAGAAAAAGATAAAGGAAAAGGAAAAGGAAAAGGAAAAGGCAAAGGAAAAGGAAAAGGAAGAGGAAAAGGAAAAGGAAAAGGAAAAGGAAAAGGAAAAGGAAAAGGAAAAGAAAAATCAAGAGAGAGAAAGAGAAAGAGAAAGAGAAAGAGAAAGAGAAAGAGAAAGAGAAAGAGAAAGAGAAAGAGAAAGAGAAAGAGAAAGAGAAAGAGAAAGAGAAAGAGAAAGAGAAAGAGAAAGAGAAAGAGAAAGAAAGAGAAAGAGAAAGAGAGAGAAGAGAAAGAGAAAGAGAAAGAGAAAGAGAAAGAGAAAGAGAAAGAGAAAGAGAAAGAGAAAGAGAAAGGGAAAGAAAAAGAGAAAGGGAAAAAAAAGAAAAAGAAAAAAAGAAAAAGAAAAAGAAAAAAGAAAAAGAAAAAAAAAGAAAAAGAAAAAGAAAAAGAAAAAGAAAAAGAAAAAGAAAAAGAAAAAGAAAAAGAAAAAGAAAAAGAAAAAGAAAAAGAAAAAGAAAAAGGGGTAAATCCCCAAAGGAACAGTTTTGAGGTGTGGTTCAAATTCATTATGTAGACAACGTGTGCTACTCAGTCACTCCTGGTAACACTTAACTGGATTGAAGTATCAGGAAGTCCTTATCAGACTTAAATTTTCAGAACACAAATAAAACCTACAGTAAGGGTTTTGGGTGACTAAACCAAAATGAGTAATTTAATCTCTTGGTAAGGACAAGAACAAAAATAGGAAGTCTTAGATCAGTCACAGTGTTTCCTACAAGGAATATTTGTTCTGTTGGAACACTCAAACAGGAAATGTAGCTTGAGAATTAGGTGTTATCAAAATAAAATTTAAGAATTCAGTTCTGTCCTATTTCTACAAGCTGGTCTGCAGGTAAAGCATGAGAGAGAGTTCTCCAACAATGAAGGCAATTTGTAAAAGTACAAGCAAAAGCCTTTCATTTAAGAGGCACAACCAGTGCTTCAACCAATCAAGCCTTATAACTTCTGATGACTGGAAACAAAGGATTATCAAACTATTTGTGTAAAATCCAAACTAAATCCAGTCAAAACCAAACTCCCGACATCCCCAGCACACTTGATAGCGTGAAAATAAACAAGGGGATATATGGCAGATGTCTACTCCTTCATGGAAGCCAAGTGCAGCTTCTCTTGCCATACTGCCTTACCATCACTAAGTGGCAGTATGTTAAAGTCTATACACAGACAGTGTCACTACTAAGACCTTGCAAAGCCCATTCATCTATTCCATAACCTAAAATGGCTGCATGCCAACATCACAACCTTCCCCAACTTCACAGAAATCTACTGATCTATTCATTTAAGGAAAAGTTTTCTATGTCTCTACCTTCTGATATTAAAAGTCATTAGAAGAAAACGCCTTTGTAGCATAGTATCATAGTATCATAGTATCAGTCAGGGTTGGCAGGGACCACAAGGATCATCTAGTTCCAACCCCCCTGCCATGGGCAGGGACACCCCACACTACATCAGACTGGCCAGAGCCTCATCCAGCCTGCTCTTAAACACCTCCAGGGACGGGGCCTCAACCACCTCCCTGGACAACCCATTCCAGGGCATAGCAACTCTGCAAATGGATTTGTGTGTCTTCCCTCTAAGACCTTTCCTATAACTCCGTGTAAGTTTTAATACGAAGACCTACATTTTCTATTAGTATCCAGATCAATCCCTTGGTTTCAATGTTCCTACAATAGCTTGATACCTCACAAGAAATACTGGAAGAGAATTTAACAGAAATCACTGATAGAGTAGAAGCACTGAAATTAATTCTGAGAAGCAACTATAAAGACATAGTGACCTTGCTGGAATTACATTTAATGATAGGATCCCATGTTACTCTGGTATGATGAGCCAGGTGACTCAATAGAAGCATACCTAATTTGTGTAGCAGTTCCTTATGCAGAAGAGTCTTGTGCCAACCTGTGTTAGCAATTGTCTCATTTAGACTTCCATGAAAATATGCCTTTAGGGCTCAATCACCATTTTGTGGTAAAGTGTAAAGGAATATTTACAAGCAGTGTCACACTCGGATTTTTTTCCCCCAGAAGTGCACTTGACCAAATTACTTAATGAAGGAGGCCAGGTGTGACTGAAAGATCCTTGAATTCTCATTTGAACCTATCTTCACTTCCTTTCCTGAAACCTTGTTGACTTGACCCATACATCAAAGGAAGAAGGCACTTTTGTTATACAGCTGAGTAACAAGCAAGTTTGGCAGAGTAACTTCTGTCTGCTGCACTAGAACCAGAAACACCAGATACATTATCTTCAATGGGGAACTGTGCCAGGCAGTGAGGAAGAGTGAAGCAGAAAGGAGAAGAAAGGAAGGAATATCTGATAGTTGTGTCTGAGCTATGGAAGGGATATCTGATAGCTGTGTCTGAGCTATTGATGAAGCACATGCAGGCATGTCAGGCATCACCCACAGCATCACACATGCTTTACAAAGGCCTAGGAGCAATGGTTTTAAACTAGAGCAAGGTAGATTTATATTAGACATTAGGAAGAAGTTCTTTACTCTGAGGGTGGGAAAATACTGGAATAGGTTGCCCAGGGAAGCGGTGGACACTTCATCCCCAGAAGCATTTAAAATCAGGCTGGATGAGGCTTTGAACTACCTGGTCTAGTGAGATGTGCCCCTGCCCATGGCAGAGGGGTTGGAACTAGATGCTGGCAGAGGACTTCCAGTTTGGAGGTATTCTCCTCCTACTTCAATTTTCCCTTTATTCATGGCATTCCCTTTATCCATGGCATTCCCTTTATCCAGGGCATATCCATTGCCTCAATTTTCAACAGTAAGGCAGGAGGACTTCGGGATAACTGGCCTCCTGAACAGGTAGATGGGGTCAGGGAGCAGTCTAGTGCCTCTGAAATCCATGAGGAAGTAGTTAGGGACTTGCTGAGACACTTGGATACTCTCAAGTCCATGGAACCAGAGGGTATCCATGCTAGAGTGCTGAGAGTGCTGGCAGATGAGCTGGCCAAGCCACTATTTATCATTTACCAACAGTCCTGGATTACTGTAGAGGTCCCAGATGACTGGAAACTGGCCAATGTGATGCTCATCCACAAGAAGGGACAGATGGAGGAACCTGCAAATTCCAGGCCTGTCAGAATGACCTCAGTGCCAGGTAAAATTACAGAGCAGATCATCTTGGGGGCAATCACTGTTAACCTGAAGGATGGCCAAGGGATCAGGCCCAGCCAACATGGATTTAGGAAGGGCAGGTCTTCCCTGACCAACCTGATCTCCTTCTATGATCAGGTGACTCGTCTGGTGGAAGTGGGGAAGGCTGTGGATGTAGTCTACCTGGACTTCAACAAGGCCTTTAACACTGTCCCCCATAGCAAACTCCTGGCCAAGCTGTCAGCTTGTGGCTTGGACACCAGCACTCCGCACTGAGTTAGGAGCTGGCTGGAGGGCTCTGGCCAGAGAGTGGTGGTGAATGGTGCCACATCCAGCTGGCAGCCAGTCACTAGTGGTGTCCCCCAAGGATCAGTGCTGGGCCCCATCCTATTCAATATTTTCATTGATTATCTGGATGAGGGAATTGAGTCCATCATCAGTAAATTTGCAGATGGCACCAAGTTGGGAGCAGGTGTTGATCTGTTAGAGGATAGAAGGGCTCTGCAGAGGGACCTTGACAGGTTGAACAGATGGGCAGAGTCTAACATTCAACAAGTCCAAGTGCTGCACTTTGGCCACAACAACCCCATGCAGTGCTACAGGCAGGGGTCAGAGTGGCTGGAGAGCATCCAGGCAGAAAGGGACCTGGGGCTACTGATTGACAGCCAGCTGAACATGAGCCAGCAGTGTGCCCAGGTGGCCAAGAAGGCCAATGGCATCATGGTCTGTATCAGGAACAGTGTGTCCAGCAGGAGCAGGGAGGTCATTGTGCCCCTGTACTCAGCCCTGGTTAGGCCACACCTTGAGTTCTGTATCCAGTTCTGGGCCCTTCAATTTAAGAAGGACATTGAGACTCTTGAATGTGTCCAGAGAAGGGCAATGAGGCTGGGGAGAGGCCTCGAGCAAAAGCCCTGTGAAGAGAGGCTGAGGGTGCTGGAGGAGAGGAGGCTCAGGGGAGACCTTATTGCTGTCTACAACTACCTGAAGTGAGGTTGTAGCCAGGTGGGGATTGGTCTCTTCTCCCAGGCAATCAGCACCAGAATAAGAGGAGGCAGTCTCAAACTGCACCAAGGGAAGTTTAGGCTTGAGGTGAGGAGAAAGTTCTTCACAGAGAGAATTGTTAGTCGTTGGAATGTGCTGCCCAGGGAGATGGTTGAGTCACTGTCCCTGGAGGTGTTCAAGACAGGATTGGACGTGGCACTTGGTGCCATGGTTTAGTAGTCATGAGGTCTTGGGTGACAGGTTGGACTTGATGGTCTTTGAGGTCTTTTCAAACCTTATGGATTCTATGATTCATTGGTTTAAATATTCTTCCTGGATATAAATGTTTCCATGCTCTCTCTGCATGAACAGTACGACTGAAATGTTGACTACATTTCCCTATGGCCACACCTCAGCAGACAGCAAGTGATGCTTCACACCAGGGAATTCTTGAACACAAAAAGAAGCCTTGTAGTACTAAACCAAGTAGTTTATCTGTCAGTTGAGCAGCAGCCTCTGACCAGAGGACTCTAGCTAAAAAGGTTTCATTATAGTGAACTGAAGGAGAAATGGCCATCCCTTGAATTTCTGACATTTCTTCTAGTCCCTTTACTTCACATGCTGTCCTTTCCTTCTAAGAGCTGATCTTTTCTCTTCCTGCTCACCCCTGTACTTAAGCCTCCCTCTCTCACCAACAAAGGATGTGCTGTCACTTGGCAAACTGCTTGCATTCAAAGCTGTGCATATGATTTAAGGAGGTCCAATTTACAGCTCCATGAGGTCAGCACAGATCCTTTCTGTGTTCTTCAGATACCAAGCTGGCTCACTCTTCTACATGAATCTGGCAGAGAGATGTTCCCTCCCTCTCCTCGTCGTTTTATGTGCGCATTAAAAGTATCCATGACCAAATCAAAAATTGTGCAGCTGTTTCAGTAGCTGCAAAACTGCTTAGAACGGAGAGCCCAGAGTACAGAGAAAGAGACCTTTGTGAATTGAACACTCTCTGAACTAACTTGTTTGTGAAAACTCATGTATAATTAAAGCCTCTCTTGTTAGTGAATGGAGCTATACTTAAATACACACAATGTATATCTTTATTTCCAGCTTGAATCTTTTTCAGGATGTTTTCCAGCAATGTGTATTATATGGCTTCAGCAACTGCAGTGCATCATCATCATCATTCAAACAGTGGAGCTCCCTGCTACATTATGAGCATCTTTCCCCTAACATACTTTTTGATGGACTACAGTATAGCCAATCTAGACCTGAACTGCATAATAAATGGATGCTATGATTCCTCTAATGGCAAGGTCCTTTCCCCAGCTGCAAATGGAGATGTAATTCAGATGCACACTATCTCACCCTTTGCATGCTGAGAGACAAAATAAACAGCAACATTCATTTGTCTTTTTCCATTTCCCATACAAAAAAGCCAAGTTCCAAAGAAAATGTTTACCAAAATATTTCCCTGAACAGTCTGAATAATATTTTAATGGACCACTTACTTAGTTAGTATCTAATTAAATTTTGCAACATGAAGAGCATATTCAAATCACTGTGGTATTGTGAATAAGGTTTCAATAAAATATACAGGGTGAAAGAAATCTGCAAAATAACCACCATTAAAATAATGAGTAAAAATTCAGCAGCTATAATAAAATCCACCAGAGAACAAATAAACTGCAAACAACCGTATTACCAAACAATATTAGTCAGGTTTCATCTTGTTCCCTCATGCATCCCTGCACAGACAGGCAAAAAAAAGAAATACTCAGAGGAGAGCGTTTTGACAGAAGTAAGGGCCAAACACACATACACAGAGGGATGCAGTAAACACTAGCAGCTGCATGGCTTAGGGTAGCAAATAGTATAAAATCTCTTAATTAAAAAATGAATTAATTGTTGTGAGTCTATTTCTCTTGACAGAGCACATTTATGCTGATGCAGAATGCAACTGTTAATAACTTTGAAAAATAAGCTCTCTGACAGTCCTACCAGTAATATAAGAGAATAATGTTAAGGACAAAGAAGCAAGCAATCAGTCTTCCTCTTTCACTTGAACTTGGGCATGTCACACTCCACCTGGTTCCTATAAATATCTTCCTAAAGGTGGCTTGGTTTCTTCTCTGCTCCATAACCCAGTCCAGCAATACACATCCATAATACTGAGCTTGAGCTGCTCCATGGACATCAATACCCATGTGCCTGAGAGCTTTGCTGTGAAAGGGACCGGACAGCTATAAGGCCATCACCCTGTCACTCCATCCTTAGTGATTTCCCTGCTGTGCAATACAACTCTGTAAATGTAATCTGTCCAGCGTACCGAATAAATATTTCTATTGGAACATTCACCTAGGGTTTATTTGTGATGTGTGTGAATGTTATTATTAGAAAATTTAAACAGTATTGCAGCCAATTAGAAAAGCATTTTCTTATTACTTGCAGCCTTTGTTGTTTCCAGTGCCCCATGTCCTGTCAGTTGATACCACTGCTACATACTGGCTTACCTAAAAGGCACAGTGAGTAAACATGCCCAGCTCTGCGAAGATTTCTGTAATCTGAGCTCCAGGCACATCAGTAGCCCAATTTCAGCTGTATTTCTTGTGCTTAAAATCAAGCAGGCACGAATACGGAGTATTTGAGGGATCAAAATTTCTACAGATTCGTAAGTTCAAAGTTGAACCAGCCAAAGAGAAGGGTTCACTCCTCTGAGCTTTTGTTCCAACAAAAGGACATATTTTTGGAAGAGTAGCCTCCTGTCCTCCATATTCCTAATTTTTGGACTGCTTTCCAGTCCACTTTCCACAGAACCCCATAACCCCCTTGGGGTTGGACAGAACCTTTTGAGATCACAGAATCACAGAATTATTGATGCTGGAACAGAACTCTGAGATCAAGTCCAACCTCCCTGCTGATGCAGACGAATCTCCCCATGGGTATTGCTTTGCTGCAGGTAAAGCAGTACTTCCTGAAGAGTTCCCCTTACTCTGCTGTTTGTCTAAGTTTTCTTAAATGTCTGCTCCTTGAAGAGATAGGGGAGGATACCAATTTGAAAAAGCCCTTATTGTAAAGTTCTGTAACTGCAGATCAATCCTACCATTTAAATATAGAGAAGATGGTAAAAGAGAGGAGAGAAGCTGAACTTTAGGAGGATGTATTGGCAGAAAAGATTTTCCTCCTTTACTTAGTAACCTGACATTTAGGACATGCCAGGATATAGGAGCCCTATCTTCAACTAACTTTTCTCTGTGATATTTGACTATCAGTCTCCTGTTGCTGTGGGGACTGTCTTGAGTATGCAGTGGTACCGGGTTCTTAGTTTCTCTTAAGATGCTATTTTCTTTTATATGACTATTAAATATTAATGTTAGAAGGGTCTGCTGTCCAGACCTCTCACACTCTGGATGCATGCCCAAATCAATAGGTAACCATAAAAAAAAAAGGACAAAAACTCTCTCTGCATATCTGCCTTTTCATGTTCCTGTTTTTCTCCTAAGCTCCTACAATCAGGTTAGTTTGATGTATTTGGTATAAAATTGAGTTCTTACACTTTTATTTAATGGAAAAAAACTTGGTTTAATTTAAGCTTTTGTTCCTGTCATCTCAAAGAACCAACTCAAATATCCAACTCAAATAGCCAACTCAAAGGGTCAGCTTAAAGAGCCAACTCAAGGCTAGAGAGGATATGCAAATAGAAATGAAGGACAGCAGCCTAAATGAAAAAACCATGAGCAGAGCTCCTGCTCAGACTTATGCCTGCATGTTTGATATTTCCTAATTAAAAAGTACAGTTTCTATCATCTGTGCCACTCACAGTAAGGGAAAGGTTATGCTGCTTTAGTCTTAATGGGAACCGACACAAGAAGGGTTTGCTATTGCCATCACAAGAACAAGGCATGATTTGATGTGCTCTACAAACAACTTCAGTTGAATATTCTTCTCAAGAAACCTCTGCTCCCGGGTGACGCAGTCTGGGATATATCCTTATGTCAACATGGCTGTTCCACTTTTGCTCTAGCTCTCAGATAAAACATTTACTCTGTAGGCCAGATTCAAACTAAAATATTATCTGCTAAAAATCAGACTGGTGGAAGGACTTCTGGGCAGCAATGAAAGAGCTGTTGCCATGTTTTAACCAATACTGTAATACACACTTTTCATGTCGACAGTAAAACACCAGGAAGTGACTTAAATAAAACATGTCTATGTTATTTTCATGTCAAGGTCCCTCTGGAGAGCCTTTCTACCCTCTAACAGATCAATACCTGCTCCCAACTTGGTGTCATCAGCAAATTTACTGATGATGGACTCAATTCCCTCATCTAGATCATTAATAAAGATATTGAATAGGATGGGGCCCAGAACTGATCCTTGGGGGACACCACTAGTGACTGGCTGCCAGCTGGATGTGGCACTATTCACCACCACTCTCTGGCCAGAGCCCTCCAGCCAGCTCCTAACTCAGTGCGGAGTGCTGGTGTCCAAGCCACAAGCTGACAGCTTGGCCAGGAGTTTGCTGTGGGGGACAGTGTCAAAGACCTTGCTGAAGTCCAGGTAGACTACATCCATTCACCACTACTCTCTGGGCCTGGTCCTCCAGCCAGTTCTTGACCCAGTTCAGAGTGAATCTGTCCAAGCCACGAGTGGCCAGCTATTCCAGAAGTTCACTGGAAGTGTTTAAAATAAGACTGGATGAGGCACTTAGTGCCATGGTTTAGTTGATTAGATGGTGTTGGGTGATAGGTTGGACTTGATGATCTCGAAGGTCTTTTCCAACCTGGTTAATTCTGTATTCTGTATATGGGATATACTTATGAGCCAACTCAACTCAGAACTGCTGATGGTCAGCACCGGATGTCTGGCCTGTACTTCTGTGACAGCAAAACCAGGACCACACGTTTTGTTTAGGAGTAAAGAAGGGAAAGATAACAAAGAAAACAAAACAATATGGAGAAGAAGCTGCTTTGGTGAAGACAGTACTGAGCCTGCAGCACTACACCTGGGATGCTGAGAGTAACTGACCATAAACAGAATGTAAAAATGTGGGAGGTGTTTCTAGGGAAGAAGAAATTGGTGGCACAGTACAAGCAGTGGGACATGGTTGGCAAAATTGTGCAATTTGATGAAAGCAGGAAGGGAAAGCAAGAATGAGTAGAGCAGAAAGAGCAGAGTAACATTAAAAAATAAAGCAGAAAAAACAGTATGATTTGGGAATTGCAACAAGAGGGAAAATCCTGGGCATGAAACGACAGAAGTTGGAATGTATGTGAAGAGGGAAAGGCACTTTGAGGGAGCTGATGTCTCTTCATTGCACCTGCAGAAGAGCAGGGCTCTCTGAGACACCAGACTGGGAAGGAGTATTGCAGCAATTTCTCTGGAACAATATTTTTATGCAAGTATCACATGATCACCTCCAGTGTCATTCTTCTAGTCAGGCACAGGTGTCGTAGGGTTGGAAGGGTAAGGCCAAAAAGCCTCCTCCCTCCCCGCTGTAAAGTAAAGGGAAAGAAAATTGAAGGGAAAGGGAAAAAAACTCACAGCTGAATTAGCAAAGCAATGGGTGCTGTATATTTACAAAGCAGGGAAACGCAGGGAAATATATACAAGATTTACAATATTTACAGTATATACAGAAATATACAACAAAGTAGCACAGAAATGAGAGTTCCCCCCTCTGCTGAGGGGGTTCCCCACCTCTGCTCCCCCCTCTCTCCCCCTTTCCCCAGAGCAGGTTAGAAAAGAGAGAAAAGAGGAAAAAGTTAGAAGCAGTTATGTGTTAATTGGAAAGCAGTTAATACAAGCCTTGCAGTTTATCAGTTTCAAGGTCAAACCCAGAAACAGCGAGCTGCTGCTGCTAAAGGAGGGGAAGACAGAAAACTGACTGGAAAAGTGCAGGAATTCCCAGGAAACTCTGCTGCACTCCCAGTTCTACCAGTTCCTCCCAATCTACCAGTGAAATTAGTTTAGATCCTTCTTTTTGTTTACAAACATCCGATTACCATATTCCCTTTCTTAAGGGGACAGCCTCAAATGGTCACAATAGGTGAGAAAGCAGGATCATTATGTGATGCAAGGACCTGCAAGATAAAGTCTGAATTTCCTGATGGAATACTGGATATCCATGTCACCAGAGCTGTTTGATATCCTCTTTATGGGTGAGAATTGGCTCAGTTAATTATTTTTATTGGAAATCTTTGGAAGGGAGAGAAAATAAAGTTTTTAGACTCTTTCATATTTAAATACACCATCCCCAGGCGCAATCTTCTCACATTCTAGGCAAAGCTCTGGTCAATGCTTTTAATGACACAACAGCTTCCTCCTTATCCACTCTATCCACAATAGCTTCACAGTTCAATACAGTAGCAGAAATTTTGTATTCCTCCAATACTGAAACCATCAAGAAAGGTGTTTATTTGTTTGTTTTTTTTCCCTACTCGAGTTCATGTTTCAAAGGCTTACATTTTTTTCACCTTTACTTAAAGACATTTTGGCTATTGGTGAAGTTTTCCAAGTTATATAAAATGTAATTTGCAGTGTAAGTGGCCATAATACATGAACAACAGCCAAACTAAAAAGTCAATATAATTTTTACTCAATACAATTTTTTTGGGGTCAGGTATGTGGACTGCTTACTTAGAAAGATGTTTCACTGGGAGGACAGCAAATGTGGTGGATGTGTATGACTTCTTGCTGATGCTTTCATGCCAGGAAAGAGACAGAAACTCAGTTTAAATGTGCACTAACCCAAAAATTAGAATTAGAATTAGAATTAGAATTAGAATTAGAATTAGAATTAGAATTAGAATTAGAATTAGAATTAACCAGATTGGAAGAGACCTTTGAGATCATCAAGTCCAACCTATCATCCAACACCATCTAATCAACTAAACCATGGCACCAAGCACCCCATCCAGTCTCTTCCTAAACACCTCCAGTGATGGTGACTCCACTACCTCCCAGGGCAGCCCACTTAACAAATATGTTATAAGTACTATGACTTAAAATCCTAGTGAAGGCAAGAAAAATAACTTGTTATTTTCATAGAGTATCAGTTAAAAAATTGTGAGTATGCATAGTTTATCTCAGTCTTCTGAAAGACCAGAGAAGTTGAGATCTTCTCCAAAACTTTATGAAATACAAAATAAAAATATGTTGGGTTTGTTTTTTATTTTTTTCCCTAAAGTTGAATGCATTGTGCTAACCCATCATGGATTTGTACAGCATCACACAGATGAAAATATCATTAATAATTTCCTTCTCCACTTGGAGCATTTTCTGTCCTAGTCAAAGAAGAGAACTAGAATAGAATAGAATAGAATAGACCAGGTTGGAAGAGATCTTCAACATCATCGCATCCAACCTATCATCCAACACCACCTAATCAACTAAACCATGCAACCAAGCACCCTATCAAGTCTCCTCCTAAACAGCTCCAATGATGGTGACTCCACCACCTCCCTGGGCAGCCCATTCCAATGGGCAATCACTCTTTCTATGAAGAATTTCTTCCTAACACCCAGCCTGAACCTTCCATGGCACAGAAAACTAGTACCACTTAGTAAGTAAATTTGTATTAAGATCAGTTGCTGGGAATGCTTACTCTGTATTTTTGAAAATCAACTGATGTCCATGCACAATAAGCCATATTTCATGTTGCATATGCCCACCAGAGATACTTTTGTAGCTCAGATGATATATAGATGCTTTTCAGTATTTAATTTAAAATATTCCCACTCTATTTATGCGAAGAAGATCTCAATTTTAAAAAGACTTTCTTCAGTGCTGGAGTTTGCATGTTGCATCATTGTTCATTTAAAGAAGGAATGGAATGGAATGGAATGGAATGGAATGGAATGGAATAGAATAGAATAGAATAGAATAGAATAGAATAGAATAGAATAGAATAGAATAGAATAGAATAGAATAGAATAGAATAGAATAGAGCAAGTTGGAAGAGACCTTCAAGATCATCGTGTCCAACCCATCATCGAACACCATCTAATCAACTAAACCATGCAACCAAGGGCCCATCAAGTCTCCTCCTAAACACTTCCAATGATGGTGACTGCACCACCTCCCCGGGCAGCCCATTCCAATGGCCAATAAATCTCTCTATGAAGAATTTCATCCTGACATCCAGTCTAAATCTCACCTGGTGCAGCCTGAGACTGTGTCCTCTTGTTCTGGTGCTGGTTGCCTGGGAGAAGAGACCAGCCCCTGCCTGTCTACAACCTCCCTTCAGGTAGTTGTAGAGAGCAACAAGGTCTCCCCTGAGCCTCCTTGTCTCCAGGCTAAGAATCCCCAGCTCCCTAAACACCAAAATGCAGAACTGATTAAAAAAAATTGAACCACTTACAAAGTGGTATTTACCTGTGTAGAAAAAAACAACCCCAAATCTTCTCAATTTACAAAGAAATGTGTTGATGAGTCAAACTAAAGTTTTGTTTAAAAATTGTTCTCCAAAAGATTTAACATTTTAATCCAGAATATTTTTGCTTTAAATTAATTTTTACATTAAATATCTCTTTTAGCTATCAGCCACTGCACTAAATTGCCTGCTGGGTTCTGTACCAGCCACCCCCGTGGTTAAAGATAACTTTACCACTTTACCACTGTTGTGCATCAGTGATGATGGTATTGGAAAGTTATTTTCCAACAGAGTGTTTTCAAGAACAACCCTCATAGAATCATAGAATCAATAAGGTTGGAAAAGACCTCAAAGATCATCAAGTCCAACCTGTCACCCAACACCTCATGACTACTAAACTGTGGCTTCAAGTGCCATGTCCAATCCCCTCTTGAACACCTCCAGGGATGGTGACTCCACCACCTCCCTGCACAGCACATTCCAAAGGCTAACCTCTCTCTGTGAAGAACTTTCTCCTCACCTCCATCCTAAACTTCCCCTGGTGCAGCTTGAGACTGTATCTTCTTGTTCTAGTGCTGATTGCCTAATTGCCTGACAATGGGGCTAGCCTCATCTTTTTGTTTTTAATTTTATAATAAGACAGCTTGCCCAGATCCTTGTTTACTCTTTTTTAATATGTCCACATAGAAAAGAGATATTTGGTAGTTTAGTAAGTTGTAGAGGTGTGGTGCTTTAGCCCACACATGGGAATGATCAGGGGGGTGGAGCACTTCTGCTACGAAGACATACTGAGAGCTGGGGCTGTTCAGCCTGGAAAAGAGGAGGCTCAAGGAAGACCTAATAGCAGCCTTCGAGTACCTGAAGGAGGCCTATAGGAAGGATGAAGAGAGACTGTTTACAAAGACCTGTGGTGGTAGGACAAGGGGCAATGGTTTTAAACTAGAGGAGAGCAGGTTTAGATTGGATGTTAGGAACAAGTTCTTTACCATAACGATAGTGGAACACTAGAACAAGTTGCCCAGGAAGGTAGTTGAGGCCCCATCCTTGGAGATATTCAAGGTTAGGCATGGCAAGGCTCTGAGCAACCTGATTTAGTGCTCTGGTCATTGGGGGGGGGGAGGGGGGGAGGGGTGCAGGTAGTGTGGTGGTGCACTAGCTGACCTTTGTAGGTCCCTTCCAACCCAAACCATTCCATGTTTCTATGATTCTATGAACTGGATAAACTAGGACCTGCTGTGTCTGTCCCAACCTTAAAACTTATGAAGTGTTACTAATATACTACAAACCAAATGAATGTTTACAAAAATTTAAGGGAGTCAAAGCTATTGAGACAGAAAAAAACAGCTTACAAGCCAAGAACGTGTTTGATTTTTCAAAGAAACTGTTCCCTTTTGGGACAGTGAGAAACTAGTAGGCAAGATTATCTTTATGACACTTATGATGTGCATACTGGGAGAAAAGAAAGACTTTTAAAGAATGTCCATGATTTATTAGTTACTTTGTAAACACTGCAACGAAAATCTATCTAGTGAGACATTTTGGAAGTTTTATCAATCTTTGCTACAAATTATTACATTTTTCAGAAGAACATACATTCCTCACATATTCTATAATTAGATGAATTCCATTAGTTAAATTCAATTTTGGGCATAAATTTAATTTGGGAAATTATGAGTCAATTGTAATGAAACAATGTGCTGTGCCCATCCCTTGGGACCCCAGCCCAAAAAGTACATCAACCTGCTGGAGTGGGTCCAGAGGAGGGCCACAGAGTTGATCAGAGGGCTGAGCACCACTCCTATGAAGAAAGGCTGAAAGATTTTGGGCTGTTCAGCCTGGTGAAGAGAAGGCTCTGAGGAGACCTTATAGCTACATTTCAGTATTTGAAGGGGGCCTACAGGGAGGCTGGAGAAGGACTGATTAGAAGACCTTGTAGCAATAGGAAAAGAGGCAATGATTTTAAACTGGAGCAGGCTAGATTTATCTCAGACATTTGGAGGAAGTTCTTTACAATGAGAGTGGCAAGATACTGGCACAGGCTGCCCAGGGCTGTGGTTGAGGCACTGCCCCTGGAGGCATTCAAGATTAGACTTGATGTGGTTGTGGACCGCCTGATCTTGTTGGAGGTGTCTCTACTGACTGCAGGAAGGTGGGATAAATTGGCCTTTGAGGGTACCTCCCAACCTGATGCAATCTGTAAATCTGTAATGTTTATACGACATTATCTAATATTGTGCAAAGTGCATCAGTGGGACCGCAGTCAAACCATCATTTCTGGTGGTCAAACAGTTGTTCCTTTATGTGTTGCACCAGATATTTCTTGGTTTTGGTTTAAATATTCTGGTCAATAGTGTTGCAGGTGGTATCTGTGAAAAAAATGGTGGGCCTCTGCCTTGTCTCTCCATTATTCCCAATGTCGTGGCAACAAAGACCACCAGCTCTCTCCATCCAGCTTCTGTGAGCACTCCACTCACCTTATGTTTATCTGTACTATGTTGTCCTATGTAATTTTCCACTCTTTTATGCTTCCAATACTTACATCCCCAATGTAAAGACACCAGTGTGGTGAGAGAAGGGTCCCTCCCTACAGTCAAAAGCCTATACAGACCCTCAGCAGAAGCCCTAGCTCTAAACAATCAATAGTGTGCTCAGATGTGAAAGGAGGAATTTATTCAGCCTTTTGTTCATTAA